>NC_084611.1:20520322-20765322 GCF_033978795.1 Nerophis ophidion
CAAATATTTATTCACATGATATACTCATATTACAGAAATATTATCTGGTCATCAGCCAATCACTGAATGGGTGCACATGTAACCATATATCACAAATATTACACACAAATATGTATCTAATTATATTTGTGGAAAGGTGTGTTGATCTCATAGATAATGAACACAAATGATAAATAATAAATAGATAAATAAAATAATACATAATAAAAAAAAAATCAAAACAAAAATAATACATCTAAATAGTGAAGTGAATTATATTTATACAGCGCTTTTTCTCTAGTGACTCAAATCGCTTTACACAGTGAAACCCAATATCTAAGTTACATTTCAAACCAGTGTGGGTGGCACTGGGAGCAGGTGGGTAAAGTGTCTTGCCCAAGGACACAACGGCAGTGACTAGGATGGCGGAAGCGGGGATCAAACCTGCAACCCTCAAGTTGCTGGCACGGCCGCTCTACCAACCGAGCTATACAAAAAAATGATAAAATAATAACAAAAACACTAATGATAGTGATTTAATGAATCCACTAGAATTGTTCACACTATTTGGCATGAGGCAGGGTGATGTTATGATACTCCTATTTCCCTTATAATAACATGTCATTTAAATATTGTGTCTCAATGTTTGGACGGATCCCCCCCCCCCCCCCACGAAAGAAAAAGAAAAAACAGTACTTGATTTAATTGTCAGTTTGTTGGTGCAGCAACAGGACCTGAACGATCCTCTCCTTCCTAATTAGCGCTCTGCTCTTTAATTGGGCGGGGACGAGCGGACTGGTGATGTGTGCGTGCACGCGCGCAAGAGCGGCAGCTCGACCGCGCGCAAACACGAGTTCTTGCCCAAAAAAACTCGATTATGGAGTTAAATGCATTGAAACAATAATGATTTATAGTTGTGCATAAAAGCTCACGGTTATGGTTTTAAACGCGCAGACCCTCATTTTGCATGCATATTAATGACGGGAGGAATATTATGACCGTATTTGCGTTCTACTGTACTGCAGCAAGCTGTACTCTCTTACTTCTAGCAGAAATGTTCATTTTAAAGGCCTACTGAAATGAGATTTTCTTATTTCAACGGGGATAGCAGGTCCATTCTATGTGTCATACTTGATCATTTCGCGATATTCCCATATTTTTGCTGAAAGGATTTAGTAGAGAACATCCACGATAAAGTTCGCAACTTTCGGTCGCTAATAAAAAAGCCTTGCCTTTACCGGAAGTCACAGACGATGACGTCACAAGGGTGAGGGCTCCTCACGTCCTCACATTGTTTATAATGGGAACCTCCAACAAAAAGAGCTATTCGGACCGAGAAAACGACAATTTCCTCATTAATTTGAGCGAGGATGAAAGATTTGTGTTTGAAAGTATTGATAGCGACGGACTACAAAAAAAAAATAAAAATAAAAATCAAGTTAAAAAAAAAGGCGATTGCATTCGGACGGATTCAGATGTTTTTAGACACATTTACTAGGATAATTCTGGGAAATCTCTTATCTATTTATTGTGATGCTAGTGGTTTAGTGAGATCATATAGTACCAAATAGTTGGAGGGGAGTGTCCACGGGGGTCTTGATGCCAGTCTCTGAGAGAATTAATACGGCAGCAGCAACACGACAGAAGTTCCGCTGATCTCCGGTAAGAGGCAACTTTTTACCACAATTTTCTCACCGAAACCTGCCGGTTGACAAGTGGTAGGGATCCATGTTCGCTTGACCGCTCTGATCCATAATAAAGCTTCACCTCCCGTGAATTTTAAACAAGGAATCACCGTGTGTTTGTGTGGCTAAAGGCTAAAAGCTTCCAACCTCCATCTTTCTACTTTGACTTCTCCATTATTAATTGAACAAATTGCAAATGACTCAGCAACACAACAGTCCAGAATCCTGTGTAATTATGCAATTAAAGCAGACGACTTTTAGCCGCTAGTGGTGCCGCGCTAATATGTCCCCTCCAACTCGAGACGTCACGCGTCATCATACGCGTCATCATTCCGCGACATTTTCAACAAGAAATTCCTCGGGAAATTTAAAATTGTAATTTAGTAAACTAAAAAGGCCGTATTGGCATGTGTTGCAATGTTAATAATTCATCATTGATATATAAACTATCAGACTGCGTGGTCGGTAGTAGTGGGTTTCAGTAGGCCTTTAAAACAGAAGTGATATTAACATGAATATGCAAAAGTCGATAGTGCTCGTTATGTAATACCATTATCACATAGAATGAGAATTATAAATATACAAGTACAGTTGTACACAGTAACAACATTTACATATAATTATGTATATATATATATATATATTATATATATATATATATATATATATATATATATATATATATATATACATACATACATATATATATATATAAATCCAGGCTCGGGATCTTTCTGTGTGGAGTTTGCATGTTCTCTCCGTGAATGCGTGGGTTCCCTCCGGGTACTCCGGCTTCCTCCCACTTCCAAAGACATGCACCTGGGGGTAGGTTGATTGGCAACACTAAATTGGCCCCTAGTGTGTGAATGTGAGTGTGAATGTTGTCTGTCTATCTGTGTTGGCCCTGCGATGAGGTGGCGACTTGTCCAGGGTGTACCCTGCCTTCCGCCCGATTGTAGCTGAGATAGGCGCCAGCGCCCCCCGCGACCCCGAAAGGGAATAAGCGGTAGGAAATGGATGGAAAATGGATGGATATATAAAAACAATTACAATTTAATATGTTCCATGTAAAATGTTGCATCATATTTTCAAAAGTATATTTTATGTTTTATTGACGTTTTATTACCTTATAAAACATTGAATATAATTTTTTTTTCTAAAATAAATATATATATATATATATATAAATACATACATACATCCACATCATTCACTATGTTTCAGAGCCGATTTAAAATGTAAACAAAAAAACAAAAAAAAAGATACAATAAAATAAAAACAATAAAATTTGTTTATTTTTAGCCATTTCCGCACTTAAAATTGCAATCAAGCAATATGATTAAACGTACATTTTCGATATGTTTGTTTACCCTTTATTTTAAATAATAATACTAAAACAATCCTAATACATTCCTGAAAAATGTTATCCATTACAATTCTGAAGTGTTTTTAGGCCACACTGCAGCCAAACGAGGAGCATGTGTAACCTGTTTAAGAAGGTTTTATCATACCTTAGAAACAAGTAATTTAAAGTGTTCTTTTGCCACCAACAACAGATTTCAAAGTACCACTGAGTACTAATTTAGTACACAGTGACGTTTTCATGTATTTGAGTGTATACAGTGTTTTAAGAGCACAGGAAGTGTTTATACGTGTGTCTATATCAAGATTTTAAATGCCTATAAAGTTCGTATAAAATAAAATATAACGTGCTTACCACCATGGGGAAAGAGATCTGCAACGTAACTCGCGCAATAACCGAGTCAACACTGTAATGAAGGGGTCTCAAACTCGTGCCCTTGAGGCCCACATTTTGTAGCCCTATTGGCTAGAGACTAACTACAAAAATTGTGCAAACAAAAAAATGACAGCACATTAAGCAACATAAAGAGCAACTTCCTGTAAGTAAGCAGATGCCTCTCTGTTAATTTTCTGGGGAAATTTTAAACTATTAAAATATATTTAAAAAAAATACATTAAGGTCAAGTACGGATTTTTTGATGCTGCTATTATGTTGCCATTTAGTGGAAAACATAATGAATTAAGGTCAATTACCTTTAAATGTGCTTTGAGAAGTTGTAAGCACATCATTTACTTATAGGCCCCAATGCAAACCACTTTCCCCAGTCATAGTGGGATAAAAAAAGAAAATAAAAATCAATCCACACAAAACATCAACAGACATGGTCACACATAGTAAAACCTGCTTACTGAACGTTGTGAACATTATCAAAACCGTCTATCCACCATAAATTATTCAAAGTGACACCCATTTAAATCCATTACAAAGCATTATGGGAAAAATACAAAACACACTTCACACTTAAACAGGTTTAGTGCATTTTGGGTGCTTGGTAATTCTGATCGATTACGCAACTTAAAAAAGGTCAACACAGAAGTAAACAGGGTAGGAGTCACACTTTTAGATTGAGCCAAATGTGACTCTGTGTGCGAACCATGTGTTAGTTCATGCATTCATTTTGTGGGCCGCTGGAAGCTGTAGCACGCAACCATTTTGGGGAAGCCACTTCCTGTGCAGTACATTATACTTGGGCTGCAGGCATTTTGAAGATGGTCATCACTCTCTCACCACTTCTCAGAGTGTTTCTTTTCTTGCCAGTCTCCAAGCTTTGTCTCTTTTGCTTACTCAATATGGGTCCAAAGAGGCCAACACACCAGCCTGAGAAGGAAGATCGGGACTCAACTAGAAAATTGGAGCCCCTGACGAATATCAAAGCTGAATTGACAAGTACCTTCAGAAGAGCCACCTCTACTTCCTCAGGAGGCTAGGATCCTTTAACATCTGTACAAAGATGTTGAAGATGATCTACGAGTCGGTGGTGGCGGGCGCCTTCTTGTACGCCGTGACTTGCCGGGGCAGCGGGCTAGGTGTAAGAGACACAAACAGACTGGACAAGTTGGTAGAGAAGGCCAGTAACGTGGTGGGAGTGGAGCTGGACTCTCTGGCAGTGGTGTCAGAGAGGAGAAGTCTAGCAAAACTCCTAGCCATTATGGACAACACCTTCCACCCACTACACTCGGACCTTGCGGAGAGAATGAGCACGTTCAGTGGAAGGCTCAGACTCCCTAAATGCAACACGGAACGACACAGGAGGTCCTTTATACCGACAGCCATCAGACTGTAATAATGCATATTTTCATTGACTGCACTTAAATGTAGAATATATGTAGAATATATTTATACTATTCATATATTATATACAATATATGTTATATATTATTTATTATTATTATCATTATTATTGTCTATTGTGAGCAAACTGGTGCTGCATTTCCCCCAGGGATCAATAAAGTACTTTCTATTATATTCTATTTTGTTCTAAGATCTACTAGTGAATGTGAATGCTGCTCTCAAAACAATCCCCACAGGAACCATCACGGAGACCAACAAGCTGATATATAGTATAGCAACGGTAATCATGGAGATATTGGGTACAAGGTGGGCTCGGGACATAACAAGCAGTACCCACCATGGAAGAGATGGTTAGAGGCCAAGATAAAGGCAGCATGGAGATATTTTAGCCAGCTAGCAAAACAACAGAAAGGGAACTTGGTGAATAAAGGGGCACCCAGGAAATACAATGTACTCGCTATTCCGGAGGTACTCGAAACTGAAAAGCAACGACTAACAGCTCTGGCCTCCCGGTTGAAGAGATATACCAAGGAGGGAAAGGCCAGGAGAGTAAACAAGCTGTTCACCACTGAACCAGCCAAAGTGTTCTCTCAGTGGAAGGGAAACAACAACAGGTCAGACACACCAAGAACTGAGGTGGAAAAATACTGGAAATACATATGGGAAAGAGAGGCATCACACAACACCAAGGCCCAATAGTCAGTGGACCTGAGAGCTGACTGCAGCAATCTCCCAGAAGAAGTGCCAGTAACATTCTCAAAGGCAGACATCTAAGAAATAGTGTCAAAGATGAATAGCTGGACAGCACTAAGCCCTGATATGATCCATACGTACTAGCTGAAGAAGCTAACTGCACTCCATGAACGCCTTGCAGTACAGATGTACCAGCTGCTGAGGGATGGGACCTCAGCACAACATGGAAGGCCCTGTTAGGCATCATTGTGGCAAAAATGAGTAAGCATGAATGAGGCACAGAATGGAATTGGCAGTAATACCAAAGGAGACAAGCACCAGCTACTGGTTGATAAAACAGTTGCCCAAGACTGTAAGAAGAGAGACCAACCTGTGCACTGCCTGGATTGACTACAAGAAAGCCTATGACTTAATGCCGCACACATGGATACCGGAATGTCCGGAATTGTATAAGATCAACAGGAACCTAAGGGCCTTCATCCAGAACTCCATGAAAATGGGGAAGACAACCCTAGAGGCCAATTCAAAGGCGATTGCCAAAGTCAACATCAAGTGCGGCATATACCAAGGAGATGCGCTATCACCACTGCTGTTCTGCATAGGCCTGAACCCCTTCAGAGCAGTTTCGGGTACCGATTCCGTAGTAGGGCAACAATCAGCCACCTGCTCTACATGTAAGACATTAAGCTATATGCCAGGAGCGAGTGAGAAAATAGACTCACTGATCCACACCACCAGGATCTACAGCGATGACATAGGGATGTCCTTCGGATTGGACAAGTCTGGCCGGATGGTCTCAAAGAGAGGCAATATGATCAGGACTGAGGGGATTGACATACTAAAGGGAACATGGGGATTGACCGACCAGAGGGAGACATAGGTGATATCCAGCTACAAGTACCTTGGCATCCCACAGGCTAATGGAATCCATGAAGAGGCCACAAAGAAGTCAACCACAGCCAAATACCTCCAGCGAGTAAGCCAGGTCCTGAAAAGTCAGCTGAATGGTAAGAAAAAAGTCTGCCCCATCAACATGTACGCACTACAAGTCATCAGACACCCCGCTGGTATCATAAGCTGGTCAAAGGAGGAGATAGAAGCCAAAGATATTAAGACTAGAAAGCTCCTCATCATGCACGGATGATTCCAACCCAAGTCCAGCACCCTGAGGCTATACACTAAGCGGAAAGAGGGAAGCCGAGCGCTAGGGAGCGTCAAGGCTACAGTCCAGGATGAAACATCGTAAATTTGTGAATACATCGAAAAAATGTCCCCGAAGGATGACCTGCTAAATTAATGTCTCAGGCAGCAAAATCCTGATGAGAGTGCAGATGAGGAGGAACATACAACCTGGATGGACAAGCTCCTACATAGATGGATTGCTAGATAGATAGTACTTTATTGATTCCTTCAGGAGAGTTCCTTCAGGAAAATTAATGACGGTGGTACATGCCATATACGACCGTCAGATAGAGGAAGTGGTTGATATCAAGAAATCCTACCAGTGACTGGAAAATGCAGGACTGGCAGACAGCATGGATGCACAAATCATGGCAGCACAAGAACAAGCCATAAGCACAAGAGCCATAGAGGCCAGGATCTACCAGAGTAGATCAGACCCAAGATGCAGACAGTGCAAAGATGCCCCTGAAACAGTCCAGCACATCGTAGCAGACTGTAAGATGCTGTGAAAGTTCAATCCATAGTGGCTCCAACACAGCCGCGAGAGTTCAGTTCAAAGCGGATCCAAGACAGCAGCGAGAGTCCCGTCCACAGAAGACCATCTCAAGCGGAGGCGGATCAGCAGCGTAGAGATGTCCCCAATCGATACAGGCGAGCGGTCCATCCTGGGTCCCGACGAGCGGTCCATCCTGGGTCTCGACTCTGGACAGCCAGTACTTCATCCATGGTCATCGGACCGGACCCCCTCCACAAGGGAGGGGGGGACATAGGAGAAAGAAAAGAAGCGGCAGATCAACTGGTCTAAAAAGGAGGTCTGTTTAAAGGCTAGAGTATACAGATGAGTTTTAAGGTGAGACTTAAATGCTTCTTCTGAGGTAGCATCTCGAACTGTTACCGGGAGGGCATTCCAGAGTACTGGAGCCCGAACGGAAAACGCTCTATAGCCCGCAGACGTTTTTTGGGCTCTAGGAATCACTAATAAGCCGGAGTCTTTTGAACGCAGATTTCTTGCCGGGACATATGGTACAATACAATCGGCAAGATAGGCTGGAGCTAGACCGTGTAGTATTTTATACGTAAGTAGTAAAACCTTAAAGTCACATCTTAAGTGCACAGGAAGCCAGTGCAGGTGAGCCAGTATAGGCGTAATATGATCAAACTTTCTTGTTCTTGTCAAAAGTCTAGCAGCCGCATTTTGTACCAACTGTAATCTTTTAATGCTAGACATGGGGAGACCCGAAAATAATATGTTACAGTAATCGAGACGAGACGTGACAAACGCATGGATAATGATCTCAGCGTCTTTAGTGGACAGAATGGAGCGAATTTTAGCGATATTACGGAGATGAAAGAAGGCCGTTTTAGTAACGCTTTTAATGTGTGACTCAAAGGAGAGAGTTGGGTCGAAGATAATACCCAGATTTTTTACCGAGTCACCTTGTTTTATTATTTGGTTGTCAAATGTTAAAGTTGTATTATTAAATAGAGGTCGGTGTTTAGCAGGACCGATAATCAGCATTTCCGTTTTTTTGGCGTTAAGTTAAGTTATATATATAGAAGACGTTTTTAGGACCATTCCATGCAACTGTTTTGAAAAAGTTTCATTACAATTTCTATACCACCACATAACAAATTCTGAGAATCAGTTTGAATCAAGATTTGTATTGAATTGAACATTGATTCCGAATTGAATTGTGACTCCAGGAATCGGAATGTGATTGAATTGTTTGGTATCCAAATATTCATACCCATAGCGAAAATGTCCTGAAAAAAAAAAAAGTGTTTCTAAAAAAATGTATTCTTAAAAATAATAATTTGACCGATTTTTGACAATGAGAAAATTAAATAAGAATCGCAATTGTCTGAATTGATACATTTTAGCACACCAAAAAAGTCATCAAATATGTTCAATATTCCCTACTTTTATCTAAAAGAGGGAAAAAAAAGAAAAATATGAAGTTCAAAAGTGTTTATTTCAAAGTCTTGTTGAAACAAGTCACTAATGAGGCTTCCTTGATGAGCTGTTCTCTCCTGAACGAAACACCTTCAGTCTTTTGTCAGCTGAAAATTGCGTGGATAAGAGCTGATCAAGTGAGTACATAACGATGATGTTTAATTGGGCAAATTTAAAAAGACAACAACAACATGCCAGCAGCAGCACTAATGACCACAGTGCAACTAATAAAGCAACCTTAGAACACTTTGAGGAAGGTGTGTGTGTGTGTCTGAAATGCTGATGCAGCTTATTACTCCTGTCCTGTAATGATTTACAAACACGGCGGCCATCGATAGCACACATCTGCATCTCACCCTCGTCGGGATCTCCGTATCTTTTTGATCTCACCCACGTTTCTCTTAATTGTGTTTTGCATAAAGGTATAGCGGGCAGCCATCGGGCGCGTGGCATTAATGGGATGCTGCTGTGGAAGTGGGGAGCAGGGGAGTGGGGCGTGGGGTGGCGGGTTACTCCCTCACGGAGGAGAACGCCGTCGCAATTAGGAAGGGGAACAAAGCAGACGGGACTAAAAAACATGAAAGGAAAGACGCAGATCACCTAATCACTCTATGTGCACGTCCCTCTCAAAAGTTATTCGTCCGTGTTCTTTCATCCACGCTTAATCTGCTCATCAGCAGAATAATATTAAAAAAAAAAAAAAAAAAAAAAAATATATATATATATATATATATATATATATATATATATATATATATATATATATGTATATATATATATATACATATATATATACACACACACAAAGTGAAACCTCAATTTACAAACTTAATTGGTTCTTAAATAACGTTTGTAAATGGAAATGTTTGTATAGTGAAGCAAATTTCTTCATAAGAAACATTTAAACTGAAAAAAAGTCCTTATATAGGTCTACACACTTTGAACACAATATAAAGTGCTATACAGTACTGTATATCAGTGTTTCTTGGAGGAAATGAAGCATCCAAAAAGTGTGAAGGCCACATGAAAACCGAGACACCAGTACAGTGGAACCTCAATTTATTAACCCATCTATTTGTGGATGTGGAGAGACGGAGCCGACGAGCCGACTGCAGGCTAGGACAAACAGCGGTCCTGCCCAAGATGGCGGCCAGGAGGCGGAGCATGCAGGGGAGCGGAGAGGCGGGGCACGCCTGGAGCGACACTGCAGCCATCAGAGTCAGGTGCGTAAACGACAGACCTGCTCTCAATCACTGCATCTTCTGCTGCAGCATAAAAGGGGAGAAGGAGGAGCAATCGTGGCAGAAGTAGGAGAAGGAACAACGGGCAACGAAGACAACGGAGAATACGAGACAAGAACAAGAAAGTTTGATCATATTACGCCTGTACTGGCTCACCTGCACTGGCTTCCTGTGCACTTAAGATGTGACTTTAAGGTTTTACTACTTACGTATAAAATACTACACGGTCTAGCTCCAGCCTATCTTGTCGATTGTATTGTACCGTATGTCCCGGCAAGAAATCTGCGTTCAAAAGACTCCGGCTTATTAGTGATTCCTAGAGCCCAAAAAAAGTCTGCGGGCTATAGAGCGTTTTCCGTTCGGGCTCTAGTACTCTGGAATGCCCTCCCGGTAACAGTTCGAGATGTTACCTCAGTAGAAGCATTTAAGTCTCACCTTAAAACTCATCTGTATACTCTAGCCTTTAAATAGACCTCCTTTTTAGACCAGTTGATCTGCCGCTTCTTTTCTTTCTCCTATGTCCCCCCCTCCCTTGTGGAGGGGGTCCGGTCCGATGACCATGGATGAAGTACTGGCTGTCCAGAGTCGAGACCCAGGATGGACCGCTCGTCGGGACCCAGGATGGACCGCTCGCCTGTATCGGTTGGGGACATCTCTACGCTGCTGATCCGCCTCCGCTTGAGATGGTTTCCTGTGGACGGGACTCTCGCTGCTGTCTTGGATCCGCTTGAACTGAACTCTCGCGGCTGTGTTGGAGCCACTATGGATTGAACTTTCACAGTATCATGTTAGACCCGCTCGACATCCATTGTTTTCGGTCCCCTAGAGGGGGGGGGGTTGCCCACATCTGAGGTCCTCTCCAAGGTTTCTCATAGTCAGCATTGTCACTGGCGTCCCACTGGATGTGACTTCTCCCTGCCCACTGGGTGTGAGTTTTCCTTGCCCTTTTGTGGGTTCTTCCGAGGATGTTGTAGTCGTAATGATTTGTGCAGTCCTTTGAGACATTTGTGATTTGGGGCTATATAAATAAACATTGATTGATAAACATTGAGAGCGACCAGGAGAAAGATGAGCCCCCACGCAAGACGCAGCCACCGGCCACCGAAAGGCGCGATGAGACGAGCAGGAAGGGAGGTCATGCTAGAAATTGGCGCGACCGACTGGAACTAAACCTTGTTCATTGAAAGAATAAACGAGAGTCAAACCTGCTTCAATGCGTCTTGCATCGATGGTCACTGCAACCCACACTATGACGGCAGGAGACTTGTCACAGTGGACTTTTCAACTAACAAACTTTTCCGAGCGCCCCCCTAGAGGGCCGTCAAAATGTATCTGTTTTTCAGCTGTGGTCCATATGGGCCGCAAAATATTTTTCTTTTTCCACCACTTGTAAAAGTAATGACACCATCAAGCAATCATACAGAAGTTTGTAAGGCGCAAAAAATATGACTAAGATGATAAGGCTGTGTTTGTATGTGAAGTATATATATATATATATATATATATATATATATATATATATATATATATATATATATATATATATATATATATATTTATATATATTTCACGGTCTGGGCGCATTCTAATGCGTCCTCATCTGTGCCTCATGACGAGCGCACCGCGGGCCACGCCCACATGCGCTCTCTCAGCTGACAGCACGCTCGGACACACCCCTGCTTGCGCTGAGAGCAGCACGCCTACGCAGCTACAAGCCTGCAGGCGATTGCCTTTCCACACACCTGGAATTAATGAGGGTGAGCTGCTTAAAAGACCAGTGGACCCAGGGATCCTCGCAGGAACTTAGTTTCTTATATGGTGAACCTGTTTTCCTTCCGTTTTCCCTGGATTTCGACTGCCTCCCTCGTTCCCCGCTAGCCCCACGACTCTGACGGCTCTCTACCGCCCCGGATCCCCTGCATGCCCCATTGTTCCCCTGCATGCCCCTCGTTCCTTCGCTCTCGTCAAATCTTTGGTGACAGGCACTTTAGCTAAGCTGCACACATAGTTACACACATTCACTCTTGGATTTTGTCACACTCCATTATATAGTTCAGTAGTTTAGTTTTATATATATATATATATATATATATATATATATATATACATATATAGGCTTCACGGTGGCAGAGGGGTTAGTGCGTCTGCCTCACAATTCAAAGTTCCTGCAGACCTTGGTTCAAATCCAGGCTCGGGATCTTTCTGTGTGGAGTTTGCATGTTCTCCCCGTGAATGCGTGGGTTCCCTCCGGGTACTCCGGCTTCCTCCCACTTCCAAAGACATGCATCTGGGGATAGGTTGATTGGCAACACTAAATTGGCCCTAGTGTGTGAATGTGAGTGTGAATGTTGTCTGTCTATCTGTGTTGGCCCTGCGATGAGGTAGCGACTTGTCCAGGGTGTACCCTGCCTTCCGCCCGATTGTAGCTGAGATAGGCGCCAGCGCCCCCCGTGACCCCGAAAGGGAATAAGCGGTAGAAAATGGATGGATATATATATATATATATATATATATATATATATATATATATATATATATATATATATCAATCAATCAATCAATGTTTACTTATATAGCCCTAAATCACTAGTGTCTCAAAGGGCTGCACAAACCACTACGACATCCTCGGTAGGCCCACATAAGGGCAAGGAAAACTCACACCCAGTGGGACATCGGTGACAATGATGACTATGAGAACATGATACTGTGATACTGATGATACTGATGACTATGAGAACATATGAAAACATGATACTGTGAAAGATGGATCCAACACAGTCGCGAGAGTCCAGTCCAAAGCGGATCCAACACAGCAGCGAGAGTCCCGTTCACAGCGGAGCCAGCAGGAAAACATCCCAAGCGGAAGCTGATCAGCAGCGGAGAGATGTCCCCAGCCGATACACAGGCGAGCAGTACATGGCCACCGGATCGGACCGGACTCCCTCCACAAAGGAGAGTGGGACATAGAAGAAAAAGAAAAGAAACGGCAGATCAACTGGTCTGAAAAGGGAGTCTATTTAAAGGCTAGAGTATACAAATGAGTTTTAAGGTGAGACTTAAATGCTTCTACTGAGGTAGCATCTCGAACTGTTACCGGGAGGGCATTCCAGAGTACTGGAGCCCGAAATGAAAAAGCTCTACAGCCCGCAGACTTTTTTTGGGCTTTGGGGATCACTAATAAGCCGGAGTCCTTTGAACGCAGATTTCTTGCCGGGACATATGGTACAATACAATCGGCAAGATAGGATGGAGCTAGACCGTGTAGTATTTTATACGTAAGTAGTAAAACCTTAAAGTCACATCTTAAGTGCACAGGAAGCCAGTGCAGGTGAGCCAGTACAGGCGTAATGTGATCAAACTTTCTTGTTCTTGTCAAAAGTCTAGCAGCCGCATTTTGTACCAACTGTAATCTTTTAATGCTAGACATGGGGAGACCCGAAAATAATACGTTACAGTAGTCGAGGCGAGACGTAACAAACGCATGGATAATGATCTCAGCGTCTTTAGTGGACAGAATGGAGCGAATTTTAGCGATATTACGGAGATGAAAGAAGGCCGTTTTAGTAATGCTTTTAATGTGTGCCTCAAAGGAGAGAGTTGGGTCGAAGATAATACCCAGATTCTTTACCGTGTCGCCTTGTTTAATTGTTTGGTTGTCAAATGTTAGAGTTGTATTATTAAATAGAGTTCGGTGTCTAGCAGGACCGATAATCAGCATTTCCGTTTTTTTGGCGTTGAGTTGCAAAAAGTTAGCGGACATCCATTGTTTAATTTCATTAAGACACGCCTCCAGCTGACTACAATCCGGCATGTTGGTCAGCTTTAGGGGCATGTAGAGTTGGGTGTCATCAGCATAACAGTGAAAGCTAACACCGTATTTGCGTATGATGTCACCTAGCGGCAGCATGTAGATGCTGAAGAGTGCAGGGCCAAGGACCGAACCCTGGGGAACTCCACACGTTACCTTAACGTAGTCCGAGGTCACATTGTTATGGGAGACACACTGCATCCTATCAGTAAGATAGGACTTAAACCAAGACAGGGCTAAGTCTGACATACCAATTCGTGTTTTGATACGTTCTAATAAAATATTATGATCGACAGTATCGAAAGCAGCGCTAAGATCGAGGAGCAGCAACATAGATGACGCATCAGAATCCATCGTGAGCAATAGATCATTAGTCATTTTTGCGAGGGCTGTCTCTGTTGAGTGATTTGCCCTGCAACCGGATTGAAAGGTTTCACATAGATTGTTAGACGCTAAGTGTTCATTTAACTGCTCCGCAACAATTTTTTCGAGGATTTTTGAAATAAAGGGAAGGTGAGACACCGGTCGGTAGTTTACCATGAGGTCAGGATCGAGGTTAGGTCTTTTAAGAAGAGGATGAATAACCGCTTTTTTGAATGCTAGGGGAACAGTGCCCGAGGAAAGTGATAAGTTTATAATATTTAGCACTGATGGACCTAATAATACAAAGAGCTCCTTGATCAGTTTCCCAGGAAGAGGGTCAAGTAAACATGTTGTTTGTTTTATTCCATTTACACGTTGTAACAATTCCTCTAATGTTATTTCCTCAAAACGAGAGAAACTATTTTGGAGGGCAGTATCCGCCGTATATACAATCGTGTCAGTGTTAATAGAACCCCGTTGTAGCTGGGACGCATTATCTTTAATCTCCTTTCTAATGACTTCAATTTTCTTACTAAAGAATTGCATAAAGTCATCAGCTGAGTGGGTGGAGCTACTGGAAGGGGTCCCTTGTTGGGTTAGCGATGCTACCGTACTAAACAAAAATTTAGGATCGTTTTTATTACGGTGGATGAGATTTGAGTAATAATTAGCTTTAGCTAAAGTAAGCATGCGTTTATAAGTTATTAAACCATCACTCCATGCTTGATGGTGCACCTCAAGTTTAGTCGTGCGCCATTTGCGTTCCAGCTTTCTGCATAATAATTTCTGAGCTCTAGTTTCTTCTGTAAACCACGGGGTGCGCTTTTTTGGAGCCTTTTTTAACTTTAGCGGTGCTAAGTTATCAATGGTTTCGCGCAGGGCGTCGTTAAAGTTGTTAGTGAGGTTATCAATAGAGCCCACATATTTTGGGAATGGTGCCATTACCGAGGGAAGTAGGTCAGCAAGAGTTGTCGTTGTGGCCGTATTAATGTTGCAGCTGCTATAGCAGTTATTATTATTATTAGTTTGACGAACATGCGTCTGAACTTCGAATTTTATAAGGTAATGATCGGACAATACTTTAGTATACGGGAGTATCGTAACTTTGGAAGCGGTGATACCCCTGACAAGCACTAGGTCTATCGTATTACCGTTGCGCTGCGTGGGTTCATTTATTATTTGTGTGAGACCACAGCTATCAATTATAGTCTGGAGCGCTACGCACGGTGGGTCCGATGGGGTATTCATATGGATATTAAAGTCCCCCATTATGATTATATTATCGGCGTGTGTCACTAGATCAGCAACGAACTCTGAGAATTCATTGATAAAGTCCGAATAGGGCCCTGGGGGGCGGTGGATAACAGCCAGGTGTAGAGGCAGCGGTGTGACAGACCTCATAGTAAGCACCTCAAACGATTTATATTTATTATTTATGTTAGGACTAAGGTTAAAGTTTTCGTTGTATATTAGTGCGACCCCCCCACCCCTTTTAAGCGGACGGGCGATATGCGCATGTGTGAAGTTAGGAGGACATGCCTCATTTAGCGCAAAAAAGTCGTTTGGTTTAAGCCAAGTTTCACTGAGACCGATGACGTTAAGATTGTTGTCTCTGATGATATCATTACAACATTTTGGGAGACAATGATCTTATGTTTAAAAAACCTATATTATAGGTAGTGGGCTGTTTTAGGGAATTTTTGATCAAATTATCCGTAGTAGCAATATTAATAATGTTGTGTTTATCATGCCCAGTGCATTCAGTATAATTACGACCATATCTAGGAATTGATACGACGGTAATGTTCCCATTGTTTGATTGTTGCTTTGATAAACTGCACGCATCATGGTTAGCCTCCTCAGTAACGGGGATTTTCCGAATGTTTGTTTGTTGCTTTGATAAACTGCACGCATCATAGTTAGCCACCTCAGTAACGGGGATTTTTCGATTGTTTGTTTGTTGCTTTGATAAACTGCACCCATCATAGTTAGCCACCTCAGTAACGGGGATTTTTCGATTGTTTGTTTGTTGCTTTGATAAACTACACGCATCATAGTTAGCCACCTCGGTAAAACACATGTCCAACTCTGAAACACTCAAAGCAGAAAAAACTTGTTCTAATTTAACAGACTCCTTACCCGGACCAGTAGTCTCGCATCTTTCATCTAAATCCGTCTTCAGGATGGAGGGAAGTGGTGTTCTGTGGGGATTAGACTTCTGCTTTGTTTTTAGCCCCGCTCGGCATCCGCGTTTCCGATCACACCGCTGGCGTCTGCTCCGTAGACGGCCCCCGCTGCTACTAGACTCCCCTGCTTCACAGGCCGCTGGATGTAGCCGCCGACGTATTCCCATGCTAGTTAGCATGTTTAGCACGCACGCGTCTATCAGTCCAAAACGGCCCGATATGTCCATATCCAGAAGTGTCTGGCGATCGTACGTGATCACGGAGTGACCACGATGTGAGCCAGCCATGAAGTCTGCAGAACTGTCCGGCATTTCCGCCAAATGTTCCATCTTTAGCAATAGCACCGCAGTGTCGCAGCCCGTCCGGGCGCCGCCATCTTGCTTAATATCTATATATATATATATATATATATTGGGGATGCCCGATTATTTCGGCTGACCGATATTCTCGGACAATAAATGCTTTAAAATGTAATATTGGAAATTATCGGTATCGGTTTCAAAAATTAAAATTAATGACTTTTTAAAACGCCGCTGTACGGGGTGGGACACAGAGCAGTTGCGTCTCCCAGTCAGCAGCCCCTCCCCTCTCCCCTCTCCCACACACAACACAGGAGTTGCAGCACAACTGCAGCATGAGAGGTTTACTAGCAGCGCTTGATGACCTCATCGAACCGCCGCGAGCGGAGCATAACAACAACAAGAATGTGTTGTTGCCGGTGCTCTATCCACGGCTAACAAGCAAGCTCGCTCGGTGACTGACTAACGACACCATGTCTATGATTTGGGATTATTTCAAAGTGTCTCTGATGGATAAAAAACTGGCAATTTGCAAAACGTTGGTAATGCGAGGAGGAACCAAGACGTCTTCCTTTATTACGAGCAATTTGATCCCCATCTCTTCAAGATGTGGCGAAAGCCCCCGTTGTGGTCAGGGACAACGCACGCAGTATGGCAAAAGCTACAGTAGAGTTTGGTGTGGCTAGTCTGCCCCGCATGGCGCACACTATAACTTTGCAGCTTTCAGTGAACGGAGGTGCCCTGTCCCAACGCAGCATTTCAGAAGCTCTGGCTGACTGCTCGACCACTTCAAGCACCCACCACTCACTTGCAGCACATTTTTGTTACTCATACAAATACGTTAGAGGAGGGCAGATTGAGCGCAGTTTATAATTTCCTGTTATACAGTATGCCAGGCAGTCTTGCACTAAAGGCAAGGCAGCTTTATTTGTATAGCACTTTTCATACACAATGCAGACTCAAAGTGCCTCACAGACAACAGAGTGAAATGAAAGAAAATAAAAGCAAAATTGAAATGCAGACAATAAAAATAAAAACAGAGCAGACGTTAAAAGTTAAAAGATTAAAAGATTTAGCTGGAAGCTAAGTTGAACATAAAAGTTTTCAGTCTAAGTTTAAAAGTAGTCAGAGTTGGGGAAAGTCTGACATCTTCAGGAAGTTTATTCCAGCTATTTGTTGCAAAGTGACTGAAGGATGCTCTCCCTTGATTTGAGTTTACTCTGGGAACCACTAACAGATTGGTCTCAGAAGATCTTAGTGATCTAGAGGGGTTATATAGTGGGAGCATATCAGTGATATACTTCGACCCTAGACCATGTAGTGATTTATATGTGAGCAGGAGGATTTTGAAATCAATTCTCTGATGTACAGATTAGATTAGATGGATTAGATAGTACTTTATTTATTCCTTCAGGAGAGTTCCTTCAGGAAAATTTAAATTTTCAGCACAATCCCATTCAAGATAAGACAGAAATTACAGGGAGACAGAACAGGATTGCTGACGGGTCTGCCGGCTTCCAGCGCCATTTACAAAAATGGTGAGATACAGGTAAACAAGTGGGGGGGAATGGGAGAAAAAATTAGAAGATTAAGATAAAATAAAATAAAATAAAAAAATCGGTCTAAGACTGGGCCCTGGAGAGGGGGTCCAGACTGAGGCCAAGGGGGAAAAAAAAAACCAACAACAACAACTCATAGCCATAGTACACATCCCACTTTCTTGTGTGTAAGAGGGAAACATCAAACATCAAAAAAGACAACGGACATTAAAGACATTAAAGCAGCGGATACAACCAGCCACTTCTACATACAGCTATGAATACAAAATTCAAAGAAACATATACACTGTGGTGGCCTCTGCGGTGTTCCACGCCATCGTGGAGGGAACATGGCCAGAGACAGGAGCAGACCCAACAAAGCAACCAAGAGAGCCGACTCCACTCTCGGCCGCCAACCAACTCTCGGCCAGTGTCTAGTCCGCACGGATGAGTGAGGATACGTCCAATGTAAGGATTTAAGAATTGGTGTAATGTGCTCACATTTTTTGGTGTTGATTAGAACTCTAGCGGCAGCGTTCTGAACAAGCTGTAGCTGCCTGACAGTTTTTTTTTTTGGGAAGACCTGCAAGGAGACCATTACAATAGTCTAGTCTACTGGTAATAAAAGCATGTACACGTTTTTCTAAGTCTTGAGCTGACATGAGCCCTCTAAGTCTTGTTACATTTGTTAGGTGATGGTTGGCCGATTTTGTTACTGATTTGATGTGACTGTCGAAATGTAAATCAGAATCTAAAATAACCCCAAGATTTCTGGCTTTATTTGAGGTTTTCAGGGACAGTGATTGAAGGTGTTGGATGACTTTAAACCTTTCTTTTTTAGCACCAGTTTTATCTTGATTTAGTTGTAGGAAATTTTGGCACATCCGGTGTTTGGCTTGCTCAATGCACTGGCACAGAAGATCTATGGGGCGATAGTCATTTGGTGATAGTGCTACATAGATTTGGGTGTCATCGGCATAGTAACAATGATGGTCAATGTTATTATTTTGCATGATTTGTCCTAGTGGGAGCATATAGATGTTAAATAAAGTCGGCCCCAAGATTGAACCTTGGGGGACTCCACAAGTTTGTTGGTTCTGATACAAAGTATAAGTAAACATTGATTGATTGATTGAAAGTCACCAATGGAAACAAAATAGTTCCTATCTTATATATATATGACTTGAACGAGCTTAAAACCAGCTATTTTTTATTTTTATTTTTATTTTTTTTCCAAGATGGCGCTGCTGTAGTGGCTGCTGTAGGCAGGAGCTCTGTGCTCTTGTATCATCCTTTTGTGTTTCCCTCTTGTTTTCATGTGTTATTATATTTTTTTGCCTTTTGGTCCGGGACCCTTTGGGACTGTGTGACAAGGGGTGTCACTTTCGTGACCTCTGTGGTGCTTTTTTTATGGACTTCTGGATCTGCCTCCAGGGAGCCTTTTTGGCCATGGAGACAAGCTGCTGGGTCTCTGCCACACCGGAGTCGGTTTGGAGGGACTGAATGAGATGCGGATGAGGGGACAGAGCTGCGGAGCTAGCACTGAGCGCTGGGACGGAGAGGCTTTGCGGTGTCTTGGCTGGGTGAGCAGGTGTCGGACACCTCAGTCTCCTTGGACATATCGCTCATCCATGCGGACTGGACACTGGCCGAGAGTGGAGTCGGCTGTCTTGGTTGCTTTGTTGGGTCTGCTCCTGTCTCTGGCCATCCTCCCTCCACCCCAGCGGACGATGGCGTGGAACACCGCAGAGGCCACCACAGTGGATATGTTTCTTTTACTTTTTATTCATAGTTGTATGTAGAAGTGTCTGGTTGTATCTGCTGCTTTGATGTCTTTAATGTCCTCTGTGTTCTTTGATGTTTGATGTTTCCCTCTTACACACATGTAAGAGGGATGTGTACTATGGCTATGAGTTGTTGTTTTTTTTTTCCCCTTGGCCTCAGTCTGCACCCCCTCTCCAGGGCCCAGGCTAAGACCGATTTTTTAATTTTATTTTAATATTCTATTTTTTTCTCCCCCCCTTGTTTACCTGTATCTCATCTTTTTTTGTAAGGGGCGATGGAAGCCGGCAGACCCGTCAGCGATCCTGTTCTGTCTTCCTTTAATGTTTGTCTGATCTTGAATGGGATTGTGCTGAAAATTGTAATTTTCCTGAAGGAACTCTCCTGACGGAATAAATAAAGTACTATCTAAAACTGTGCCTGAAATCCCCAAACAGTTTTCCAACCTGTCCAAAAGTATTGAGTGGTTGACAGTGTCAAATGCAGCACTGAGGTCCAAATACATTAATACTGAAGTCTGTGTTTAGACGGATGTCATTTAGAACTTTAAGAAGGGCCGTCTCTGTGCTGTGAAAAGGTCGAAATCCTGACTGGAAGTGGTTTTGGCAGCCAGTAGAAGCCAAGAAGTGATTTAGTTGTTGGAAGACAACTTCCTCAATTATTTTACTTATGAATGGTAGATTTAAAATTGGTCTGTAGTTGTTGATAACAGAGGCATCTAGGCTCCGCTTTTTTAGAAGAGGTTTAATGACTGCAGTTTTGAAAGCCTTCGGGAAATAACCCGATTGAATAAAATTATGAACTATTTTCAATATGTCTGTTGATAGGCAGTCAAAAACATTCTTAAAGAAGTTGGTAGGTAAAACATCAAGGCATCAGGTGGATGACTTTAGAGCTGTCACCGTTTCCAGTAGAGTTTTAGAGTCCATGACATTTTAGTGTGTCTGCCTCACAATACGAAGGTCCTGCAGTCCTGGGTTCAAATCCAGGCTCGGGATATTTCCGTGTGGAGTTTGATATGTTCTCCCCGTGAATTCGTGGGTTCCCTCCGGGTACTCCGGCTTCCTCCCACCTCCAAAGACATGCACCTGGGGATAGGTTGATTGGCAACACTAAATTGGCCCTAGTGTGTGAATGTGAGTGTGAATGTTGTCTGTCTATCTGTGTTGGCCCTGCGATGAGGTGGCGACTTGTCCAGGGTGTACCCCGCCTTCCGCCCGATTGTAGCTGAGATAGGTGCCAGCGCCCCCCTCGACCCCGAAAGGGAATAAGCGGTAGTAAATGGATGGATGGATGGATGGACATTAAAGCTTGCCATCATTGCTGTTGTCACGCTTGCCACTGATAGTTTGTTTGTGTTTTAGTTTCTCCTCTGTGTGTTTAGTATTTCCTGTCCTTAGTTCCTGTCAGCACTCTTATTTTGGTTCAGCTTCCTTTTTGTCTCCCTGAGTGCTTTGTTTCCCCTAAGCTGTGGCTGATTGGCACCTGGCCACACCTGATGTAAATCAGCCAGCTCCTATTTTACCTCCTTTGTTCCTCCAGTCAGTCCTGGATTATTACCTTGTCGATGTCACGTCTTGTCGCTCTTGTGTCGTTGCTACCTGTCGTAATTTGTCGATGTCATCATTACAGCTACTACCTGTCGTGCTACTATTGGTCCTTGTCGTCGTAGCGGTAAGCTGTTCCTGTTAGCTATTTGTAGTTTGTTTTCTCCTAGCTTTTTGGTTTCGTGTTTTCTTGTTAGCCATCAGCTGTTTCCAGTTTTTCTTTTTCCTGCTAGATACCTGTTAGCTTCTACGCGATGCCTTTTGTTTGTTATCCGCCCAGGTGCGCGCTTTTGGTTTGAACCTTTTGTTTGGTTTTGTTCTAGTTGTTTATATTAAAACCATGTTTTCTCACTCCATGCCTGCCTCCTTCTCTGCATCTTGGGGTTCGTCAACAACAAACTTTGACAGCTGTGTTACTTTTGTCTAAATGGGGTGGCGATCCATCTTTTTTACTTGAGATATTGATGGCGCGTCGGATGCCTTAAATTTTATTAGTATAAAAGAATGCACACTCATTGCATTTCTGCGTGGAATGTAGCTCAGCTGGTATTTGTGTTGTGGGGTTGGTCAGTCTGTCAACGGTTGCGAATAGGGATTTGGCCTTATTAGTGTTGCTGTTTATGATATTGGAGAAGAATGTTTCTCTAGCACTTTTTAAGACTAAATTGTAGGCCCGGAGGCTCTCTTTATGGATGTCATGGTGAATATGAAGTTTTGTACTCCGCCAGATTCGTTCATCCTTCCTGCACTCTCTTCTCTGGGATGTTACAACAGCAGATTTTCTCCAGGGTGCCTTTTGCTTACCAGAAATCATTTTAACTGTAACAGGTAAAAGGAGGACTATGTTATTGTTTACTTTAAACTCTAGTATACTTTGGACTGAAGCTGTGTGCCTTCATTGTTTTTGTAGCTGTTGTTTTGAGGTATGTTAAAAAAAAATGCACTTTGTGAATTCAATAATAAATATGGCAGTGCCATGTTGGCACTTTTTTCCATAACTTGAGTTGATTTATTTTGGAAAACCTTGTTACATTGTTAAATGCATCCAGCGGGGCATCTCAACAAAATTAGGCATAATAATGTGTTAATCCCACGACTGTATATATCGGTGTTGGTTGATATCGGAATCGGTAATTAAGAGTAGGGCAATATCGGAATATCGGATATCGGCAAAAAAGCCATTATCTGACATCCGTAGCATATATATATATATATATATATATATATATATATATATATATATATATATATATATATATAGGTTAAATTTAAGCACTGTTTAATTTGATATACATTTGTTTTCACTCAGTTTCAATGAGTCCTTTCTTATGAAGTGTTTTTGATTACCAATATGTTTTCTAATTAGCCTGACCTAAGCCTTTATCATAATCTTTTTGATTAACACATGGTTAAAGATAATAATCGAATACAATTAAAATCAAGTGTAAGATCACTAATTCTGCGTTAATATTTGAGTGGGCCTCAGGACTCTCTGTTGTGGAAAAGTTTAGCCCTGAAGTCAAAAAGGCGTAGAACCCCTGCTGTGTATGTACAAAAAAAAAAAAAAAACATAACAAGGAGGCGATGCATCAACTTTCTCTTTATTCAGAAGCTGAACCGTCCTATATATGTTTCTCTGCCAACACACGCATGCACACACACACACACACACACAAAACCCTTTGGTGCCCTCACAAACGACCAGAAAATCCTTGACTTGAAATATTAAACGTTAATAAAAGTAAAATCAACTTGCATTAACAATGGCGAAGGAAGAGTTGAAGAGAAAGGAGCAGACAGAGGGAGAGAAAAGAAGGAGCTTGTGTGTGCCTGGAAAAAGAGCAGCTGAAACGAGAAGTAGCTCTTCCCCTCAGTTGTGAAATAGGTCTGCTTTGGCATCATTTTCCACAAGTCAGGTGTCATCACAACTAAAACTTGCTGTGGGACTTGCTTTGTAAATTTTTCCCAACTTGTGTGTGCCGTCAATGTACTTCTCACAAAAAGGATTTTTCCTTATCCATTCACAGCTATCCCCTCCTTCGTTCCACCCTGGACTGTTGTCTTTTCGCGACTCGTAATGAGTTAGCAAAATGGACAAAACTTGTCAAAAGGCTAAAAAACACAAAAAAGGCACTGTGACTAAAGTATTCAACATGAATGAATAACTGAAGTGTTTATACACAGAGACATGGTTCGCACATGGAGGCATGTTTGACTAAATCTAAAAGTCTATACATCCACAAGAGGGGTTTGTAAATTGTACTGGTATCTCGGTTTTCATACGGCCTTCACACTGTTTGGATAATTAATTTTCCACAAAAAAAAAAAAAAAAATCGCCCAAATTTTCAATAAACTTATGTGTTTTTCTACGACCAAACATTGCATGGAACAACATCGTCCGTTTACTCACGTATCCCACCTGATTTCATCATTCCAGAGGTTAAAGACATCTCTGGTTCAACCCCTGGCAAAAATGATGAATTAGCAGACTTGGAGGACGTTCATGCAATTCTTTGAATTTGTTGACAAAAAAGCAGATACTGGACTACAACTATGGTCATTTCAAATTGCAACTTTCTGGCTTCAAAAACAAATCAAGAATATGAATCATTATATAAAAATATAATATCATATAATATTATAATATACAAGTATATGTTATATACTGTATTTTTAATATGTAAATATTACATATATATCAAATTTTACATTGCTACTATGGTACATTTTTAGTCTACTTTATACCTGCATTATCCTTTCCATTACTTTTTACATCCTTTGTAACTGAGCTACTGTGTGAAACAATTTCCCCTGAGGATCAATAAAATGTGTCTAAGTCTAAGTCCAAGTCTAAGGTGGTCAGTAACAGTTTCATTTGAAGAGCTGTTGCAGCAGGTGAATTGACATAAATCATGGCTCCAACATGAGGGATGTCAATTAAAATAAAGAAGGGAATTCTTAAACTTATTTGAGATCTTGATTGATCGCAGTTGGCTGTGTGTAAAATGTGGAGTAAATACAAACAACATGGGAAGGTTGTAGAAGGCAAGCATACTGGGAGACGAAGGAAAATATCAGAAAACTTCATGCAATATGTTTTAAAAACAGATGAAAATCGAATGGATGGAAACTTGGGTCACCGCCTGAGACTTAAATGTAAAAAAACACCTACAGGAAATTGAATTTCAATATAGAAAAGTTGAACATTGAAAAACTGGGTTCCAATGGGCTAAGGAAAAACAATGGTGGACTATTGATGACTGGATGAAAGTCATATTCAGTGAATGGTTGCATTGGGCAAGGTGATGATGCTGGAACTTTAGTTTGGTTTTAGTTCCAATTACGTTTCTGAAGACGACAGCCTAAAGAAAACATGTCAGGTAGTGATGGCCGTCATTAGATCTTCAATAAATGCACACGTTTACATTGTCTCTTTTATACCGTCAATGGAAAGGAGGTTTGGGGATGATGTCACCATTTTTGTAAATGATAATGCATCCTGTCATGGAGCAAAAATGTGTAAAAACGTTTGTGGAGAGGCGGAGCCAACGGTCCAACAGCGTGGCAAGGCACGCTGGAGCCCTGTCCAAGATGGCGGCAAGGAGGCGGAGAATGCGGCGGAGCTGGGAGCGACGCCGCAATCTGGTTCCGGCACACGATTGACTTATCTCCTCGCAGAATATAAAAGGGGAGAGGGAGGAAAGTTCAAGGAAAGAGGTGGAGTGTCCGCAGCAGATACAGCGCATGAGAAGCAAAAGCAACAGAGAGTAGCACACGAGCGACGACGACGCGGCCGACTGAAGAGTCACCAAGGAGCGAGCAGCGGAGAAGGAGCTGAAAAGCGATCCGAGCTGCAGAAAAGCCTTATTGCAAAATAAAGAGTCAAACCTGTGCAAAAGAGATATATCCTTCCTGGGTGGTCAGTGGAACCCGCACGACGACGGCGAGCGACTGTCACAACGTTTCTTGAAGAAAAACACATCATGTCAATGATCTCAGTCCAGTGTAAAATATGCGGTGGAAATAAAAGACAATGGTGGATGACAAGACTCCAAAACAGCAATCACAGTAAGTTGGAGCAGGATTCATTAAGAGTTCTGTTTTTACCGTTTACACGGAACCTGTACGCACGGTCCTACAGGCACAAGACATTAAAACAACGTTGAGAACTTGTTGAACTTGGTTGAACTTTGTCAAACCTAACGTTGAAACAATGTGCTTTTTGACAACTTTTAACCAATGTCGGGTTGTGACGTTGATTTGACCATTGAATTTTGGTCGTATCCCAACCATTAGTCTACAACACAGTTGAAACAACATGCTTTTTGATGACGTTTAATCAATGTCGCTGTAACGGGTCTCCAGCCGTCCTCGTGTGGGTTGCAGTGCCGATCGATACAGGACGCATCATGACAGGTTTGACTCGGGTTTATTATTTCAATAAACATACTGTCTTGGAAGTCGGTCGCGCCACTTTCTAGCGCGCTGGCTCTTCCTCCTGGTTGCGGCGCACCTTTCGGTTTCCGGTGGCTGCGTCTGCTGCGGGCGGCTCATCTTGTCGCTCTCGTGGTCTTCCTTGTCGGGTGGTTTCAATCCTACTTCTGCCACGATTGCTCCTCCCTCTCCCCTTTTATGCTGCGGCAGAAGATGCAGGGATTGAGCACAGGTGTCTTGTGTACGCACCTGACTCTGATGGCTGTAGTGTCGCTCCAGCCGTGCCCCGCCTCTCCGCGCTCTGCTGCATGCTCCGCCTCCTGGCCGCCATCTTGGGTAGGACCATCATTTGCCCTGTCCCGCTGTCGGCTCAGTCGCGTTCTGCCGTTGCCTCGACCATTGAATTTTGGTCATTTTTCAACCAATAATCTACAACACAAGTACAACGTTGAAACAAAATGCTTTTTGACGTTTATTCAATGTCAGGTTGTGACGTTGATTTGACCATTGAAATCTGGTCATTTTCCGACCAACACCATTAGACACCAACATTGTCTCAACTTACAAATACAACTGATTTGCAACGTTGTTTCAAAGTCAGTTTTAAAGGACATGTACGTATAATCAACGTTCTATCAATGTCTTGTGCCTGCTGGATGAACTTCAACAAACTAAATTTTTAGTCACACACGTCGGATGTATCCCAATGAGAGTGGCCGTGCCAGCAAACTGAAGGTTCCTGGCTCAATCCCCACCTTCTACCAACCTTGTCACGTACATTGTGTCCTTGAGCAAGACACTTCACCCTTGCTCCTGATGGGTCGTGGTTAGGGCCTTGCATGGCAGCTCCCTCCATCAGTGTGTGAATGTGTGTGAATGGGTGAATGCGTGTCAAAGCGCTTTGAAGACCTTGAAGGTAGAAAAGCGCTATACAAATATAACCCATTTATTCCCCAAAAAATTTCAAACGCTAAAAATTCAGTGTCCAATAAAAAATGCTTCCGTGATAAAGACACAAATGAACCGCCAGTATAAACAAACAGGAAGTTGGTGTTGTTTTTACTGCTGCCGCCCAACACTGTCTATGGCTCTGTCACGCCAAATTACGTCAGGAATATCCTCAAGTTAATTTGTCCGATTAATACCGACGTTTTGTTAACGCTATATTATAAAAAATAAAAAATACATTTAAAAATCAATTTACAAACACAAACTATGGGATGACGTAAGAGGAAACGTGACTCCGGAAGTAAATAAGGGGGAAAGCTTTTTTTTATTTTTTATAATATAGCGTTAACAAAACGTCTGTATTTTTATAATATAGCGTTATATTTTTATAAAATAGCGTTATATTTTTATAAAATAGCGTTATATTTTTATAAAATAGCGTTATATTTTTATAATATAGCGTTAACAAAACGTCTGTATTAATCGGACAAATTAACTTGAGGATATTCCTGACGTAAGAGGAAACATGACCCCGGAAGTAAATGGGGGGCCGGAGGTTTTTGTAGAGGGGAAGAAATTTGGCGTGACAGCTCCTATTTAAGGTTTAAAGGGGAACATTATCAACAATATATACCTTGATGGTGCAGAAAAAAGACCATATATTTTTTAACCGATTTCCAAACTCTAAATGAGTGAATTTTGGCAAATTAAACGCCTTTCTGTTTATCGCTCTTTTTGCGATGACGTCAGAACGTGACGTCTCCGAGGTAATACAGCCGCCATTTTAATTTTCAATACATTGCAAACTTTGGGTCTCAGCTCTGTTATTTTCCGTTTTTTCGACTATTTTTTGGAACTTAGTCGGTGTGTTGTCGGAGGGTGTAACAACACTAACAGGGAAGGATTCAAGTTGCACCACTGGCCCGAAGATGTGAAAGTGTCTGCCGCCAGACCCCCATTGAATGTGCTTGAGTGTCTCCACATTTTACCGGCGATGACAGAGAGGTATGGATAACCTGCAGATGCATTTGCAACGATAAAGTCAACAAAATCACAAAGGTGAGTTTTGTGGATGTTGACTTATGTGCTAATCAGACATATTTGGTTGCGGCGTGACTGCCAGCTAATCGATGCTAACATGCTACGCTAATCGGCGCTAACATGCTATTTACCGGCGGTGCCAAAGCAGACATGGCACAGAGATGTATGGATAACCTGCAGATGCATTTGCAACGATAAAGTCAACAAATTCACAAAGGTGAGTTTTGTTGATGTTGTCTGCCAGCTAATCGATGCTAAGATGCTATGCTAATCGATGCTAACATGCTATTTACCGGCGGTACTAAAGCAGACATGGCACAGAGATGTATGGATAACCTGCAGATGCATTTGCAACTATATCATGTTTCCTTCCACCCACATTTAATGCGAAAAAAATACTTACCAATCGACGGATTTAAGTTGCTGCAGTGTCACGAGATGCGAAAGTCCTGATCGTTTGGTCCGCTCATTTTACCGGCGATGCTAACGCAGCTATTCGGCCATGCTATGGCTATGAATAGCGTCAATAGCTATTCGCTCAATAGCTTCAGTTTCTTCTTCAATACTTTCATACTCCAACCATCCGTTTAAATACATGCGTAATCTGTTGAATCGCTTAAACCGCTGAAATCCGAGTCTGAATCCGAGCTAATGTCGCTATATCTTGCTGTGCTATTCGCCATTGTTTGTTTACATTGGCAGCACTGTATGACGTCACAGGGAAATGGATAATCGCATGGCAAATAGCAAAAATCAAGCACTTTAAAAATGTTTTTAGGGATATTCCGGGACCGGGAAAAATTTTGAAAAAAACTTCAAAAAATACAACAAGCCACTGGGAACTGATTTTTGTTGTTTTTAACCCTTTTGAAATTGTGACAATGTTCCCCTTTAAGGTTTAGTCCATGTCTCGTTAAGGAACATCGTGATTCAATAAGCTGTTTATGTTGTGATCCGATGGTCGGATCATCACCATATCGTTATTTTTGTTCCATTTTTATATCACTCTGTGGTTTGACATACTTAGTTCCTGTTTTGTTCGTTTCCATGGTCACTCATTAGTTTCAGCTGCTACTCTCTTTTCCAGCACACCTGTCTTTACTAATCACCACCTGTTTATAAGCCAGCGTTTTCTGTTCACTGATTGTCGGATCTTAGTTTGTTCACATACATCTGTTTATGACTTGTCTCTCACTCTCGTTTTTCGCTAGCTCTCACGCTAAGCTTTATTTTATTCCTAGTTTTCACGCTAGTTGTTTTGTGTTTCCTTTTGTGTGCCTTTGTGCTTCGGTTTGTTTGTTCTAGCTTTCCATGCTAGCGCTTTTATTTGCCTTTTCTATTTGTATCAGTGTTTTTGTTCATAGCTCCTTTTGTTTAATAAATCCCTTAGTTCTTACCTTTTTGCTGTGTTCTTGCTGACGCATCCACGGAGGACCGAATCCGGCATTACAATGCCACACAAGCGTAACAGTTTATCTGCAGATAAACAGCTTATTGAATCCTACCCGTTCTCCGTGTCTCAGTACAAGAAATTCACTTCCTTTATGAAACATTCACTCTTGCAGTAAACCATGTTAATTGGTGGATTGGTAAATATCATTAATAGTGATAGAATGCATGCATGGATATATTAACGTATTAAATAATGAAAGAAGTAAAGGCTAACAGAAGCATTGTATAATGGATGAGTACATACATGAATATATGAAATATTAACATATTAAATAATGAATGAATAGAGACGATAATGATACGTCCATCTTGTGGCTAATAAAATAATATACACTGGTTCATGTCTGCGTATTTGAGTCTTCGACTTAGTCCAATACATCATTTTAGTTGATCTGCCGTTTCTTTTTTTTTTCTCCTATGTCCCACTCTCCCTTGTGGAGGGGGTCCGGTCCGATGGCCATGGATGACGTACTGGCTGTCCAGAGTCGGGACCCAGGATGAACCACTCGTCCAGAGTCGGGACCCAGGATGGACCGCTCACCTGTGTATCGGCTTGGGATGGTTTCCTGCTGGCTCCGCTGTGAACGGGACTCTCGCTGCTGTGTTGGATCCGCTTTGGACTGGACTCTCGCGGCTGTGTTGGATCCACTATGGATTGAACTTTCACAGTATCATGTTAGACCCGCTCGACATCCATTGCTTTCGTCCTCTCCAAGGTTCTCATAGTCATCATTGTCACCGACGTCCCACTGGGTGTGAGTTTTCCTTGCCCTTATGTGGGCCTATCGAGGATCTCGTAGTGGTTTGTGCAGCCCTTTGAGACACTAGTGATTTAGGGCTATATAAGTAAACATTGATTGATTGATTGATTGATTGATTGATATGCATAAAAATGTCAGTTTTGGTATTGTGAAGTGAAATGAATTATAATTATATAGCGCTTTTTCTCTAGTGACTCAAAGCGCTTTACATAGTGAAACCCAATCTGTAAGTTACATTTAAAACAGTGTGGGTGGCACTGGGAGCAGGTGGGTAAAGTGTCTTGCCCAAGGACACAACGGCAGTGACTAGGATGGAGGAAGCGGGGATCGAACCTGGAACCCTCAAGTTGCTGGCATGGCCGCTCTACCAACCGAGCTATACCGGCACGTGGAAGTACAAAATGTTAATCCATTGTCAAACATTGTAGAAAAAAAACTTCATAGAGTTGAATAATACCGCAGGACTGCTTGTATTGGAAGGTTTAGCTCAAGCGTGACAAGGCTGCGGCCCGGGAGACGTCACAAATTTAATAAAGAATCTGGCCTCCAGGGTTTTTCCCAAATTAATTTTAAATATCTGACAAAATGATCGCTCGAAATGTGACACTATGTTGTGAACATGTCAATGACCATGAATTCTGTTTGAAGTGATTTCAGCACAGCATTTACATACATGACGCACTACACTAAAATTCACTTCATATTAAAGAGGAAGAGGAAACATCACACTGTGACACAGCAGACAACAACATACTAGGGAGGGAGGGAGGGGGGGTTCCCCACATATGCGGTCCTCTCCAAGGTTTCTCATAGTCATCATTGGGGCTGAGTTTTCCTTGCCCTTATGTGGGACCTACCAAGGATGTCGTAGTGGTTTGTGTTGTGGTTTGTGCAGCCCTTTGAGACACTAGTGATTTAAGGCTATATAAATAATCATTGATTGATTGATTGATACGCACACATATACCATGGGAATAATGAACAACAGATCATTGGTCATAGTGACAAACTTGCCCTCCAAACACTACCCCCGTTTGTTGACAAGAAGATATGACATGCACATCCAGTCTCTTCATCAAGCAGAGGTAACACAATCTGGTGAAAATATTTTTTAAAAAGCTGGCGTCAAAGCCGACAAAGTGCGCTGCTAACTGCTTAAAGGCCTACTGAAATGAGATTTTCTTATTTAAACGGGGACAGCAGGTCCATTCTATGTGTCATACTTGATCATTTCGCGATATTGTGAATATTTTGACTGAAAGGATTTAGTAGAGAAAATCGACGATAAAGTTTGCAACTTTTGGTCGCTGATAAAAAAAAGCCTTGCCTTTACCGGAAGTCGCAGATGATGACGTCACAAGGGTGAGGGCTCCTCACATATTCACATTGTTTTTAATGTGAGCCTCCAACAGCAAGAGCTATTCAGAACGAGAAAACCACAATTTCCCCATTAATTTGAGCGAGGGTGAAAGATTCGTGGACGATGATATTGATAGCGAAGGACTAGAAAAAAAAAAAGGCGATTGTATTGGGACGGATTCAGATGTTTTTAGACACATTTACTAGGATAATTCTGGGAAATCCCTTATATTTCTATTGTGTTGCTAGCTTTTTAGTGAGATTAAATAGTACCTGATAGTCGGAGGGGTGTGTCCACGGGTGTCTTGAGGCCAGTGTCTGAGGGAAGTCGATGGCAGCTGCATGGACGGCGCAAGCTCAGCTGATCTCCGGTAAGAGGCGACTTTTTATCACAATTTTCTCAACGAAACCTGCCAGTTGACAAGTGGTCGGGAACCATGTTCGCTTGACCCCTCTGATCCATAGTAAATTGTAACCTCTGGGAATTTTAAACAAGGAATCACCGTGTGTTTGTGTGGCTAAAGGCTAAAGCTTCCCAACTCCATCTTTCTATTTTGACTTCACCATTATTAATTGAACAAATTGCAAAATATTCAGCAAAACAGATGTCCAGAATACTGTTTAATTGCGCGATGAAAAGAGACGACTTTTAGCCCCAAATGGTGCTGGCTAATATGTCCTCTACAGTCCGTGACATCATTCCGCGACGTTTTCAACAAGAAACTCCGCGGGAAATTTAAAATTGCAATTTAGTAAACTAAACCGGCCGTATTGGCATGTGTTGCAATGTTAATATTTCATCATTGATATATAAACTATCAGACTGCGTGGTGGGTAGTAGTGGGTTTCAGTAGGCCTTTAAGTTAACAAACAAAGCTCCGTTGGAACCCTCGATGACGTTACACGTCACTAGGCAACAGGCCCCGCCTTTTTTAAAAGCACAGACTCCGCACACTGTGCTCTCATATTAAACATCTCTCAAATGCATATGCCAGATATTGGATTTTTTTTTTTTTAAGTAACGTATGAATTACTTTTCCTAGTAATTAATTACATTCATTAAAGACTAATTCCGTTAGTAATTCAATTACTTTTTTTGGAAAAGTAACAAGTAACTGTAATTAATTACTTTTTAAAAGTAATTTTCAATATATATATATATATGGACAAAATGGATACATGGATGATACAGCAGAGGATGGGAGAATGTCATGTGGTCAGATGAAACCAAAATAGAACTTTTTGGTATAAACTCAACTCGTCGTGTTTGGAGGAAGAAGAATACTGAGTTGCATCCCAAGAACACCACACCTACTGTGAAGCATGGAGGTGGAAACATCATGCTTTGGGGCTGTTTTTCTGCTAAGGGGACAGGACGATTGATCGGTGTCCAGAAAAGAATGAATGGGGCCATGTATCGTGAGATTTTGAGCCAAAACCTCCTTCCATCAGTGACAGCTTTGAATGGTTGACCAAATACTTATTTTCCACCATAATTTACAAATAAATTCTTTAAAATTCCTACAATGTTAATTCCTGGATTTTTTTTTCACATTCTGTCTCTCACAGTTGAAGTGTACCTATGATGAAAATTACAGACCTCTGTCATCATTTTAAGTGGGAGAACTTGCACAATCGGTGGCTGGCTAAATACTTTTTTGCCCCACTGTATATATATATAAATATATACACACACACATAGTTACATAGTTACTTTACATGCATTTGGATTTTGACCCCCGGCCAAATTTTTGGAGCCTATTGAGGCACCCAAGTCAAAAACTTTTGGTCTTTCTGATTTAAATGCAAAACAATACATTTCTTTGCTGATATTGGACCTATATCTGATACTAATTTTTGGATCGGGGGACCCCCTAAACCCTATGGGTGGGACATAATCGATAATTAGCGTCGTCTGTCACTGTGCTCGGTAAAGTTCTGCGTCCCCCCGCCCTGGTTTTGTGGCGCTCTCCCATGCAGGCCCCTGTCAATCAGCCCCAGACCGCGAGGACTACAAAAGAATCTTGTTCTGCCACGGGAGCCCCTCTTTGGAGAGTAATTCTAAAACTTACATGCCTCTTATTTGTTGGGTCAAAGGTTAAATTGCTGACCCTCCCCTCCGTCCCACCCTCTCACTCTCCTCAGCGCGGCCAGGCTGTACCCGGGGTCTTATATTTACATGGATTAGAGTCCTTTCAGGCCGAAGAAAGGAGCCGGTTCACAGTCAAAGCCCGAGAAGCGGTCCATGCTGCCCGAGTGGCCACATTATTCACTGGCAGACAATGACCATATTGTAGTTATGTGAAAAAGGAGGGGGTGGGGGGGGAGCGAGAGAAATAGCCCCCTCTTCCCTTTTGCAATGGCAAAGTCCTTGTGCCACAGAGAGGGGGGGGCTAAGAGAGGGGGGGGGGGGGGGCGAACCCCATCCGCTTTTTCAAGCAGAACAAACAAAGGCTGCCCACTGTGAACAAGATGAAGATGTCAAAAGCTTTTAGGCTGGGGGGTGAGACGGGTTTAGGGGATAAACCAACAAAACAAGTGAAAAGGTCTTCTCAAGAAGGCAAATCCAACTAAGTCTACATTTCCACATCAGATTTATGCTCCTTTGGAAACATCCTTTCTCCTCCCGAACTCTTCCAGCAGACCTCAACGGGAGGATCGTTACTTTTTTAGGACGCGTCCATCAATCTATGCACCCTAGTTTTTAGGGCTGGGGATCTTTGGGCAATTCAGTAGCTAGGATTGGAACACAAATACTTTAATCATGCATCTTTATTATTTTATGTTTTGAAGTATTATTATACAGTGTATTCTAAGTTTATTATTATATTCAACAACTTTTTTATAAAAGTTTTTTAATTGTATTTAAGTCTTCATTATTTATTAAATTTTTAAATGTTTTCATTAATAATTGTATTTGTTATTACATTTATTTATTATTATTATTATTTATTAATATTATAGTTTTTTTAGTTTTTAGTTTAATTTTTTAGTTACATATATTTTAAATGTTTACTTTTTATTCATTGTATTTTTCATATTTTATTTTATTATTTATTGTTATAATGTTATTATTAGTATCATCATAATAACAATAATAATACAAATAGTAGCGTGGCGCAGTGGGGAGCGGCCGTGCGCAACCCGAGGGTCCCTGGTTCAATCCCCACCTAGTACCAACCTTGTCACGTCCGTTGTGTCCTTGAGCAAGACACTTCTCCCTTGCTCCTGATGGGTGTTGGTTAGCGCCTTGCATGGCAGCTCCCTTCATCAGTGTGTGAATGTGTGTGTGAATGGGTGAATGTGGAAGTAGTGTGAAAGCGCTTTGAGTACCTTGAAGGTAGAAAAGCGCTATACAAGTACAACCCATTTATTTATTTAATAATGATAATATCAACATCCATACCAAAAATAATTATATTAATAATTTATTTCTATTATTATTGATTAATTATTATATACAACTCATAATCATTTCAACAATATATAAAGCTCCTGTTTTGGATTTTGACGTATGCCACAGGTCTCAAACACAAGGGCCCGATCTGGCTCGCCTCATCATTTTATGCATCAATAAAGTACTTAATCTTTTCTAACAACATTTTTCACAAAATGCACAAAAATTTGATTCACATTCCATTGTCAATCAATTCGTAATTAAAAAAAAATCCATGAAAAAAATAAAATAAAAATTTGTATTTAAAAACATTTTTAAAGACGTTTTTAAGCCATTTCCATGAAACCAAAATTATTTGTCTAACCTGTAACCTGCTTTGAAAACATTTTATTATAATTATTACACCAAATAACACATTACGAGAATCGGTTTGACTCGGGAATCGATTCTGAATCCAATCGTCACCCCAGGATAATGAATCAGATCGAATTGTTAGGAGCCCAAAGATTCACACTGCTACTCAATATATTTTTTCCTTCCTTTCTGCCCGAAAAAAATACATACAATTGCATATCTGTTAAACTTGTATATTATGTAATAATACAACAAATAATATACACTAATATCATACAATCCGAATATTTTTAAACACATATCTGCTTGACTTATGGTTTAAAAGCAAGTTACCATCAAATTGTACACTGTAAAAATTACAATAGATTTTATGGTAACTATTTTTACCGTATAATGTCAGTAGTTTTTACAGTATTTTACTTCAAATGGAAAAACACTAAAACTGTTTTGTTGTGGGAAAAACAAACAGAAACAAAAAACAAAAAAAAGCTTAAAAGCAGTCGTATTTTAGCACAGATGCTAGAATTTGACCTTAAATACAAAAAATCAAAACAAAACAGTGCCCTTGAATTGATATGCTGTAAAACAAAAAAAAAAAATCCAAGAAAAATCCATGCAAGAGAGCTGAATTTTTTTTTGCTATAAAATCTATCGATATGTTTTTAGTGTCCATAAAAAAATAATATTCAAATGCATAGGCACTTACATATTTTTATTATACTATATATACGACGAGTTGAGTTTATACCAAACATTTCTATTTTGGTTTCATCTGACCACATGACATTCTCCTAATCCTCTGCTGTATCATCCATGTATCCATTTTGGTATAAACTCAACTCATTGTGTTTGCAGGAAGAAGAATACTGAGTTGCATCCCAAGAACACCACACCTACTGTGAAGCATGGGGGAGGAAACATCATGCTTTGGGGCTGTTTTTCTGCTAAGGGTACAGGACGATTGATCCGTGTTAAGGAAAGAATGAATGGGGCCATGAATCGTGAGATTTTGAACCAAAACCTCCTTCCATCAGTGAGAGCTTTGAATGGTAGACAAAATACTTATTTTCCACCATAATTAACAAATACATTCTTTAAAATTCCTACAATGTGATTTCCTGGATTTTTTTTTCACATTCTGTCTCTCACAGTTAAAGTGTACCTATGATGAAAATTACAGACCTCTGTCATCATTTTAAGTGGGAGAACTTGCACAATCGGTGGCTGACTAAATACTTTTTTGCCCCACTGTATATGGCAGACAAAAAGCTAGCTACATATATGATTTATGATATAAACGATGCAAATTTGGCAACTGATAGAGTTTTTGATACTGTCGTGGTATCGTGATAATGCATTTTGATAACACATTGTACCCGTGTTCCACAAAATGGACACGTCCTCAAAGCAATGTAGCGTCCTTGCCAGCAAGGTAGCGGCTAATGTCCCTTCACAGTGTGAAGTCGTTTCGCAGAGAGTAGTCCTCGCCTCCACGCCGACAAAGTATGTTTCTTACAAGTCACTGGAGGACCATAAATAGCTAAAAATGTTACACTACACGTTGCAGGAGGAAACAAGTAGCCATGCTAACTGCTAAGCTACAACATTTGAATATCAACAAGGGTGGGCGGGTCAATACAGTTTTCAAAGGTAGAGATGTTAAGTACAGGTCGATACAACAGCAATATTTTTTTTTATTATCTTAAAATGTTGTAATTTTTGTACAGGAAATACGACCCTGGACACAGGAGGACTTTCAGGGCAAAACTAAAGAAATTAAATTGTAGCCAATAGTAGTTTTGGCTTCTGTTGAGTTGTTTATTATTTAATTTATTTTGTTCAAAACAAGGAATATATGAAAAGGAAAATATTCCTATATTTACAAGGGAATAAGGGAATAATGGGAATATTTGAGTGATACAGTTTTGTTGCTATGCTGTGTTTTTGTCTGATTATAATTCTGACCAAAATGGAATCATTAAATTATATGAAAAATGTGAAGTATCAGCATTGGTATAATCAATACTGCTCCGATATGTACCATATTTTCCAGAAAATAGAGCCACACTCACAAAATTTTAGAAGAAAAAAAAGATTTTTTCCATGTACCGTATTTTCTTGAATTGCCGCAGGGCATATAGAATGCGCCTGCCTTGAATTACTACCGGGTCAAACTCGCTTCCGAAAATAATTAGCGCATGCTTAGTATTACCACCTGGTCAAACTCGTGACGTCACGAGTGACACTTCCCCTGTCATCATTTTCAAAATGGAGGAGGCTGATTTCAATAGCGGTAATTTGAAATCGCATAAAGAGAAGAAGATTAAGAGCTATTCAGAAGGATTTAAGGTCCAAGCTTATATCACACTCAATTTTTTTTACTGCATGCCTTTGGTAAGTGCCGGAGTGAGAAGAGGTTTTAAAATAATTAGCGCATGCTTACTTTTACCGCATGCCTTTGGTAAGCGCAGGAGTGAGAAGAGGTTTTAAATTAATTAGCGCCCCGGCGGCAATTCAAGGAAATACGGTATATACATTCTGAAATTTGTCATTTACAGAGAACTATTTTGTAAATGTTCATTTACATACTTTTACTGTAATATGTCAGTAAACCGATTGATCAAACGCGACAGAAGTCATCGTCATGTGCCCACTAGCTATGGAAGCTAGCTCTCCAATCAGCTAAACAGACTCAATAACTCCACGGTGACGTTTTGGTGAATTTACTGAGGAATTTGTGAAACTCAAATAATACACAAAGAATGCCATAGTAATTTAATAATACTAAAGCAGACACTCGTAAACGTTTTAGCATACTAGCTAATGCTAACAATGCTAGAATCATTACATTACGATAGCACGTACAAATATGCATGAAAACACTCCTACAGACATCACACATGGGACCGTTTACTAGGTAAGAATTGTTTTAGTTGTATTGTAAAACTTACAAACATTGCTTGAGTGGTGAATGAAAACGTTTGAGTAGAAATGTTATGGACGATTAAAAGACAGAAGAGCACTTCTTCTTCGGGTTCAAAGCTTTAAACAGCAGGAATACACATTCACCCACAGCACCTGCAGTAAGAAAACTTGTCCAAAAGATGGCGCCATAGCACAAACAACAAAATACTATGTGAGTGTCTTTGCATGTGTTTCATGAAAAGTATTTGCTTTGAGGCCCCCAGCCCAGAGAAATCTATAAATTAGCTGCACCGATTTACAAGCCGCAGAGTTTAAAGTTTAAAGACCTCGGATAAGTGGAAGAAGATGGATGGATGGATGGATAGAGGGTTTAAAGCACAGGAAAAAAGCAGCTGATTATTGTCCGGAATTTACAGGAATACAGCATCTGATGTACAGAGTCATACCAAAGACTATAAAAATGGGACCCATTACCTCCCTGCTTGGCACTCAGCATTAAGGGTTGGAATTGGGGGTTAAATCACCAAAAATGATTCCCGGGCGCGGCACCCCTGCTGCACACTGCTCCCCTCACCTCCCAGGGGGTGATCTTGGGTGATGGGTCAAATGCAGAGAATAAATTTGCCATAACTAGTGTTTGTGTGACAATCATTGGTACTTTAACTTTAACAATCTTACCAAATTCTACCTTTATGAAGATAATTTTTCTTTACAAATATGTTAATACTTTTGTTACTCACAATAAAACATGTTCGCTTCAATATGTTATCAAAGCATTAGATTAACACCTGAAATCCGATCGAATCTAATACCAAAAAATTCAGATCAGAATGGGAGGCCAAAAATGTTGATCACAATACGTGTTTTGTATTCCTCTGAATACTTACTCTTAAGTAAAATTGTGGATGACTATGTTTTATTCTAGCCAATCCCAGCTATGATTACTTGCATGTGTTTCACCGTAATTACAATTATGCAAAAATCGCATTTAAAAATTTAAGATGGTGTTGATTGACAGTTTGATGGTTGATAGCGAGGAGTAGTTTTTGCCGCCAGGCTCCACCCACTGTGATGGGCTAGGAATAGGTAATGTCTATTCCAGCGCTTTTGGTAGGTCACTGCATTTGCACCAAACCTGATTGAGATCTGAATTTGAGCTGCTGAGTTATAAATGTTGAAAGTTTCAGATCAAAGTTTGGCGCCAACTTTCTATAACATAGGTAAAAATTCCATCAGAATTTATCATCGCCTGTTCGTCATTTTAACTGAAACTATTCTGGGCAAAGTCTTCGGGGGCAATTTGTTGATGTGCAACCCCCTAAAGTCAGCCTAAAAATGGCTGACTTAAACCAAAATGGCCGACTTACTGTTTGTTTACAAATATGGGTTCTTGGGAGTTTTACGTTTGTCCCGTCACGATAGACCTCCCAGGTGATTTTTGAGATGATACGTGAAACTGGTGGGAGAGGATAGATACGTTTATATATATATATATATATATATATATATATATATATATATATATATATATATATAGATTAATTACCAAGCAAAGGTAACACGCAAGGACATTAACACATCCGACACGTACGTAGGATTAACCGAAGGAGAGTTTAAAGCCAGATTAAATAATCACAAGGCCTCCTTTAGAAACCAGACCTTGCGGAATTCTACAGAACTCAGCAAGCACATTTGGAACCTCAGAGACAATAATGTTGAATATTCAATAACATGGCAAATTCTTGCATCCAGCACACCTAATAACAGTGGTAATAAAAGATGCAACCTATGCTTAAAAGAGAAACTGTTTATTATATATCACCCAGACCTGTCATCCCTCAACAAGCGCAGTGAAATCATATCAGCATGCCGTCACAGACGGAAACACCTCCTAGGTAACACATGAGCCAATCACCACGCCCCTACGCCTGACTGTACCCACCCACTCTGTGCTCTATATAAACCATTGTATGTGAACGCTTCCATTAAAATCTCCTGACGATTGAGGGAACCCCTCATGAAACAGTTCTGTAGAGATGAAGTAGTCTTGTGATTTTTCCCACACATATATATATGTATATATATATATATATATATATATATATATATATATATATATATATATATATATATATATATATACATACATATATATATATATATCTACATATACATATATATATATATATATATATATATATATATATATTTTTTTTTTTTATTTATTATTATTTTTTTTTTATTTATTTATTTTTTTATTTATTAATTTTTTTTTTTTAATTTTTTTTTATTTCAAGGGGGTACTACAGAGTCACTTTTGAAAATCCATGAAAATATAAAATTTTCTACCAGAAAAGAGCAAAATTGTTGACTTTTTTTTTTTTTAAAGTGATCAAAGTTGGAGAAAACAAAATACTACATTTTTGTAACTGTAAGAGGCACTGGTATACAAGCCACACCCACTAAAAATGTTTTTCCATATATTAGCTGCAGCAGAATATAAGCTGCAGATTTATGCGTTGTGAAATGAGTTATTTACCCAGAAACTGAAATGGCTGATGAAAACAAAACAGAAAGCCATCGTCAAAGCTAACTCTCCAATCAGCTAAACAGACTCCGTACTCCACAGTGACGTTTTGTTGAATTTACAAAACTAAAAAAATAAAAATAAAAATAAAAATGCCAGTGTAAGTTAATAATACTAACACAGACACTCTTAAACGTGTTAGCATATTAGTTAAAGCTAGTGACACTATCATTTATACATTACATTAGCATGGAAATATGCTTGAAAACACTCCTACAGACATAACACTTGGGACGGTTTAGTAGGTTGAAATTTTTTTAGTTATATTGTAAAACTTACAAACGCTGCTTGGAGTGATGAATAAAGAAGCGGCTACAAAGACGGAACGGCACTTGTACATTCGGTTCAAACATGAGTCAAAACGGAGGGGCAAAATTATTTTAAAAGAGCAACAAAGGCCTACTGAAATAAAACTTTCTTATTCAAACAGGGATAGCAGGTCCATTCTATGTGTCATACTTGATAATTTCGCGATATTGCCATATTTTTGCTGAAAGGATTTAGTAGAGAACATCGACGATAAAGTTTGCAACTTTTGGTGCTGATAAAAAACCTTGCCTTTACTGGAAGTCGCAGACGATGATGTCACAAGGGTGAGGGCTCCTCACGTCCTCACATTGTTTATAATGGGATCCTCCAGCAGCAAAAGCTATTCGGATGGAGAAAATGACAATTTCCCCATTTATTTGAGCGAGGATAGCGAAGGACTAGAAAAAAATTAAAATAAAAATAAAGTTAAAAAAAAAAGGCGATTGCATGGGGACGGATTCAGAAGTTTTTAGACACATTTACTAGGATAATTCTGGGAAATCTCTTATCTTTCTATTGTGTTGCAAGTGTTTTAGTGAGATTAAATAGTACCTGATAGTCGGAGGGGTGTGTTGACTCCAGTCTGTGAGGGAAGTCGACGGCAGCTGCTTGGACGGCGCAAGCTCAGCTGATCTCCGGTAAGAGGCGACTTTTTACCACAATTTTCTCACCGAAACCTGCCGGTCGACAAGTGGTCGAGAACCATGTTCGCTTGACCGCTCTGATCCATAGTAAAGCTTCACCTCCGGGAATTTTAAACACGCTTCCCGAATCCATTTTTCTACTTTGACTTCTCCAATATTAATCGAACAAATTGCAAAAGATTCAGCAACACTGATGTCCAGAATACTGTTTAATTGGGCGATGAAAAGAGACAACTTTTAGCCGCAAATGGTGAAGCGCTAATATGTCCTCTACAGCCCGTGACGTCACGCGTACACGTCATCATTCCGTGACGTTTTCAACAAGAAACTCCGCGGGAAATTTAAAATTGCAATTCAGTCAACTAAACCGGCCGTATTGACATGTGTTGCAATGTTAATATTTCATCATTGATATATAAACTATCAGACTGCGTGATCGGTAGTAGTGGGTTTCAGTAGGCCTTTAAAACTATTAGTATTATGATTTTTAGTATGAAAAATATCCATAAATTAACTGCACCACTGTATAAGCCGCATAGTTCAAAGCCTGGGAAAAAAGTACCGGCTTATAGTCCGGATTTAGAGTAGGTAAGCGCAAAACCTTTGCTTAAGTGTGAGTGAAATCTAATTGATACAGGATTTAAAGAACATATTAGGCCAATATTTGTCACAAACAAAATAATTTTCTGTGAAATCATCAGCTTGTTTTCCAAAAACGTATGTCCGTAGCTCCAAAAGACGGCTCTATGTCAGTGTGACGTCTCGGAGGGCGGGGGCCTCGAGGCATTGTGGACTCAACGACATAAAGCGAGCTGGTATACCGCCGTCGTCAATTCATATGCAAATGTTTTGCCTCGCACTGACTCTGATTAACTCCCTATGAGTTGGTAGTCTCCCCGCTAACAAAGATGGAGCTGCTTTTAAAGGGAAGCCGTATATTAAGAGCCTTACAGTAAAGCCCCTTCGGGGACATAATGCAACCTTCATCCCGTCAGGCCTAATCTGCCCGGCGGATGCAGGATACATTCAGAGCCGGTACAAGGCAGGGGAGAAAGGAAACAAAAGACGGCCGCCGTCTCGTTACGAATGCAATCCAAGCAGCAAAAGTCCTCCGAAAGCTGGCGAGTTTGGATCCAGACAAGAGCGCCGTGCCCAGTTTAGCCATGAATACCAATAAGTCACCCTGCTCTACAACTTCTTTATACTGTACGTGACACTTTTACTTCCAGATAACTGGAAACCTGATGATCTCGGTTGAAGAGCCATTGCTGTGTTTCAGAGGTGGGTACTAAAGCTTTACAATCACTCTGTTACATTTACTGAAGTGACTTTTCCAATAAATTGTCGTACTTCCCAGAGTCGTTTTAATGTAACATTGTTCTTTTACTTAGATAGATAGATAGATAGTACTTTATTTATTCCGTCAGGAGAGTTCCTTCAGGAAAATTACAATTTTCAGCACAATCCCATTCAAGATCAGACAAACATTACAGGGAGACAGAACAGGATCGCTGACGGGTCTGCCGGCTTCCAGCGCCCCTTACAAAAAAGATGACATACAGGTAAACAAAGGGGGAGTGGGGGGGGAGAAAAAAAAATAGAAGATTAAAATAAAATTAAAAAATCGGTCTTAGCCTAGGCCCTGGAGTGGGGGTGCAGACTGAGGACAAGGGAAAAAAAAAATAAAAATAAAAATAAAAATAAAAAAAACAACAACAACTCATAGCCATAGTACACATCCCTCTTCCATGTGTGTAAGAGGGAAACATCATACATCAAAGAACACAGAGGACATTAAAGACATTAAAGCAGCAGATACAACCAGACACTTCTACATACAGCTATGAATAAAAAGTAAAAGAAACATATCCACTGTGGTGGCCTCTGCGGTGTTCCACGCCATCGTCTGCTGGGGTGGAGGGAGCATGGCCAGAGACAGAAGCAGACCCAACAAGGCAACCAAAACAGCCGACTCCACTCTCGGCCAGTGTCCAGTCCGCATGGATGAGCGAGGATACGTCCAAGGTGACTGAGGTGTCCGACACCTGCTCACCCAGTCAAGACACCGCGAAGACTCTCCGTCCCAGTAGCTCAGTGCTAGCTCCACAGTCTTGTCCCCTCATCCGCATCTCCTCCAGTACATCCAAACAGACTCTGGTGTAGGAGAGACCCTGCAGCTGGTCTCCATGGCCAAAAGGCTCCCGGGAGGCAGATCCAGAAGTCTACAAAAAAAGCCCCACAGAGATTGAAAGTGCCACCCCTTGTCACACAGTCCCAAAGGGTCCCGGACCAAAATGCAAAAAAATATAATACCACATGAAAACAAGAGGGAAACACAAAAGGATGACACAAGAGCACAGAGCTCCTGCCTACAGCAGCCACTACAGCAGCGCCATCTTGGGAGAAAATATACTTGAGTATATTTTAGGAGAAGAAACACAATTTTTACTCCGTTACCTGTCTTTTGCTAATCCAACGTAAGCTTTAGTGACTTGTGACTCCATTTCACCAATCAAAAAAGCACAAAGTACAGTTATAGGAAGCTGAAATAGGCCATGATTTGATTTACGTGGACCCCCGACTTAAACAAGTTGAAAAACTTATTCGGGTGTTACCATTTTGTGGTCAATTGGACGGAATATGTACTGTACTGTGCAATCTACTAATAAAAGTTTTAATCAATCAATTATCAATCAATCAATCAATCAATCAATCAATCAATCAATCAATCAATCAATCAATCAATCAATCAATCAATCAATCAATCAATCGATCAATCAATCAATCAGTGTTTGTAAAGTATGTGATAAAATAGAGACCTACTTACTTTTAAATAAGAATCAGAATGTTCCCAAAGAAGACTCTTTAAAGGCCTACTGAAACCCACTACTACCGACCACGCAGTCTGATAGTTTATATATCAATGATGAAATATTAACATTGCAACACATGCCAATACGGCCTTTTTAGTTTACTAAATTGCAATTTTAAATTCACCCGGGAGTTTCTTGTTGAAAACTTCGCGGAATGATGACGTGTACGCGTGACGTCACAGTCTGTAAGGACATTTTAGCGCTGCACCAAACACGGCTAAAAGTCGTCTCTGTTCATGGCGTAATTACTCAGTATTTTGGACATCTGTGTTGCTCAATCTTTTGCAATTTGTTCATTTAACAATGGAGACTATAAAGAAGACTGCTGTTGGAAAGCGGTGAATTGCAGCTGTCTTTAGCACCGAGACACAGCCGGTGTTTCTTTCTGGGTTGTACTTGCATAGCGCTTTTCTACCTTCAAGATACTCAAAGCGCTTTGACACTACTTCCACATTTACCCATTCACACACACATTCACACACTGATGGAGGGAGCTGCCATGCAAGGCGCCAACCAGCACCTATCAGGAGCAAGGGTGAAGTGTCTTGCTCAGGACACAACGGACGTGACGAGGTTGGTACTAGGTGGGATTTGAACCAGGGCCCCTCGGGTTGTTTGTTGTGAAGTGGAGCGGTCAAGCAAACATGTTTTCTTTATGTCAACCAGCGTGTTTTTGGATGGGGAAATTGTGATATATATCTTACTGGAGAAATCAATGGATTATTCGTCGTCCTGCAGCAGCTGTGAGCTTGGCTCCTCGGCTTCTCTCTGAGACACTGGCGTGTTCTCCGCAGCCATTCGACCTCGAGGTATGTCTTTACAATCTTTAAAATCTCACTAAAACACTATTAAAACAGTAAGCAGATAAGGGATCTTCCAGAATTATCCTAGTAAATGTATCTAAAACATCTGAATCGCTCACAATGCAATCAACTTTTTTTTTAAAACTTTATTTATATTTATTTATTTTCTAGTCCTTCGCTATCAATATCCTCAGCCACAAATCTTTCATCCTCGCTCAAATTAATAGGGAAATTGTCGTTGTTTTCAGTCGGAATAGCTCTTTTTGTTGGAGTCTCCCATTATAAACAATGTGAGGACGTGAGGAGCCCTCACCCTTGTGACGTCATCGTCTGCGACTTCCGGTAAAGGCAAGGCTTTTTAATTAGCGACCAAAAGTTGCGAACTTTATCGTCGATGTTCTCTACTAAATCCTTTCAGCAAAAATATGGCAATATCGCGAAATGATCAAGTATGACACATAGAATGGACCTGCTATCCCCGTTTAAATAAGAAAATCTCATTTCAGTAGGCCTTAAACCGAGCTGTGGGGCGGCATAGCTCGGTTGGTAGAGCGGCCGTGCCAGCAACTTGAGGGTTTCAGGTTCGATTCCCGCCCCCACCATCCTAGTCACTGCCGTTGTGTCCTTGGGTAAGACACTTTACCCACCGGCTCCCAGTGCCACCCACACTGGTTTAAATGTAACTTACATATTGGGTTTCACTATGTAAAGCGCTTTGAGTCACTTGAGAAAAGCGCTAAATAAATACAATTCGCTTCACTTTAGAAATATAAATCATCATACTTTTTATATACTTTCATTTTTCCCTCTCCAGCCCTCGGTGGAAATAGTTTGAACACCCCTGATCTATAATCATGCATTGTTTATATTGCTAGCGTGTGATAATAAAGGTCATTTCTGTAAGGTGACGTGAATTGTAAACCAAAACAAAAAAAAGTACAGTGGCTACTTTTTGACGAGAGTTCCATGAACTAATGTGTCCGATTCCTTTTGCGAGGTTCTCGGTGAGGAGGTGGGAGGAATAGACGGCTGAGTACTTGGAAACGAAAGAGTTTTTCCAGGCACCCTAACCAGCAGCAGCAGCGGCAGCATGGTGGTGCTTGGTGTGAAACCAAGAGAATGGCCTTTGTGGAGGTGTACTCGCTTCAATTCTCACTCATCTCTCATGGCATCGGGGTGTTAAATTATCTGCTCCAGAGGACTCCAATCATATATTATTAGGCAAACGGCTTCTGCACATGTCCCCCGCTATGACAGTTTTCACAGTCAAGGATTTTGACCTTTATTCCAATCCAAGTACCTCCTGCTCTCTCCTTTACACCCCTCGCAACACACACACACACACACACACACACACACACACACACACACACACACACACACACACTTACACAACCCCTACTGCCAATTCCCTCCATCTCGTTGAAAGCCTGCATGTCTGAGGCTGGGTGTGATCACAGCATCGATGCTGCGGGTGTAAAACGCCAGGCAATGCCCAGCTTCGACAGCACGGCCTTCGGCTGCTCCGACTCTCAGATGTCTCTCCTCCGGTCACTGCGAGCAATCGGAGCAAGCGTCAATCGGCATTGCCACACGGTCGTCTAGACCAGGACCGGCCAGCTGCTTTGAAATTACGTTTTAACAAAGACCGAGTTAGACTTTTTCCACTGAGGGCTGCAGAGTGAAAAATTAAAGATGCACAGGGACACTTTGACATTTTTGTTTTCAAAATCATTAGGGTTGCACTCTATTTTGGTGACTGTTAAAGGTCCCAAAAGGGTCCTAGTCATTCAAGTTTTAAAAGTACAGTGGGGCAAAAAAGTATTTAGTCAGCCACCGATTGTGCAAGTTCTCCCACTTAAAATGATGACAGTGGTCTGTAATTTTCATCATAGGTACACTTCAACTGTGAGAGACAGAATGTGAAAAAGAAATCCAGGAATTCACATTGTAGGAATTGTAAATAATTTATTTGTAAATTATGGTGGAAAATAAGTATTTGGTCAACCATTCAAAGCTCTCACTGATGAAAGGAGGTTTTGGCTCAAAATCTCACGATACATGGCCCCATTCATTCTTTCCTTAACACGGATCAATCGTCCTGTCCCCTTAGCAGAAAAACAGCCCCAAAGCATGATGTTTCCACCCCCATGCTTCAAAGTAGGTATGGTGTTCTTGTGATGCAACTCAGTATTCTTCTTCCTCCAAACACGACGAGTTGAGTTTATACCAAAAAGTTCCATTTTGGTTTAATTCTCCCAATCCTCTGCTGTATCATCCATGTATCCATTTTGTTACAATGATTTGCAAATCCTTTTCAACCCATATTCAGTTGAATGCACTACAAAGACAAGATATTTAAAGTTCAAACTCAAACTTTTTGCAAATAATAATTAACTTAGAATTTCATGGTGGAAAAAGTTTGGATACCCCTTGTTCAAGAGATTGAACTGTTGAAAGTACAAATGATATAAATACACACACACACATATATATGTACATGTATATATATATATATATATATATATATATATATATATATATATATATATATATATATATATATATATATATATATATATCCAAATTAGGTTAAATATATATATATATATGTATGACCTAATTTAACACTATTATGAATGGGACTTTTATACACAAGACCATAAGTCTGATTTTTTTTTTACATCAAACATTGAATTTTTTTTTAATGTTTTTTTTTTCCTAGATAAAATGTTTTTTTTTTTTTTAAAGGGCATAAATCTTTCAAAAATAATAACATTATGGATACTTTATAAAACATTTTTCTAAGCAAAAACTTTTTTTTTCAAAGGAACATTTGATGTGGAATATTAATTATACTTTCAATGGTTACATTTCTATATCAGCAGTGCCCAAACATTTTCCACTGAGGGCTGCTCATTGAAAAAATTAAAGCATGTGGAGGACATTTTAATATTTTTAATTTTCAAAATCATTTGAGTCTCGCTCAGTTTTGGTGACTGTTAAAGGTCCCAAAAGGGTCTCAGTCATTAAAATGAAAAAAAAAAAAAAGATTTATCGATATATTTTCATATTTCAGTCATTAAAGTGTAAAAAATATGTAATATATTAATATTTTATATTAAATGGTCATTAACATGCACAAAAACAAATCTGGCAATTTTTTTTTTTGGTGCCTACCAAACACATTATTTTAAAGCGGACTCTCTTGCGCCTCCTTGAAAATTTGAACAAAAAGATAAAAATAGTCCCTGCCACCAGTTTCCTGCATTGTCACGAAAATCGCTGGAGACGTGTATTGTGACAAGACGGACGTAAAAGTTTCAAGAAACCTTATTTGTCAACAAATAGGGTGTTGGTCATTTTGGTTTCTGTCGGCCATTATTAGGCCAAAAAGAGGGGTGGTACTCTAACTAACTGCTCCCAGGGACTTTGACCGAATAAGCTGCGGTTAAAATGACAGATACCCGACAGATTGACCAGGATAAAATGCATAGGGATTTTTTCCCATGCCATAGGATGTGGGCCTGGCATGGCGCCAAATTTTTATCTTACGATTTGCCACAAAACTTTCAACATGTATAACTCTCCTAAACAAATTCGGATTTTGATCATAATTGGTAGAAATGATGACGATGAGGAATTTGCGGGGCGATGAAAACTGCTCCTCGCCATCAACTATCAGACCGTCATTACTTCAATTTTACATTATCGGATCTCCTTCCAAACTGAGATGAGGATTTTAGCGGTTGGGGTCTGAGCACGAAAAAAGGTCCACACTAATATTGCCCCCTTGTGGTGGTAAAACCTTGGGAAAATCCTTCCTCAATGGCCGATGTTCCTGAAATTTGGGGGTGCTACTTTCATAAACATACATATATTCATATCCACTTTAATGTTTTAATTTGTTTATTAAATTTTCCCTTTTTTCAAAGAAAACTTTGTTTTAAATGTCAAAAACAAAATATGTGCAATATTTTCCCCAAAAACCTTCCCTAATTAAATATTAACCTAGACGTAAATTGGTCAATAATTAAGGACAACCTTGATTTTGATCTATTATTATATTTTGAACATTGACAGTTTAAACAAAAAAATCAGAATAAAGGTCTCTGGGATCCAAAAGGCCCCTAATAATACAAATGTCTAGATGAGCCGTTTATCCATACATAATATTTTTACTTTCCTTGTGTCCAAACTTTTTCTACTCAGGGCTGCAAACTAAAAATGAAAGCAGGCTGGGGGCTATTTTGATATTTTTCCGTTTCAAAATCATGGGGTTCCCCTCAATTTTGGTGACTGGTAGAGGTCTCAGGGACCCAAAAGGCTCCCAGTCATTAAAGTGTGAAAAATATGTCATATATTATTTTTTTTTCACTTTCTTTTTTTTTGTTTTTACTTTCAACACTTTAATGGCAGAGTTAATTTCTTTGGCCACCTGACGGCCAAAGAAATTAACTCTGCCCTTAACTGTATTTTCAAGCTAAAGTTAAAGTTAAAGTACCAATGATTGTCACACACACACTAGGTGTGACAAAATTATTCTCTGCATTTGACCCATCACCCTGGATCACACCCTGGGAGGTGAGGGGAGCAGTGGCCAGCAGTGGTGGCTGCGCCCGGGAATCATTTTTTGGTGATTTAACCCCCAATTTCAACCCTTGATTCTGAGTGCCAAGCAGGGTGGTAATGGGTCCCATTTTTATAGTCTTTGGTATGAGTCTGCCAGGGTTTGAACTCACAACCTACCGATCTCAGTCATTGAAGTAAAGCATTTACTTCTACGACCCAATCCAAGCAACCTTAATGGTGCTGAAAAATACAACCAGTACAATAATTCAACACAACCTGTTCATTGAACTTTTTGGATATTATTAAATAAAAGGTGCAATCAACATGAAAACTAGTCTAAAAGGGGAACATTATCACAATTTCAGAAGGTTTAAAACCAATAAAAATCAGTTCCCACTGGCTTATTTTATTTTTCAAAGTTTTTTTCAAAATTTTACCCATCATGGAATATCCCGAAAAAAGGCTTTAAAGTGCCTGATTTTCGCTATCTGTATATCCACCCGTCCATTTTCCCGTGATGTCAGAAAGATATAGCGTCATTAGCTCGGATTCAGACTCGGATTTCAGCGGCTTAAGCGATCCAACAGATTACACATGTATTGAAACGGATGGTTGGAGTGTGGAGGCAGTCAAGCGAAAACGAAATTGAAGAAAAAACTGAAGCTATTGAGCCATATCACGACAGACAAAGGCAACGAGGACGAATTCGGCGATCGCCTTCTAACCAAACAATTGCATCTTTTGACCACTGAAGCATCTTAAATCCGTCGATTGGTATGTGTTTGTTTGGCATTAAATGTGGGTGGAGGGAAAGGCTGGATGCAAATATAGCTACAAATGTACATACAGCTAGCCTAAATAGCATGTTAGCATCGATTAGCTGGCAGTCATACCGTGACCAAATAGGTCTGATTAGCACATAAGTCAATAACATCAACAAAACTCACCCTTGTGATTTTGTTGACTTTATTGTTGGAAATGCATCTGCTTTGAGTCTCACAGGATATCCACACATCTCTGTCGTAGCATAGCTGTCGTCGGTAAAATGTGCGGAACAAACGAGGGACTTTCGCATCTTTTGACCACTGGTGTACTTGAATCAGTCGATTGGTATGTGTTTGTTTGGCATTAAATGTGGGTGGAGGGAAAGGCTGGATGCAAGTATAGCTACAAATGAGGCAAACTGATTCAATATGTACATACAGCTAGCCTAAATAGCATGTTAGCAACGATTAGCATGCCGTGACCATTGATATGTCCGATTAGTTCGGAAATCGGTTAAAAAAACATGGTCTTTTTTTGCAACATCAAGGTATATATTGACGCTTACATAGGTCTGGTGATAATGTTCCCCTTTAAAAGGACACCCGTTTAAATCCATTACAAGGCCTGATGGAAAAAAATGCAAAACACTCTCTCCAAACTCATCCATGTTTGGCACATTTCAGCTATTTTAAATGATTGAACAACCTTAAAGAGGTCGCCACGGAAGTAAACAAGGTAGAAGTCAAACTTTCACAAGCTCTCAATAAGTGTCCTAGTCAAAAAGTTTGGACACCCCTGATATATGCTAATGTATATCCTTGTCCTCATGCTAGCATGCACGCTTGCACACTCAAAAAAGTTTACTGTGGGATGATTTCTGCATTGTCGTTGTTTGGCAACCATTTGTCCCTGAAAAGGTGACACTTTATAAATGTGAACCCGGTCTTTGTACTTTGAAACTGAATTTTGCCAACAATAAAGGAAGGCCTGATGAAAAGACAGAGGACCACATGAAAGTGCTCTGCCCTCCAACTAACGGGTTAGAAGTCGAGCTGGCACACCGATTATTCCCGACTCAATTCTCATTAGCAGCCTCTGTTAATCGGATGCATCATCGCTCAAATGTGTTTGATGCTGGAAGGTCGGATCTCAAGGACACAGAACTCTCCTCTGCTTCCTCTGGTGAGTGCGCAGTGACGGACATTAAAGTTGTTTGATAAAAGATGGTAGACTATAGGTGGTGGAAACTCCAGTTACGAAGCCCTCTGTTTGCGAACTTTTCCCATTTACGAACTTTTCGATAGAGCCAAATGTGCGAACCATGTCTCTGAGGACAAACGCTTCAGTAATTCATTTTGTATAAAACGGAATCCAAATCAATGTTGCTACAGATTTTAGACTGATTCAAGACTCTGGTTACTTCACGTCAATTATTCCACTTTGAAATGCATTTTGAGGTAAATATTGCATATTTGTGTGTGTCAGCCCCAAAAATGTTTTACATTTTTTTACAAAAATTGCACAAAACAAACCAATAAATATATAATAAAAACTTAGTTGATTGAGAGATTGACATGTTGAAAGTGAAATAATATATATATATATATATATATACATATATATATATATATATATATATATATATATATATATATATATCCATATATATATATATATATATACATATATAAAACCAATAAATAAATATATGTCCAGGGTGTACCCTGCCTTCCGCCCGATTGTAGCTGAGATAGGCGCCAGCGCCCCCCGCCACCCCGAAAGGGAATAAGCGGTAGAAAATGGATGGATGGATGGATGTATATATATATATATATATATATATATATATATATATATATATATATATATATATGTATATATATATATATATATATATATACGTGTGTGTGGGAAAAATCGCAAGACTACTTCATCTCTACAGAACTGTTTCATGAGGAGTTCCCTCAATCGTCAGGAGATTGAAGGAACGAAGTTAAAAAAATAACTCAATATCAAAGGATTAAGTGATTTTTTATTTTTTTTTCATTTATATTGCGCTTTTCTGTAGTGACTCAAAGCGATTTACATAGTGTAACCCAATATCTAAATTACATTTTTAAACCAGTTTGAGTGGCGCTGGGAGCAGGTGGGTAAAGTGTCTTGCCCAAAGACACAACAGCAGTGACTAAGACGGCAGAAGCGAGGATCGAACCTGGAACCCTCAAGATGCTGGCATGTCCACTCTGCCAACAGAGCTATACCACCCCGATAACTTGGATAATTTTAAGACTTATTGTTCAAGTTTTTCACGATTGGTGTTCTTTTGAATTTTGAAGAATTTTTGTGGGATTTTTTTTTTTAACTGTCGTTGCTCAAAAATTAATAATAAATCAAAATCAACGTGGTTATAATTTGTATTTTTTTTAACCTACTTAAGACTCCAATTACTTGACATTATTGTATTTTGAAAAATTTTAGGTTAAAATATTACACATGTTTTTTTCCATAAAAAAACAGGGTTTTCTTCAACGAAAATGGCATACAGCTCATAAAAAATATAATATAATATAATATAATATTAATATATATATATATACATATATATATATATATATATACATATATATATATGTATATATATATATGTATATATATATATATATGTATATATATATATATATATATATATATATATATATATATATATATATATATATATATATATATAAATATATATATATATATATATATATATATATCCAAACCCTGTTTCCATATGTGTTGGGAAATTGTGTTAGATGTAAATATAAATGGAATACAATGATTTGCAAATCATTTTCAATCAATATTCAGTTGAATATGCTACAAAGACAACATATTTGATGTTCAAACTGATAACAAAACTTTTTTGGGGCAAATAATCATTAACTTTAGAATTTAATATCAGCAACGCGTGACAAAGAAGTTGGGAAAAGTGGCAATAAATACTGATAAAGTTGAGGAATGCCCATCAAACACTTATTTTGGAACACCCCACAGGTGTGCAGGCTAATTGGGAACAGGTGAGTGCCATGATTGGGTATAAAAACAGCTTCCCAAAAAATGTTCAGTCTTTCACAAAAAAGGATCGGGCGAGGTACACCCTTTTGTCCACAACTGCGTGAGCAAATCGTCAAACAGTTTAAGAACAACGTTTCTCAAAGTGCAATTGCAAAAAATTTAGGGATTTCAAAATCTACGGTCCATAATATCATCAAAAGTTTCAGGGAATCTGGAGAAATCACTCCACATAAGTGGCATGGCCGTAAACCAACATTGAATGACCGTGACCTTCGATCCCTCAGACGGCACTGTATCAAAAACCGACATCAATATCTAAAGGATATCACCACATGGGCTCAGGAACACTTCAGAAAACCACTGTCACTAAATATAGTTTGTCGCTAAATCTGTAAGTGCAAGTTAAGGCTCTACTATGCAAAGCGAAAGCCATTCATCAACAACATCCTGGTCCAAACGCAACATATATATATATGTATATATATATATATATATATATATATATATATATATATATATATATATATATATATATATATATATATGTGTGTGTGTGTGTGTGTGTACATATATACCCATATACACATCACCTCAATGATTTTCTCCCGGTTTTTAGTGGGATTTATTGGAGGCTCGGTCAGCAGGATCTTGCAGTTGCGGAAGTTGATGTTGAACTTCTCCGGACCATATACATCAGTGCCCAAGATGGATACTCCAGGGCCTGGAGAAGCTCATCTATTGCAAGAATGAGCTTCAAACCAACTAAATCCAAGTCGATGGTTCTGCAGAAGGGAAAACTGGTAGACAAGTTCTGCTTCTTCATGGATGGCACAGCAATCCCATCTATCACCGAGAAACCGGTCAAGAGCCTGGGCAAGGTCTTCGACGGTAGTCTTAGGGATACTGCAGCAATCCAAACGACCATCAAGGAACTGGAGATGTGGTTACCGGCTGTAGACAAGTCTGGCTTACCTGGACGGTTTAAGGCATGGATTTACCAGCATGGCGTCTTACCCCGGATACTCTGGCCTCTATTGTTGGATGAGGTTCCTCTGTCAACAGTGGAGACTCTGGAGAGAAAAATCAGCAGCTACCTCCGCCGATGGATGGGCTTTCCACGCAGCCTGTGCAGCACAGCACTGTATGGGAAGACCAACAAGCTCCAGCTCCGTTTCAGTAGCCTGGACGAGGAGTTCAGGGTCTCTCACACTTGAGAGAGACCCTGAGAGACTCCAAGGACTCTAAAGTGGCATCTGCGAGCATCGTGGTGCGAACTGGCAGGAAGTGGAGGGCTCAGGAAAGCCTGGAGGTAGCTGAGTCTCGGCTGAGACATAGGGCCCTGGTGGGCACAGAGGCAACAGGCCATGCTGGGCTGGGAGCCTTTCCCCAACCTCACCATGAGAAGGCACGTGGTGAAGACAAATGGCAGAAAGTCCTGAAGGAGGTGCGTGCAGAGGTTGAGGAGGAACAAACCAGGAGGATGGTGGGTATGCAACAGCAGATGGCATGGACAAGGTGGTAGGGTGCACTGGAGAGGAGGGTGACCTGGTCTGGGAGCAGGCTGGCTGAACCCCAGCGCATTAAGTTCGCTCCTCTTGATCCAAAGCCATTTGGATGATCTCTCTGCTGCCTCCATGGCGGCATGGCATAGTGGGTAGAGCGGCCGTGCCAGAAACCTGAGGGTTGCAGGTTCGCTTCCCACCTATTGACATCCAAATCGCTGCCGTTGTAACCTTGGGCAGGACACTTCACCCTTTCCCCCGGTACCGCGCACACTGGTGAATGAATGATGAATGAATGATTGGTGGTGGTCGGTGGGGCCGTAGGCGCAAACTGGCAGCCACGCTTCCGTCAGTGTACCCCAGTGCAGCTGTGGCTACAGATGTAGCTTACCACCACCAGGTGTGAATGATTGATGGGTTCACACTTCTTTGTGAGCGCTTTGAGTATCTAACAATAGAAAAGCGCGATATAAATCTAATCAATTATTATTATTATGGTTCAAGCTGTCTACGACGTCCTACCCAGCCCAGCCAATCTCCATCTCTGGGGCATGAATGACTCTCCAGCCTGTGTGCTGTGCTCCAGGAAAGGCTCGCTGGAGCACATCCTAAGCAGCAGCTGTAATGCTCTGGGGGAGGGCCGCTACCGTTGGCGGTACGACCAAGTGCTGAAGACCATTGCTGAAGCCATAGCTAAAGCTATAGCCAAAAACAACAGCAGCAAGCACCAACTTGGCAAGAGGAGAATTGCCTTCATTAGGGATGGAGAGCAGCCACAGTAACAGTCCAAACCAGCAGCCAGGCTCCTCACCTCAGCATTGGACTGGGATCTTCGAAAGGACTTGGGCAAGCAGCTCAAGTTTCCAGACTACGTCACAACAACTTCTTTCAGTATCTTCACGGCAGGTGCTGCTGATAGAGCTGACAGTTCCTTGGCAGGGATGCATAGAGGAAGCAAACGAGCGGAAGCGGTCAAAGTACCAGGAGCTAGTCGAGCAATGTCGCAGAGGAGGCTGGAAGGCACGCTGTGAGCCCATTGAAGTGGGGTGTAGAGGTTTTGCTGGCCGCTCACTGTGTAAGGTGTTCACACTACTTGGCATCACAGCTGATGGTAAAAGGAAGGCCATCAAGGCCACCATGGAGGTAGCAGAGAGATCACCCAAATGGCTTTGGATCAGGAGGAGCGAACTGTGGGCCAATGCTACTGGGACACAAGCTGGGGTCTGATCAACCCTGGCTGCGTCACCTGAGAAAGGGGGTATTATGTTGAAAGACCTGAAACCCCCGGTGTTCTCAGGCATATCGCGGATGATGTGTCCCAGTGCATCTGAGGATGTATCTTACAATCAAGGATACATATATATATATATATATATATATATATATATATATATATATATATATATATATATATATATATATATATATATATATATATATATATATATACATATATATATATATATATATATACATATATATATATATATATATATATATATATATATCCATCCATTTTCTACCGCTTATTCCCTTTCGGGGTCGCGGGGGGCGCTGGCGCCTATCTCAGCTACAATCGGGCAGAAGGCGGGGTACACCCTGGACAAGTCGCACCTCATCGTATATATATATATATATATATATATATATATATATATATATACTAACATAATATATACATATATTAACTCTCTAGCCGCCCACGTCGTTGTGGTCTGCGGCTCGCTCTCTGTCGTTTTTGCTCCGCGGTCGCTGCTCTCCTCCTCCTTTTGCCCTGATCCCTCCTCCTTCTCCCCTTTTATACATCGTGAGGAGAAATGATTATGTCCAGGAGCGCGACCCACGCACCTGATCTCGTCTGCGGCGTCGCTCCTGGTGTCGCTGCTCGCTCGAATTCTCCGCCATCTTGGGCCGGGCTCCAGTGCGCCCCGCCGCTCCATCTGACCATCGGCCCTGCCTCTCCACAATATATATATATATATATATATATATATATATATTTATATATAAAAAATGTGTTAAATGTATTTTTGAAAATGTTCGGGTTGACTATGGATTGCATTTTTTGTGCACCCCTAGTAAGCATCACTCGGATTCCTTTTAGTTGAATTCTTACCCATCATAATATCTCCCTAATATGAGGGGGAGACTCTTCTGATGGCAGCGCGTCACAGAAAGTGAACGGGGAACATGGTAAAAATGCTCCGAAAGTGTCAAAATTAATCATCTTGAAGGAAAAAGATTGGTATTTTTGAGCATCGGACGTGCTTCTTTGAATTAAGCAGTGGTCTTTCTATTGACACTTCCTGTCTCTCCCTCCCACAGGACAAAAGTAAGGATTTGTTCTCTTTTTAATGACAGTTCCTCGTATTGAATCGTCTTAGGGCTGTGTTTTACGTGCTGTAAGTACTGTGTGACGGACTACAACTCCACTTTTATACAAAGTGTCTTTTTTAGAGTGTCATTAAAAAGTCATCCATAAAAGAGTTAATGAGGTCCTGGGCATGTGTCTGAAAGCACCAAGCAGGACTCTGCAGTGACGGATTATGTCCCATGCGTCCCCATGGTCTTCATTTTCTGAGTCCATTCAGAGTCTGGGGTCATCCTCAGGATCAAAGGCTGCGAGTGGATCACGACAATGTCCTCCCTCTGGTCCTTGGACTTACAGACTCTGGGAATGAAGACCAATACAAAGTCTTGTTCTGTCATTTCACAGCTTTTTTCTTCTCCCACTTTCAGAAGGAAGATGTCATTGTCTCTCTGCCAGGTCAACACGTTCACACAAGTGCCAGCGGCAAAACAATCGTATATACAGCGAAACAGCCATTTTGGAACTTGGAACTTTAAGCCGTTACTTTGAAACCCCACGATCATTAAGTCTGTCAATTGGCGCGTTATGGACTCACCCTCGTCATGATGACAGAAACAACAACATGCACAAAACACAGCCCCACAGCCAAAGACTGTTGGTATGTTGCACACGTTTCATATTTCGATGTGTACACTTGCAGTTTATATGTACAAAACTACATAAAAATAGGTGGGTGTCGTTTATATTTAAGTTACCTAAATTGGTTCTTAAATATAACTAATTTGTATACTAAAGCACATTTCTCCAAAATAATTCTCCATTATAATTATCAATAGCAATGTAGACATGAATAAAGCCCAAATTCGCACACCTTAAACACAATATGCAGCGCTAAACTATCTGTACTTTCTATTTGATAACAAATACAAAACAACAAAAACAAACTGATCTTGATCAATACAATGAATTTCATCCATTTTAATCAGTGCTTGGAACCACAAAACATCACAATTTGAACATGTAACAGGATTTTTAATAGAAAAAACACACATCTATATAATAAATATATTAAAGTATAAAAACAAGACAATAAAATGAAGTACAAACAAGTATTACAGTTTTATGAAGTTATTTAATTATAATGAACAGTATTTACCTTGGAGAGTAGACTTCTACGTCAATCACACCATCAGCAGTTTCTCCATATTTTCATGGATAAATGCACATCGTTTATATGTTATTTTACTGTCCTTCCTAGCACAATGCTTCAGTAGAGTGCTGAGTGTGTTGACCATCAGCACTACCCTTGAACTTGTTAGGAGAACATTCCCCTCCCCCCCTTATGGCCAAATTAAACGCCTTAGAAACTATTTTATTTTGTCCTGGTTCTGCTGGAAGAAGATAAACACAATGAACGCACCTTGTGTTTCTTATCGATGCAATCTCAAGGAAAAAGGAGTATAAAAAACGAGCGACTATTCTAGAAATTGTATATATATATATATATATATATATATATATATATATATATATATATATATATATATATAAATTTTCTTGAAGGAATATAAAATAAAATATATATATATATATATATATTTCTTGAAGGAATATAAAAAAAAATATGTATATATATATATAAATTTTCTTGAAGGAATATAAAAAGTACTATCTAATCTAATATATATATATATATATCTCCTCCATATCAACAGATCTACAGTTGATCTAGAGACTTACAGGTTTAAAGCAGCAACAAAATATGTATATATATTCCCTTTTTGCAGTTTTATGAGTGTAGTCTTTCTTTTTGGATCCACAAGAATTTTAGCGTGATCAAAAAACCCCAGCTCAAAATATTAATAATAAACCAAAATCAATGTTGTTATGAATTATTAAACTATTGAAGGCTTCAATTGTTTCACATCAAATATTCCCCTTTGAATTTAGTTGGGGCATCCATGGTGGCTCTGTGATGAGGTGGCAACTTGTCCAGTGTGTACGCCGCCTTCCGCCAAATGCAGCTGAGATAGGCTCCAGCACCCTCAGCGACCCCGAAAGGGACAAGTGGTAGAAAATGGATGGATGGATGGGAAATGTTACATATTTTGTGTTTTTTGCCATAAAAAACAAGGTTTTCGTTGACAAAAAGAGCATGAAAAAAATCCATTAAAAAAAAAAGCCTTTAAAACATATTTAGAAATATTTTTTACTTCATATCTGAGACAACAGGTCAGCACAGCGCTGCCGGGATTGTCCCTCCAGGGATGCATTGATTCGAACACAGCAAGAGGTAAGATTAAATGATTTATTAATTTAACAAAAGCAGGCTAAGAACAAAATCACTGGTGCTAAAGAAAAGGCAAACAAAAGACGCTAGCATGAAAGCTAAGAATAAACAACTAGAAAACTAAAATGGCACGTAGGCACAAAAGGGAAAAGCAATTCATCAGCATGAAAACTGGAAAAACACAAAGGCTTAGCGTGAGAAGCTAGCGAGAAAATATATACTAGAAATAGCAGTCGTCACCTGTTGCATGTGAGCAAATTATAAACCCAGACAGAATGAACAGAAGAGGCTGGCTTATATAGGAGGGTGAATTAGCAAAACAGGTGTGCGTGGACCGGGAGTAGCAGGTGGAACTAATCAGTAACCATGGTGACAGACTAAACAGTAAATAAACAGTCAAATGACGGAGAGTGATACAACAATGGAAAAATAACTGAGAATATGTGTAGATCCGAGCAGCGGATCGCAACAATATCGACAGATCAAAATTTGATCTACAGACACTTCCGTGTTGAAAGTAAAAACAAATGTATGATTTATTTTTCTACCATTTTTTGAGTGTGGCACTTTTGGATTCCCAAAAATTTTATCAATCAATCAATCAATGTTTACTTATATAGCCCTAAATCACTAGTGTCTCAAAGGGCTGCACAAACCACCACGACATCCTCGGTAGGCCCACATAAGGGCAAGGAAAACTCACACCCAGTGGGACATCGGTGACAATAATGATCCAGTGGGACGTCTGTGACAATAATGACTATGAGAACCTTAGAGAGGAGGAAAGCAATGGATGTCGAGCGGGTCTAACATGATACTGTGAAAGTTCAATCCACAATGGATCCAACACAGTCGCGAGAGTCCAGTCCAAAGCGGATCCAACTCAGCAGCGAGAGTCCCGTTCACAGCGGAGCCAGCAGGAAACCATCCCAAGCGGAGGCGGATCAGCAGCGCAGAGATGTCCCCAGCCGATACACAGGCAAGCAGTACATGGCCACCGGATCGGACCGGACCCCCTCCACAGGGGAGAGTGGGACATAGAAGAAAAGAAAAGAAACAGCAGATCAACTGGTCTAAAAAGGGAGTCTATTTAAAGGCTACAGTATACAAATGAGTTTTAAGGTGAGACTTAAATGCTTCTACTGAGGTGGCATCTCGAACTGTTACCGGGAGGGCATTCCAGAGTACTGGAGCCCGAACGGAAAACGCTCTATAGCCCGCAGACTTTTTTTGGGCTTTGGGAATCACTAACAAGCCGGAGTCCTTTGAACGCAGATTTCTTGCCGGGACATATGGTACAATACAATCGGCAAGATAGGATGGGGCTAGACCGTGTAGTATTTTATACGTAAGTAGTAAAACCTTAAAGTCACATCTTAAGTGCACAGGAAGCCAGTGCAGGTGAGCCAGTACAGGCGTAATGTGATCAAACTTTCTTGTTCTTGTCAAAAGTCTAGCAGCCGCATTTTGTACCAACTGTAATCTTTTAATGCTAGACATGGGGAGACCCGAAAATAATACGTTACAGTAGTCGAGGCGAGACGTAACAAACGCATGGATAATGATCTCAGCGTCTTTAGTGGACAGAATGGAGCGAATTTTAGCGATATTACGGAGATGAAAGAAGGCCGTTTTAGTAACGCTTTTAATGTGTGCCTCAAAGGAGAGAGTTGGGTCGAAGATAATACCCAGATTCTTTACCGTGTCGCCTTGTTTAATTGTTTGGTTGTCAAATGTTAGAGTTGTATTATTAAATAGAGTTCGGTGTCTAGCAGGACCGATAATCAGCATTTCCGTTTTTTTGGCGTTGAGTTGCAAAAAGTTAGCGGACATCCATTGTTTAATTTCATTAAGACACGCCTCCAGCTGACTACAATCCGGCGTGTTGGTCAGCTTTAGGGGCATGTAGAGTTGGGTGTCATCAGCATAACAGTGAAAGCTAACACCGTATTTGCGTATGATGTCACCTAGCGGCAGCATGTAGATGCTGAAGAGTGCAGGGCCAAGGACCGAACCCTGGGGAACTCCACACGTTACCTTAACGTAGTCCGAGGTCACATTGTTATGGGAGACACACTGCATCCTATCAGTAAGATAAGAGTTAAACCAAGACAGGGCTAAGTCCGACATACCAATTCGTGTTTTGATACGTTCTAATAAAATATTATGATCGACGGTATCGAAAGCAGCGCTAAGATCGAGGAGCAGCAACATAGATGACGCATCAGAATCCATCGTTAGCAATAGATCATTAGTCATTTTTGCGAGGGCTGTCTCCGTCGAGTGATTTGCCCTGAAACCGGATTGAAAGGTTTCACATAGATTGTTAGACGCTAAGTGTTCATTTAACTGCTCCGCAACAATTTTTTCGAGGATTTTTGAAATAAAGGGAAGGTGAGACACCGGTCGGTAGTTTACCACGAGGTCAGGATCGAGGTTAGGCCTTTTAAGAAGAGGATGAATAACCGCTTTTTTGAATGCTAGGGGAACAGTGCCCGAGGAAAGTGATAAGTTTATAACATTTAGCACTGATGGACCTAATAATACAAAGAGCTCCTTGATCAGTTTCCCAGGAAGAGGGTCAAGTAAACATGTTGTTTGTTTTATTCCATTTACACGTTGTAACAATTCCTCTCATTTTATTTCCTCAAAACGAGAGAAACTATTTTGGAGGGCAGTATCCGCCGTATATACCATCGTATCAGTGTTAATAGAACCCCGTTGTAGCTGGGACGCATTGTCTTTAATCTCCTTTCTAATGACTTCAATTTTCTTACTAAAGAATTGCATAAAGTCATCAGCTGAGTGGGTGGAGCTACTGGAAGGAGTCCCTTGTTGGGTTAGCGATGCTACCGTACTAAACAAAAATTTAGGATCGTTTTTATTACGGTGGATGAGATTTGAGTAATAATTAGCTTTAGCTAAGGTAAGCATGCGTTTATAAGTTATTAAACCATCACTAAATGCTTGATGGTGCACCTCAAGTTTAGTCGTGCACCATTTGCGTTCCAGCTTTCTGCATAATAATTTCTGAGCTCTAGTTTCTTCTGTAAACCACGGGGTGCGCTTTTTTGGAGCCTTTTTTAACTTTAGCGGTGCTATGTTATCAATGGTTTCGCGCAGGGCGTCGTTAAAGTTGTTAGTGAGGTTATCAATAGAGCCCGCATACTTTGGGAATGGTGCCATTACCGAGGGCAGTAGGTCAGCAAGAGTTGTCGTTGTGGCCGTATTAATGTTGCGGCTGCTATAGCAGTTATTATTATTATTAGTTTGACGAACATGCATCTGAACCTCGAATTTTATAAGGTAATGATCGGACAATACTTTAGTATACGGGAGTATCGTAAATTTGGAAGCGGTGATACCCCTGACAAGCACTAGGTCTATCGCAAGATTAAAGAAAAAAAAAAACCTAAAAAAAATAATAATAAATCAAAATCAATGTTATTTAGAATTATTAACCTATTTAAGGCTCAATTACTTTCCATTAAATATTCCACTTTGGGGGTATTAGACATTAAAACACGTTTATTTTATATGGAGAGATAGATATTAAGTTGATTTAGGATGTTCAACATTGAATAATAATAATACAATACTATTAAAACTAATAGTATTGACCAAGCTTGACAATGAATAATATTAAAATGGCCCTGTGCTTTAGATTGTCGAGTTTGATGGACAGTTGTGGGTCATGTTTGTTCAGGGATGCACAGCTGGACAGTTCAGGGGTTTGTCCATAAAACTGCAACCTGACCTGGACGTAGTCATACCAACTTAACTAATTGACAATAGTCCACCCTTTCCAGACTTTTCTGTCAATCTCTCCAGTGAGTCATTTGCTCTTTTTGCCTTTTTAAAAAAAATAAATAAAAATAATCATCAGTATGAGTTGGCGCCACGCTAGTAGACACATTCAAAGGTGTACAGCAGGGCTAGGGAACCTATGGCTCTCGGATAAATCTTAGCTGACATTGCTTAATATGATAAGTAATGAATGATTCCTCTTGTAATCACAGTGTTAAAAATAATGATCAAAATATAAAACATTCCCATGCATTTTTAATCCATTCATCCGTTTTCTACTGCACCCGTTCAAGAATTTGCGTTAATGGTAAAAAGTTATTTATTTATTCTTGGTTAGTGTGGGGCTTGCCCTCCTGGGGGTTCTTCAGACCACCAAGGACCAACATGAGAGCCTGTTTCAGGGTTACAATATTGTTTTATTTTTCATTAAGTCTCTCAGTTGCTTTACAGCAATTGTATTTTTCTCTTTCGTTTTCGCTAGCGCTCTGGCTCCAGCCCCGACCCCGTCTCTCCTCCTGGCTGCTGCTTATAACAGAGCGACAGGTGATTAGATAACAAGGCCCAGGTGGGCCATCTACGCACCTGTCGCTGATTTCCAGGCCGGTCCTGGCACACCCCAGTTCGCTGCAGGCCAGCAGGCCACGCCCCCTCCACAGTTAGCTCGAGAATAACAATGTTATTACAAAGAATATGAGACCTATTATACTCTAGAAATGTTGGTCTTACTTAAAAATGCACGCGGTTAGTTTTGTTCAGTTACGGAAATACATTTTAAAATATTTGGCTTTTTGGCTCTCTCAGCCAAAAAGGTTCCCGACCCCTGGTGTACAGTGAAAATATGCAACATTTTATTAATGTGTCTTTCAACGCGTAGGAGCACACCACATTGTGCCATTCCATTCAGATATTGAATGAACTGACTTCCACTGGAACTTTCCCATCTTGGTTCATCTCCCCTCTCGCCAAGTAGGGTGTGAGAGAGTCAGACGCTGGAGATAAGCTCTCCCTGACTTAAACTCCATGAAATGCTGCGATGGGATTTACGGCTCCATGCATAATTCCCGGACATTCCTCTTTTAAAAGGATTGCCCGTCTTCAACTTCTGATTTTTATCCCTTTCGTGGTCCCCATGATTCTAGTAGAACCTCTGTCAGGAATTTAATATCCGCCGTTTCAGATTTAGACTCATTTAGTTCCAGAGACTCAGACTGCATTACCACAAATCCTGGTAATTGTGGCTAATAAAACGGTGCAGCTAGTATGTGGATATTTATTCGCTGATGGCTATAAAGCAAATCGCTTTCATGAAACACATGCAAAGACTCTGAAAAGGTGTGTTATTCCCTGTGCTAGGGCACCATCTTTTGGACAAGTTTGCTCACTGCAGGTGCAGCTGGGTGGATGTCTGCAAGGGTCTTCTGCTTCTTAAAGCTTTGAACTGGAAGTGCCGTATTTAAAACGCCCATTTCAATCAATCAATCAATCAATCAATGTTTATTTATGTAGCCCTAAATCACGAATGTCTCAAAGGACTGTACAAACCACTACGACTACGACATCCTCGGAAGAACCCACATAAGGGCAAGGAAAACTCACACCCAGTGGGCAAGGAGAATTCACACCCAGTGGGACGCCAGTGACAATGATGACCTCAAATGTGGGCACCCCCCCGCTCACCCCCCTCTAGGGGACCAAAAGCAATGGATGTCGAGCGGGTCTAACATGATACTGTGAAAGTTCAATCCATAGTGGCTACAACACAGCCGCGAGAGTTCAGTTCAAAGCGAATCCAAGACAGCAGCGAGAGTCCCGTCCACAGGAAACATCCTAAGCGGAGTCAGATCAGCAGCGTAGACATGTCCCCCAACTGATACACATCCTGGGTCCCGACGAGCGGTCCATCCTGGTCCCGACTCTGGACAGCCAATACTTCATCCATGGTCATCGGACCGGACCCCCTCCACAAGGGAGGGGGGGACTGAGAAGAAAAAGAAAAGAAGCGGCAGATCAACTGGTCTAAAAAGGAGGTGTATTTAAAGGCTAGAGTATACAAATGAGTTTTAATGTAAGACTTAAATGCTTCTACTGAGGTAGCATCTCGAACTGTTACCAGGAGGGCATTCCAGAGTATTGGAGCCTGAACGGAAAACGCTGTATAGCCCGCAGACTTTTTTGGGCTTTAGGAATCACTAATACTCCGGAGTCTTTTGAACGCAGATTTCTTGCCGGGACATATGGTACAATACAATACAATACAATACATGTATTCTTCATCCATCTCTCAAAGCATCGTTTGTGAGTTTTACTATAAAACTAAAACGATTCTTACTGACTAAAACGTCCCATGTGTTATGTCTGTAAGAGTGTGTGACAGGTCTCCAGCCGTCATTGACCATTGATGCAAGACGCATTTTAGCAGGGTTGACTCTGGTTTATTATTTCAATAACCAAGTTGTCTGGCCAGTCGGTCGTGCCAATTTTTAGCGCGCCCTCTCTTCTTGCTCGGTGGCCGGTGGCTGCGTCTTCTACGCGGGGGCTCATCTCTTTCCTGGTCGCTCTCGTCGTCTTCATTGTTGGGTGGTTCCTCTCCTACTTCTGCCAAAATTGTTCCTCCTTCTCCCTTTTTATGCTGCAGCAGAAGATGCAGAGATTGAGAGCAGGTGTGTCGTTTACGCACCTGCCTTTGATGGCTGCAGTGTCGCTCCAAGAGTGCCCCGCCTCTCCGCTCCACGGCATGCTCCGCCTCCTGGCCACCATCTCGGGTAGGATCGCTGTCTGTCCTATCCTGCTGTCGGCTCGTCGGCTCGTCGGCTCCGTCTCTCCACAGAGTGTTTTCTTGCATATTTGTACGTGCAATCATCACTTAATAAAGCTAGCGTCCTTTGCATTAGCTAATAAGCTTACACGTCTACGACTGTCTGTGTTAGTATAACTAACTTACAATGACGTTGTTTTTGTAATGTTTCAGTATCACAAATTCCTCAGTTAATTCACCAACACGTCACCGTGGAGTTATTGAGTCTGTTTAGCTGATTGGAGAGCTAGTAGGTCCAAAACAATGACTTCTGTTTTGTATGATCAGCTGTTTTACTGCTGTGTTACAGACACCGTTTGCAAACAATTACGGTATGTTTCTATGTAAATAACTTGTTTTATAACTTATATAAATATGGCTTATAGTCGGTTGTGGCTACTATATAGAATTGTTTTAATTTTTCAAAATATTAGTGGTCGCGGCTTATAAACTGGTGCGCTCTATAGTCCAAAAAATACGGTAATTTATTGGTTGTTCATCAATACATTCTTGTTCTCCGTTTGAAAAAACAATTACGGTATGTTTCTATGTAAATAAGTTGTTTTATAACTTATATAAATGTGGCTTATAGTCCGTTGTGGCTACTATATAGAATTGTTTTAAATTTTCAAAATTTTATTGGTCGCGGCTTATAAACTGGTGCGCTCTATAGGCCAAAAAATACGGTAATTTATTGGTTGTTCATCAATACATTCTTGTTCTCCGTGTGAAAAAACAATTACGGTATGTTTCTATGTAAATAACTTGTTTTATAACTTATATAAATGTGGCTTATAGTCCTTTGCGGCTACTATATAGAATTGTATTACATTTTTAAAAATTTAGTGGTCGTGGTTTATTAACTGGTGCGCTCTATAGGCCAAAACATACACTAATTGATTGGTTGTTTATCGATACATTGTTGTTCGCCCTTTGCAAACAATCACGGTATGCTTATATGTAAATAACTTGTTTTATAGCTTATATAAACGTGGCTTATAGTCTGTTGCGGCTACTATATAGAATTGTATTAATTTTTCAAAAATTTAGTGGTCGCGGCTTATAAACTGGTGCGCTCTATAGTCCAAAAAATACGGTAATTGATTGGTTGTTTATCGATACATTCTTGTTCTCCGTTTGCAAACAATTACGGTATGTTTCTATGTAAATAACTTGTTTTATAACTTATATAAATGTGGCTTATAGTCCGTTGTGGCTACTATATAGAATTGTTTTAATTTTTCAAAAATGTAGTGGTCGCGGCTTATAAACTGGTGCGCTCTGTAGTCCAAAAATTATGGTAATTGATTGGTTGTTCATCAATACATTCTTGTGCTCCGTTTGCAACCAATTTAGGTATGCTTCTGTGTAAATAACTTGTTTTATAATTCATATAAATGTGGCTTATAATCTGCTGCGGCTACTATGTAGGATTGTTTTAATTTTTCAAAAATGTTGTGGTCGCGGCTTATTAACTGGTGCGCTCTATAGGCCAAAAAATACGGTAATTAATTGGTTGTTTATCGATACATTTTTGTTCTCCGTTAGCAAACAATTACGGTATGTTTCTATATAAATAACTTGTTTTATAACTTATATAAATGTGGCTTATAGTCTGTTGCGGCTACTATATAGAATTGTTTTAATTTTTTAAAAATTTAGTGGTCGCGGCTTATTAACTGGTGCGCTCTATAGTCCAAAAAATATGGTAATTGATTGGTTGTTTAGCGATACATTGTTGTTCTCCGTTTGCAAACAATTACGGTATGCTTCTACGTAAATAACTTGTTTTATAACTTATATAAATGTGGCTTATAGTCTGTTGCGGATACTATATAGAATTGTTTTAATTTTTCAAAAATTTAATGGTCGCGGCTTAGTGACTGGTGCGCTCTAGAGTCCAGAAAATACGGTAATTGATTGGTTGTTTAGCGATACATTTTTGTTCTCCGTTTGCAAACAATTACGGTATGTTTCTATGTAAATAACTTGTTTTATAACTTATATAAACGTGGCTTATAGTCTGTTGTGGCTACTATATAGAATTGTATTAATTTTTTAAAAATTTGGTTGTCGCTGCTTATAAACTGGTGCGCTCTATAGTCCAAAAAATATGGTAATTTATTGGTTGTTCATCAATACATTCTTGTTCTCCTTTTGAAAAAACAATTACGGTATGTTTCTATGTAAATAACTTGTTTTATAACTTATATAAATGTGGCTTATAGTCCGTTGTGGCTACTATATAGAATTGTTTTAATTTTTCAAAGTTTTATTAGTCGCGGCTTATAAACTGGAGCGCTCTAGAGTCCAAAAAATACGGTAATTGATTGGTTGTTTATCGATACATTCTTGTTCTCCGTTTGAAAAAACAATTACGGTATGTTTCTATGTAAATAACTTGTTTTATAACTTATATAAACGTGGCTTATAGTCTGTTGCGGCTACTATATAGAATTGTATTAATTTTTCAGAAATAGTGGTCGTGGCTTAGTGACTGGTGCGCTCTATAGGCCAAAAAATACGGTAATTGATTGGTTGTTTATCGATACATTCTTGTTCTCCGTTTGCAAATAATTACGGTATGTTTCTATGTAAATAACTTTTTTTATAACTTATATAAATGTGGCTTATAGTCTGTTGCGGATACTATATAGAATTGTTTTAATTTTTCAAATATTTAATGGTCGCGGCTTAGTGACTGGTGCGCTCTGTAGTCCAGAAAATACGGTAATTGATTGGTTGTTTAGCGATACATTTTTGTTCTCCGTTTGCAAACAATTACGGTATGTCTCTATGTAAATAACTTGTTTTATAACTTATATATGTGGCTTATAGCCCGTTGCGGCTACTATATAGGATTGTATTATTTTTCAAAAATTTAGTGGTCGCGGCTTATAAACTGGTGCGCTCTACAGTTAAAAAAATACGGTAATTGATTGCTTGTTTTGTCAATACATTCTTGTTCTCCGTTTGCAAACAATCACGGTATGTTTCTACATAAATAACTTGTTTTATAACTTATATAAATGTGGCTTATAGTCTGTTGTGGCTACTATATAGAATTGTTTTAATTTTTCAACATTTTAGTGGTCGCGGCTTATAAACTGGTGCGCTCTATAGTCCAAAAAATACGGTAATTGATTGGTTGTTCATCAATACATTCTTGTTCTCCATTTGCAAATAATTACGGCATGCTTATATGTAAATAACTTGTTTTATAACTTATACAAATGTGGCTTATAGTCTGTTGTGGCTACCAAATAGAATTGTTTTAATTTTTCAAAAATTTAGATGTCGCGGCTCATTAACTGGTGCGCTCTATAGTCCAAAGAATACGGTAATTGATTGGTTGTTTATCGATACATTCTTGTTCTCTGTTTGCAAACAATTATGGTATGTTTCTATGTAAATAACTTGTTTTATAACTTACATAAACGTGGCTTATAGTCTGTTGTGGCTACTATATAGAATTGTATTATTTTTTTAAAAATTTGGTTGTCGCTGCTTATAAACTGGTGCGCTCTATAGTCCAAAAAATATGGTAATTTATTGGTTGTTCATCAATACATTCTTGTTCTCCGTTTGAAAAAACAATTACGGTATGTTTCTATGTAAATAACTTGTTTTATAACTTATATAAATGTGGCTTATAGTCCGTTGTGGCTACTATATAGAATTGTTTTAATTTTTCAAAAATTTAGTAGTCGCGGCTTATAAACTGGAGCGCTCTAGAGTCCAAAAAATACGGTAATTGATTGGTTGTTTATCGATACATTATTGTTCTCCGTTTGAAAAAACAATTACGGTATGTTTCTATGTAAATAACTTGTTTTATAACTTATATAAACGTGGCTTATAGTCTGTTGCGGCTACTATATAGAATTGTATTAATTTTTCAGAAATAGTGGTCGCGGCTTATAAACTGGTGCGCTCTATAGGCCAAAAAATACGGTAATTGATTGGTTGTTTATCGATACATTCTTGTTCTCCGTTTGCAAATAATTACGGTATGTTTCTATGTAAATAACTTGTTTTATAACTTATATAAATGTGGCTTATAGTCCGTTGTGGCTACTATATAGAATTGTTTTAATTTTTCAAAAATTTAGTGTTCGCGGCTTATAAACTGATGCGCTCTATAATCCAAAAAATATGGTAATTGATTGGTTGTTCATCAATACATTCTTGTTCTCCATTTGCAAAACAATTACGGTATGATTCTGTGTAAATAACTTGTTTTATAACTTTTATAAATGTGGCTTATAGTCCGTTGTGGCTACTATATAGATCCGCTACTTGGATCACCACATATTATTGTTTATACTTCCAGTTGTTGTATCACTCCATCGTTTTACCCTCTTACTTCCTGTTTAGTCAGTCACCATGGTTGCTCATTGATGCCACCTGCTAATCATCGGTCCCTGCACGCCTGTCACTTTTGACTATTTCCCTATTTAAGGCCGTCCCTTTTCATTATTCTTTCTGGGTTCATAATTTGCTTTCACGCAACGAGTTACGCCTGCACTCTGTCAAGTATGTATATTCTCGTTAGCTTTTCATGCTAAGCCATTTGTTCATTCAAGCTCTCATGCTGTATGTTTTTGTTTGACTCTTTTATGTGCCTACGTGCCAGTTTAGTTCTCATTGTTGTATATCCTAGCTTTTATGCTAGCGTCTTTGGTTTGCCTTTTATTAGCACCAGTGTTTTGTTTCATGGATCCTTTTTGTTAAATAAATTGTTTATATCTTACCTTTGCTGTGTTCACTTGTTGACGCATCCAAGAGGGAATCAAACTCGGCACCACGATGCCAAACGGGCGTAACATTATCAATACATTCTTGGTCTCCGTTCGCAAACAATTACGGTATGTTTCTATGTAAATAACTTGTTTTATAACTTATATAAATGTGGCTTATAGTCTGTTGCGGCTATTATATAGAATTGTATTATTTTTCAAAAATTTAGTGGTCGCGGCCTATAAACTGGCGCGCTCTATAGTCCAAAAAATACGGTAATTGATTGGTTGTTTATCGATACATTCTTGCTCTCCATTTGCAAACAATTACGGTATGCTTCTGTGTAAATAACTTGTTTTATAACTTATATAAATGTGGCTTATAGTCCGTTGTGGCTACTATATAGAATTCTTTAAATTTTTAAAAAATTTAGTGGTCGCGGCTTATAAACTGGTGCGCTCTGTAGTCCAAAAATTACGGTAATTGATTGGTTGTTCATCAATACATTCTTGTGCTCCGTTTGCAAACAATTACGGTATGCTTCTATGTAAATAACTTATTTTATAACTTATATAAATGTGGCTTAGAGTCCATTGCGGCTACTATATAGAATTGTTTTAATTTTTCAAAAATGTTGTGGTCGCGGCTTATAAACTGGTGCGCTCTATAGTCCAAAAAATACGGTAATTGATTGGTTGTTTAGCGATACATTCTTGTTCACCGTTTGCAAACAATTACGGTATGCTTCTACGTAAATAACTTGTTTTATAACTTATATAAATGTGGTTAATAGTCTGTTGCGGCTACTATATAAGATTGTATTATTTTTCAAAAATTTAGTGGTCGCGGCTTATTAACTGGTGCGCTCTATAGTCCAAAAAATACGGTAATTGATTGGTTGTTTATCAATACATTCTTGTTCTCCGTTTGCAAATAATTACGGTATGTTTCTATGTAAATAACTTGTTTTATAACTTATATAAATGTGGCTTATAGTCCGTTGTGGCTACCAAATAGAATTGTTTTAATTTTTCTAAAATTTAGAAGTCGCGGCTCATTAACTGGTGCGCTCTATAGTCCAAAAAATACGGTAATTGATTGGTTGTTTATCAATACATTCTTGTTCTCCGTTTGCAAATAATTACGGTATGGTTATATGTAAATAACTTGTTTTATAACTTATATAAATGTGGCTTATAGTCCGTTGTGGCTACCAAATAGAATTGTTTTAATTTTTCAAAAATTTAGAAGTCGCGGCTCATTAACTGGTGCGCTCTATAGTCCAAAAAATACGGTAATTGATTGGTTGTTTATCGATACATTCCTGTTCTCCGTTTGCAAACAATTACGGTATGCGTCGATGTAAATAACTTGTTTTATAACTTATATAAATGTGGCTTATAGTCTGTTGCGGCTACTATATAGGATTGTATTATTTTTCAAAAATTTAGTGGTCGCGCCTTATAAACTGGTGGCTCTATAGGCCAAAAATATGGTAATTGATTGGTTGTTCATCAATACATTCTTGTTCTCTGCCTGTCGGGGGTCCTGAGCGTTGAAGGAGCAGTTCTAGCTCAGGCTTCCGAGTTTTCACGTTCCAAGGCACACATGCCCATTTGAACTTGGCTTGTGCTCACTTGACACTTTCAAAGTCTGGTAAGGGATGGACGGAAAAGTACACCGGAATTTGTTTTCAGTGCAACCCGTCCAAGAGCAGACATACTACGGTGTCCTGGAAGCGCAAAACACTCATGTTTAATGAAACAATTTCAGAAAACACAAAAACAAAAGCCGAAATGGGAAAAATAATGTCCCAAATCCTTATAAAATGTACCGGAAGTGGTTTCCGTTATTGCTTTTGTGTTTTCTGATATTGCAATTTGTTTCATAAAATGTTGAAGTAATTTGCAACTTACAAATTGCAAATTTGTGTAGAACAGGAGGACTGATGGGTCGCCACCAAGCGGCGCACCGTAGAGAACTTGGAAGTAAAAGAAAACATGGTGGGAGGATAGAGGAGCTCAGATTGGACTCACTCAGCTTGAGAAAAAAAAACTCAGACAGCAATGATGCGGACACCTTTGTTACAAGATACTTTCTAATTCTTTGCCTTGGAGATTTTGTATGTGTAAGTAACATAATTATTGTATATTTGTTTATATTGACAAATGGGCTATTTTATACTACAATAATGTTCAATGAAGGACATTCAATGCAGGGGTTTTTAAACTTTTTGACATTGGGACCCAAGAAGAAGGGACTCTTGAAAACTGAGAAAAAATACATATACATACAATTACATAGTGCTAAAATGAATACATTCAAACTTAATTTAATGATAAATTATAATATATATGTTTCTTACACAAAATTAAAGAGAAAAAAAAATACAGCTTCACCATTTTAGTTATACATTTTGCGCTTAAGACTCTTCTCTATGATTGTTTGATCAATCAATCAATCAATTTTTATTTATACAGCCCTAAATCACAAGTGCCTCAAAGGGCTGCACAATCCACAACGACATCCTCGGTTCAGAGCCCACAAAAGGGCAAGGAAAAACTCACAACCCAGTGGGACGTCAATGTGGATGACTATGAGAAACCTTGGAGAGGACTGCAGATTATGTATTATTCTAATTGATCTTTTTTGTAACACAGTTAATGAATGTAGCACACATTTGTAGGGATTTCCCCATATTTCTGCACAATAACTCAGATATGGTAACACTAGCGAGCAGTAGAGAATATTAGGTGATTTTTGGCCTAGGAAGTATTTTGCTTTATTCATTATTGAAATGTTTTTTGCCACCTTATGTTGAATGTTTTGTACATGAGATTTCCAGTTCATTTTATCATCTATTAATACTCCCAAAAAGCTGGTTTCTTTTACCCTTTCAATATCTAATCCGTCAATTTGTATTCGTGTCTGATGCTCTTTTCTACTGTTAAAAAAAAGCATTATTTTAGTTTTACTGAGATTCAAAGATAGTCTGTTTTTATCAAAACATTTTTTTATTTGTTCATTTCTTCCGTTATTATTTGTATTATCTTCTGTGTGTTGTCTCCTGAACAGAAAGCAGTTGTGTCGTCTGCAAATAAAGCTAACTTCAAGTCCTTTGTAACTTTACAAATGTCGTTTATATAAAGATTGAACATTCTTGGTCCCAGTATTGATCCCTGGGGTACACCACAAGATCTGTCCAGCCGTGCTGACATATTTTCACCCATCTTCACATATTGCTTCCTGTTTATTAAATAGCTTCTTACCCAGTTCAATACCAAACCTCTGATGCCATATCGTTCTAGGTTTTGTATTAAAATATCATGAGTAATTGTTTTAAATGCTTTTGTTAAATCCATGAATACTGCGGCTGCACATTCTTTACCGTCCATTGCATTGGTAATTTCCTCGGTTATTTTGAATAATGCTATATATGGTGAAATATTTGCTCTAAATCCAAATTGGTTCTCCACAAGCATCCCACTTTTGTTGATGAATTTATTTAATCTGCTATTGAATAGTTTTTCCATGATTTTGGAGAATTGTGGAAGTAATGAAACTGGTCTGTAGTTAGTGATCTGGTGTATGTCTCCATTCTTATTAGTCGGTACAACTTTTGCAATTTTCATTTTGTCAGGGAATTTACCGGTTAGAAATGATACGTTACTGATATATGTAAGAGGTTCTGAAATGCCTTCTATAACCTTTTTTATCGTTACCATATCTATTCCATGACAGTCGGTTGAGGTCTTAGATTTACGATTTTTTACAATTTTTATAACTTCTTTTTTGTCACATTCTTAAAAGGGAACATTATCACAATTTCAAAAGGGTTAAAAACAAAAAAAATCAGTTTCCAGTGGCTTGTTGTATTTTTTGAAATTTTTTTCAAAATTTTACCGGTCTTGGAATATCCTTTAATAAAGCTTTAAAGTGCCTTATTTTTGCTATCTTCGAAACCAGTATCCATTTTCCTGTGACGTCATACAGTGCTGCCAATGTAAACAAACAATGGGAATACCACAGCAAGATATAGCGACATTAGCTCGAATTCAGACTCAGATTTCAGCGGCTTAAGCGATTCAACAGCTTACGCATGTATTGAAACAGATGGATGGAGTATGAAAGTATTGAAGAAGAAACTGAAGCTATTGAGCGAATAGCTATTGACACTATTCATAGCCATAGCATGGCCGAATAGCTGTGTTAGCATCGCCGGTAAAATGTGCTAACCAAACGATCAGGACTTTCGCATTTTGTGATAATGGAGCAACTTAAATCCGTCGATTGGTAAGCGTTTTTTTCGCATTAAATGTGGGTGGAAGGAAACGTAATATAGTTGCAAATGCATCTGCAGGTTATCCATACATCTCTGTGCCAAGTCCGCTTCAGCACCACCGGTAAATAGCATGTTAGCATCGATTAGCTGGCAGTCACGCCACAACCAAATATGTCTGGTTAGCACATAAGTCAACATCAACAAAACTCACCTTTGTGATTTAGTTGACTGTTTCATTGCAAATGCATCTGCAGGTTATCCATACATCTCTGTGCCATGTCTGTCATCGCCGGTAAATAGCATGTTAGCATCGATTAGCGTAGCATGTTAGCATCTATTAGCATAGCATGTTAGCATCGATTAGCTGGCAGTCACGCCGCAACCAAATATGTCTGATTAGCACTTAAGTCAACAACAAAACTCACCTTTGTGATTTCGTTGACTTTATCTTTGCAAATGCATCTGCAGGTTATCCATACATCTCTGTGCCATGTCTGTCATCGCTGGTCAAAACACTCTGGCACATTCAATTGGGGTCTGGCGGCAGACACTTTCACATCTTCGGCCCAGTGGTGCAACTTGAATCCGTCCCTGTTAGTGTTGTTACACCCTCCGACAACACACCGACGAGGCATGATGTCTCCAAGGTTCCAAAAAATAGTCGAAAAAACGGAAAATAACAGAGCTGAGACCCGTGTGTGTAATGTGTAGAAAATGAAAATGGCGCCTGTATTACCTCGGTTACGTCACGTTCTGACGTCATCGCCACCAGAGCAATAAACAGAAAGGCGTTTAATTCGCCAAAATTTACCCATTTAGAGTTCGGAAATCGGTTAAAAAAATATATGGTCTTTTTTCTGCAACATCAAGGTATATATTGAAGCTTACATAGGTCTGGTGATAATGTTCCCCTTTAAGAAACATGAAATTGGAATTTCTGTCTATGAGATCATTCAAGTTCTCAACTGACCCATCATCTGCATTTGGAATTCTTTGTTCCATATTTTTTCTGATATTAACACAGTAATCATCAAAACGTTCAATTATTTGGTTCACATTGTCATTTTTTGTATTTCCATCTAGAAAGTACTGGGGGTAATCATTCTTGGCACCATTTTTGATGCTATTTAGGATGCCCCATGTTGCTCTCATGTTGTTTCTGTTCTTGTTTAATAATTGACTGTAGTGTGCCCTCTTAGATGTTCGTAGTATACCAATTAGCTTGTTTTTATATTTCTTGTACTTATTTTCTGCCTCTGGAGATTTTTTCATCAAGTAGTCAAACAAAACTATCTTTTTTAGATTTATTTGAGAAGCTCGAGCGTCTCAAAAGGCATGCATAGTATGTGAGGTGTGCACAATACGAAGACAGATGTGTTATTCTTTATAGACTGAATACAAAGTGGGCGGAAGGGAGTATGTTCAGTTTGGAGGGTGGGGGGAGCGCATATGATGCAACTTAGAGGAAAGGGCCCACACTGGGAAAAACGGTGCATTGTTAAACGAGCAACAAAAAGGGATAAGAGTTACTTTCCAAGTCAGTCAACAAGGACGAGGTCACACACGGGCCAGAAAGTGCTTCGAGCACAGCACTATTGCAACCTACACAATTCATGTTTTTACACACAATATAATTTGATATTTTTTCCAGTTTTGTTTTTCGCTGATATTGGAGTGACTTCCGATATCAATAACGACTCGGGACCCCCTCCAATGTTGTTCCTGATGTGCATAGGCAGGTGCAGTAGTTTTGGACCCAGGTCTCCAACTAATTTGTCTTCCTTCTCCCTCTCTCTTTAAAATTTAAATTTTGGTATCATTCCGCCGGCTGGGGGGTGGCTGGCAGTAATCGGCAGACAAATGATGTGGAAAAGCAATAAAAAGCCGCTCCCCTGAGACTTTCCTGCTGACACGGGCAACGAGGGACACAAACTGCCGACGTGTCTGCGGAGATCAGGTAGGGTAGGAGCAAAGCACGGCGTCACAGTCACCGAGCTGCGCCGCTTAAAGGGGTTCGACCGAACAAACTGCAGCATATGGTAGACGAGCGCCGGCGAAAGGGAGAGCTGGCATTGTTGTCGGAGAGCGAAAGAGATGGGGGAGGGCTCCTTCCTCCCCTCTTCAATCTTTCATTATGTTGTCACACTCTTGCTGCGTGCTTCCAGTAACACTTTAATTAGCCTCCGTGAGTTTAATTTTGTGCACGCCAGCTTGTTGTGATGCGTAAATCTGTCTTGATTTTACCTTCCACCCCCCACTTCGCTCCCCTGCTGCCGCTGCTGCAGAGAGGAACCACATATGCTTTTCATTTGAGCTTTTGTTCATGTCGTCTTAAATTGCTTCAGAGCTCCTCACAAAGAAGTGATCCTGCGTGATAAGTGTAAATCACATGAGATGATTCCTCCTGGCGCAACTGGAAGAGGTGGGACAGGACACGGCGTGTTTGGCCACGCATGCTCACAACAGAGAACGTCTGCCACTTTAAATTGATTTTAGGGGTGCAGAAAATTGGATTCACACTCAAATTGTGATTAATATAAAAAAAAAATATATATATATATATATATATATATATATATATATATATATATATATATATATATATATATATATATATATATATATATGGGACAAGCAGTAGAAAATGGATGGATGGATATAAATACAGTGGGGCAAAAAAGTATTTAGTCAGCCACCGATTGTGCAAGTTCTCCCACTTAAAATGATGACAGAGGTCTGTAATTTTCATCATAGGTACACTTCAACTGTGAGAGACAGAATGTTAAAAAAAATCCAGGAATTCACATTGTAGGAATTTTAAAGAATTTAATTGTAAATTATGGTGAAAAATAAGTATTTGTTTAACCATTCAAAGCTCTCACTGATGGAAGGAGGTTTTGGCTCAAAATCTCACGATACATGGCCCCATTCATTCTTTCCTTGACATGGATCAATCGTCCTGTCCCCTTAGCAGAAAAACGGCCCCAAAGCATGAGGTTTCCTGCGCGGAGTTGCCATTAGCTAAAGCTAAAACTTAGCAGGAGACAAAAGTACAAACAAAAGACGTGCCGGGCGCACGCGAAGCTAAGGCGGAACTTAGTACAAAGGAATCTCTAAAACATGGGAACTTACGTGACTGTTGCATTTAGCAAACAATGAGCCGTGGCCGAACTAAGGAATAACGCGGGCTCAAATAATAATTGCCATCAGGTGTGCGACAAACCATGGCAACGAGCTACATCAGGAAGTGCACAAAGACGGGAATCGGCCAAGTCTAAATCTAAAAATGAACAAAGACGTATAAACGACAAAACAATAAACAATCGTGATCGGTTTCCACCCCCATGCTTCACAGTAGGTTTGGTGTTCTTGGGATGCAACTCAGTATTATTCTTCCTCCGAACACGACGAGTTGAGTTTGTACCAAAATGGATACATGGATGATACAGCAGAAGATTGGGAGAATGTCATGTGGTCAGATGAAACCAAAATAGAACTTTTTGGTATAAACTCAACTCGTCGTGTTTGGAGGAAGAAGAATACTGAGTTGCATCCCAAGAACACCAGTCCTACTGTGAAGCATGGGGGTGGAAACATCATACTTTGGGGCTGTTTTTCTGCTAAGGGGACAGGACGATTGATCCGTGTTAAGGAAAGAATGAATGGGGCCATGTATCGTGAGATTTTGAGCCAAATTCTCCTTCCATCAGTGAGAGCTTTGAATGGTTGACCAAATACTTATTTTCCACCATAATTTACAAATAAATTCTTAAAAATTCCTACAATGTGAATTCCTGGATTTTATTTTTCACATTCTGTCTCTCAAAGTTGAAGTGTACCTATGATGATAATTACAGACCTCTGTCATCATTTTAAGTGGGAGAACTTGCACAATCGGTGGCTGACTAAATACCTTTTTGCCCCACTGTATATACTACATTTATACAACTCAATTTCAACTGTATTTGAGAATTGAATAGCCTTGTTGTGCACATTTTTTTCATAACGACGAATTCTATGTGCTCTTTGTTTTACTTACACATTCAAAGTAAACACTACATATTTACCTGTGGACTATCATGAGTTTCTCGTTTACTTAGTTTTTTTCTTTGCATATCGATGCTTGATTGTTAAATACATAAAAAACATACCCAGTACACCTAATTGTTGAGTGCTAAATTGAAAATGTATTCACAATCAGTGTTAACGTAATAACACGCTGGATTGTTAAGTGGTTGATCATAAAAAGGGAAATAATTTGGGTGTAATACAGCAGGTAGCGTCAACGCAACAGACCCGCTCACAACAGACAACGGATGCCATTTATAACGGACACATTTCATCTAAACCTGCCGTGATTTTTCCCACCTTCTCCAATAACGCCAAAAGGTGGGGAAGAGCAGGGAGTGCGAATCAGGGCGCTCGCATTAGCCTGAAACGAGACGTCAGGTGGATCTCAACAGCGTGCAACAGGCCGAGTGCAGGGGACCCAGACTCAATTTACATGTGGGCTGCTGGAGGTGGGGTACATCCTGTATTTATGTTTTTTTTCAACATTTATTTTTCCAGGTTGAGACAAATAAGAACATATTTCAAAGGGTTTTTTTTACGTGTTGGATACAGTGGTGCAAAAAAAGTATTTAGTCAGCCACCGATTGTGCAAGTTCTCCCACTTAAAATGATCAATCGTCCTGTCCCCTTAGCAGAAAAACAGCCCCAAAGCATGATATTTCCACCCCCATGCTTCACAGTAGGTATGGTGTTCTTGGGATGCAACTCAGTATTCTTCTTCCTCCAAACACGACGAGTTGATTTTATACCAAAAAGTTCTGTTTTGGTTTCATCTGGCCACATGTCATTCTCCCATGTGCTTTTTGGCAAACTTCAGACGGGCCTGGACATGCACTGGCTTAAGCAGGAGGACACCTTTGGCACTGCAGAATTTGATTCCCCGTCGGCGTAGTGTGTTACTGATAGTAACCTTTCTTACTTTGGTCCGAGCTCTCTGCAGGTCATTCACCAGGTCCCCGCGTGTGGTTCTGGGATTTTTGCTCACCGTTCTCATGATCCTTATGACCCCACGGGATGAGATCTTGCGTGGAGCCCCAGATCGAGGGAGATTATCAGTGGTCTTGTATGTCTTCCATTTTCTGACAATTGCTCCCACAGTTGATGTTTTTACACCAAGCTGCTTGCCTATTGTAGATTAACTCTTTCCAGTCTGGTGCAGGTCTACAATTATTTTTCCCGGTGTCCTTCGACAGCTCTTTGGTCTTGGCCATAGTGGAATTTGGAGTCTGACTGTTTGAGGCTGTGGACAGGTGTCTTTTATACAGATAACGAGTTCAAACAAGTGCCATTAGTACAGGTAATGAGTGGAGGACAGAAGAGCTTCTTAAAGAAGAAGTTACAGGTCTGTGAGAACCAGAGATCTTCCTTGTTTGAAATGTCCAAATACTTATTTTCCACCATAATTTACAAATAAATTCTTTAAAATTCCTACAATGTGAATTCCTGTTTTTTTTTTTTCTTCACATTCTGTCTCTCACAGTTGAAGTGTACCTATGATGACAATTACAGAACCTCTGTCATCATTTTAAGTGGGAGAACTTGCACAATCGGTGGCTGACTAAATACTATTTTGCCCCACTGTATGTATAAGATAGTGTGATGACAATCTCTCATCGTCTCTCATTTAACAGCAAAAAAAAGTCGCTTTAAATCGCTCCCAACAATTCACAAATGTTTTTTACTTAAATATTAATGTGGTGCAATATAAATGAAGGTTGAAGATAAACACTTTTCAAGTGTAAAAATATACATAGAGAATGTCTGCATTTTGTCGATGACAGAGCAATAAGGAAGCCTTTAGTGGTAATTATTCCGATACTTGTAATTAATTATTACTAATACTAGGTAAATGTAATTAAAACAGCAGAACAATTCAATTAGCTTTTTCCTGACATCTAGTCTGTACTTTTATAGGTAAAGTGCACTTTATTTTTTTTATTTTTAAATAATGCCTATTGTTCACATTCATTATGGCATAAGACAACAAAGTTTTTTTTGTTTTTTTTTCGCTTTCTAGCATAAAGAAAAAAATGTCTAGTTCTTGGTGGCTAGAAATGGAGCTAATGGTAACATATAATTCTACCTCTAAATCAATTTAAAAGTGCATTTAAAAACCACCAACAATGTTTCATTTACTTTCCGTAACCTGTATTTACATTTTTTTTCTCCTGTCCAGTTTCTCATGCAAATCATATAGTTGATGTAGATGCCCAAATCTGTTCAGATTTACTTTACAAAAGAGAAGTTTAGGATACTCTTCTTGTTTCCTTATTTGTACTTGACTTTATTACATTTATTTATATTATCATCTGGTGGACAGGGGATAGAAAGAGGAAAAAAAAGGAAGACAGAGGGGGAAACTGTGGGGACAAAAAGGGGATAAGAAAGAAAGACAAAAACAACAACAGCAAACTCAACAACAACAACAACAACAATAGAGCAACATCAGCAAATACGATATGCACAAATATGATGGTAAAAGTGATAGCAAAGAAGCAGTTAGCAAAATAAATAATATTACAGAAATGACAATGAGCATTATTACACTAAAAATGGAGCATTACATATACCAATGGAAATAGCGCCATTGATAATGAATACAACCAATAATTTACCTATATTAACAATACAGTTGTTCAATTGCAACTATACATATACGTAATGATAACTAGAGATACGAAAGAATGCAGAATAATGGAGGGGAAGAAAGAGAAGCAGCCTATATTTACCTTGTAGATTGTCATAGTAACAATAGGTTAAGCTTTGTCAGTGTGCCATGTGTTACCCTAGTTTCCCCTAGGGCAACAATGTTAATATATGTTTGATGAAATGTGATTATGTGTATGAGTGTATGTATGTATATGTGTAGAAGTATGTTTCGACAGTGAATGTATGTGAACAGTAAGTGTATATGCACAAACCCCGTTTCCATATGAGTTGGGAAATTGTGGTAGATATAAATATAAACGGAATACAATGATTTGAAAATCATTTTCAACCCATATTCAGTTGAAAATGCTACAAAGACAACATATTTGTTGTTCAAACTGATAAACTTTTTTTTTGCAAATAATCATTTAGTTTAAGAATTTGATGCCAGCAACACGTGACAAAGAAGTTGGGAAAGGTGGCAATAAATACTGATAAAGTTGAAGAATGCTCATCAAACACTTATTTGAACATCCCACAGGTGTGCAGGCTAATTGGGAACAGGTGGGTGCCATGATTGCGTATAAAAACAGCTTCCCAAAAAATGCTCTGTCTTTCACAAGAAAGGATGGGGCGAGGTACACCCCTTTGTCCACAACTGCGTGAGCAAATAATCAAACAGTTTAAGAACAACGTTTGTCAAAGTGCAATTGCAAGAAATTTAGGGATTTCAACATTTACGGTCCATAATATCATCAAAAGGTTCAGAGAATCTGGAGAAATCACTCCACGTAAGCGGCATGGCCGGAAACCAACATTGAATGACCGTGACCTTCGATCCCTCAGATGGCCCTGTATCACAAACCGGCATCAATCTCTAAAGGATATCACCACTTGGGCTCAGGAACACTTCAGAAAACTAAATACAGTTTGTCGTTACATCTGCAAGTGCAAGTTAAAGCTCTACTATGCAAAGAGAAAGCCATTTTATCAACAACATCCAGAAACACCGCCGGCTTTCCTGGGCCCAAGATCATCTAAGACGGAGTGATGCAAAGTGGAAAAGTGTTCTGTGGTCTGACGAGTCCACATTTCAAATTGTTTTTGGAAATATTCGACATCGTGTCATCCGCACCAAAGGGGAAGCGAACCATCCAGACTGTTATCGATGCAAAGTTTAAAAGCCAGCATCTGTGATGGGATGGGGGTGCATTAGTGCCCAAGGCATGGGTAACTTACACATCTATGAAGGCACCATTAATGCTGAAAGGTACATACAGGTTTTGGAACAACATATGCTGCCATCCAAGCGGCGTCTTTTTCATGGATGCCCCTGCTTATTTCAGTAAGACAATGCCAAGTCACATTCAGCACGTGTTACAACAGCGTGGCTTCGTAAAAAAAGATTACGGGTATTTTCCTGACCCGCCTGCAGTCCAGACCTGTCTCCCATCGACAATGTGTGGCGAAATTTGAACCATAAAATACGACAACAGAGACCCCGGACTTTTGAACGACTGAAGCTCTACATCAGGGGTGGGCATTACGTCGATCGCGAGCTACCGGTCGATGGTGGAGGGTGTGTCAGTTGATCGCAAGCCAGGCATTAAAAAAATAGACATAAAAATGAGCAATCATCAATCTTCACCAAGACTTCACTTTCATCAGTTGTTTGACATTCTCGGCGCCCGAGGATCTTGTGAGATGACGCTGGTTGTTGCGAACTCATTATTAAGAAAAAAATCACTGAAAGGACAGAGAGAAACACTTTTTTATTACAATAGACTCTTGGGCCGTACCTGCTGTCAAAACTCTAAAGACCAACTGCACAGTTCCTGTCTTCACCATAAAAGACCTGCTTTATCCTGCCTGTGCTAACAAAATAAGAGTCTCAGAAAGCTAGCGTGCACAACCTAGCAAGCTATGGAGTTTGATGCCAATGTATTTCTCCCCCGCCCTCAGCGACCGCTCCCTCTCCTCTCTCGCCCACACACTCACTGACGTCACTCACCTGCTGCCAGACATTAAAGGGCCACACACATATGCTACTCTCATAACAAAGTGTTTAAAAACGAGTATGCAAGTTGGACAAATGAGATGCCAAATCCAACCACTTTCATGTGGTAATGGACAGAAAGGAGGACTTTTTTTCTCCTCCATTTGAAAATGCGGACATTATCAGCATTACTGTCTGATTCCAATCAATACAAGTCATCAGAATCAAAAACACCAACTTATATTATTGTCTTTATGAAAAAAAAGGAATCTATATGTGTTAAACATGCTTGTATTATCATTAAACACCATTAACCTGTCAACAAAAATGTCTCTTTCATAAATAAATCAATCAATCAATCAATCAATGTTCATTTATATAGCCCTAAATCACTAGTGTCTCAAAGGGCTGGACAAACCATAACACAAACCACTACAACATCCTCGGTAGGCCCACATAATGTAAATTAAAAATATGAACGAGGTAGATCTCCTCGACTTGGTCAATTGAAAAGAAGCTCGCCTGCAGAAAAAGGGTGAGCACCACTGCGCTACATAAAACAAAAATGGGAAATAATTCCAATTTCAAAGCTTCAACAATTAGTTTCCTCAGTTCCCAAACGTTTATTGAGTGTTGTTAAAAGAAAAGGTGATGTAACACAGTGGTGAACATGCCCTTTCCCAACTACTTTGGCACATGTTGCAGCCATGAAATTCGAAGTTAATTATTATTTGCAAAAAAAAAAAAAGTTTATGAGTTTGAGCATCAAATATCTTGTCTTTGTAGTGCATTCAATTGAATATGGGTTGAAAAGGATTTGCAAATAATTGTATTCTGTTTTTATTTACCTCTAGCACAATTTCCCAACTCATATGGAAACGGGGATTGTATGTTTGTACAGTGAATGTGCGTGTGGATGTACGAACTTTGAGTATGTAGGTATGTACTGTACTTGTGTATGTATGTTGGGGCGTATGTATGTATGTATGTATGTATGTATGTATGTATGTATGTATGTATATATGTATGAATAACAGTGTGTGTGTGTGAGTATATGTGTATTTGTATGTACAATATTTTGGACTCCCAGTGTGTGTGGGAGCCAGAGTACGGCCCCAGTCACCCAGAGAGCCCAACCCACAAACAGCAGGTGTGGCGCCCAGGGAACCAGGGGACACCGGCCCCACACAGCCAGTCCGGCCAGTGACAGGAACCTCAGAGCCAGGCTCACCATGCCACCCGGAAGAACCGGCAGCAGGCCGCAGACAAACATGCTCGGCAGAGGACAAAACACAAGAGAAGCAGGGGACAGCCAGCTCTCAAGACAGCAAGAGAACACACCCCATACGGACATAAAGGCCGGCTGCCCCGCCCGGGGGGGCCAGAGACTCCCCGCAACCGGACAGAAAGACCGCCCACCAGTAACCGGGCCCCTACGAGACCACTCCCCACCCCCAAAGAGCACGGTGCGGCCCACCCCAGGCCACTCCACCCAAGTCAACCGCCGCAGGACCGCGTACAGCACGGGCCACAGGAATCACCTATACCACCCGCAAGGACCCAGAAGATGCAGGTAGAACAACCAGTAACCGCCCTGTCGAATACCCCCCCGTGGGAGGGGAAAAATTAAAAATTATATTTATAAAATATAATAAAAATACATAAAAAAATAAAAATATATAATGATAAATACATATATTTAAAATAAAAATAATTAAAATAAGATCACAAACATGCTGACACATAAGGTCACTACCCCAGCAGCTGGCCGACTTGCAGCACCAAGCTACCCCGGGGTCTAGACCCAGCAGGCCCCAACCTAGACAGGCACCCGAAAGGGATAGACTGTGGGACCCAGGAACTCCAAACACGCAGCCCGGAAGCAGTAGCCTGAGGCGCCGACCCCCGCATGACAAGCAGGCCCAGAGCGTACCCCGAAAAAAAAAAAAAAAAAAAAATATATATATATATATATATATATATTAGGGCTGTGAATCTTTGGGTGTCCCACGATTCGATTCAATATCGATTCTTAGGGTCACGTTTCGATAATATATCGATTTTTTCGATTCGATTCTCAATTCAAAAACGATTTTTTTCCCAATTTAAAAGGATTCTGTATTCGTTCAATACATAGGATTTCAGCAGGATCTACCCCAGTCTGCTGACATTCTAGCAGAGTAGTAGATTTTTGTAATAAGCTTTTATAATTGTAAAGGACAATGTTTTATCAACTGATTGCAATAATGTAAATTTGTTTTAACTATTAAACAAACAAAACATATGACTTATTTTATCTTTGTGAAAACATTGGACACAGTGTGTTGTCAAGCTTATGAGATGCGATGCAAGTGTAAGCCGCTATTGTTCTTTTTTTTTATTTTTTATAAATGTGTAATGATAATGTCAATGAGGGATTTTTAATCACTGCTATGCTGAAATTATAACTAATATTGATACTGTTGTTGATGATATTATTTTTTGTTTCAATACTTTTGGTTTGTTCTGTGTCGTGTTTGTGTCTCCTCTTAAGTGCTCTGTTTATTGCAGTTCTGAGTGTTGCTGGGTCAAATTTGGTTTTGGATGTGGATTGCATTGTTATGGTAGTGTTGGATTGATTTAAAAAAATAAAATAAAAAAAATTAAATAATAAATAAAAAAAATCGATTTTTACAAAATTAGAATCGATTCTAAATTGCACAACATAAACGATTCGATTCGTATTCGAATCGATTTTTTCCCACACCCTTAATATATATATATATATATATATATATATTTATATATATATATATATATATATATATATATATATATATATATATATATATATATATATATATATATTGTGGAGAGGGGCGTGTTCCGCGCGTCCCCTGCGGGCGGGGTGTGTGCAGGGGCCGGCCATGAAGCAGCCAACAGGTGAGTGGATACCTCAACTGGAACAAGTGATCTAATCACCATCCATCCATCCATTTCTACCGCTTATTCCCTTTTGGGGTCGCGGGGGGGCGCTGGCGCCTATCTCAGCTACAATCGGGCGGAAGGCGTCACCTGTTCCCTTTATTAGCAGCGCTGGAGACCATGAAAGGGGAGGGACATGAGGACGCAGGAGGACAGAGGCACAGAGACGAACAAGAGACAGCTGAAAAGCTGGACGGACGGACAATTGTGTACAGTAAAAGATGTACTAAAGACTGTGTCAAACCTGAGAAGCTGAACAGACGGACAATTCTGTAAAGTAAAAGATGTATCAAATACTGTGTCAAACTTGTATCCTTAACTGTGTGATACTGTGACCAGAAGAAGCCGGGTGAGACGCAGGAAACCTCCACAACTGGCACCCAACTTAAGCGAACCACGACGATGTCCACCACATCACCCCTGGAGGCGCTCGGGCAAGTGCTTGCCGAGGTATCGGCAGCAAGCCGGCAACAGACGCAGCTAATCCAGCAGCTGATGGACAGATCCACGGTAGGAGGAGGAGCAGCGACATCCATGCAGCGAATGGGGGAGGCAGAAGATCCCCACACCTTGCTGGATGTCTTCGAGGCCACGGCGACCTCATGCGGATGGCCAGAGGCAGAGTGGGGAGTGAAGCTGCTGCCGCTTCTGGTGGAGGAGGCACAGCGAGCGGCGTTGGCCCCTCCCGGCAGCCGCCAGGATGCAGTACGACAACTTACGCCACGCCATCCTAGATCGGGTCGGCAGCAGCTCGGAGGATCACCGGAGGAGGTTCCGAGTGATGAAATTGGGCCGAGAAGACCGACCATTCGTCCTGGCGCAGCAAATGAGGGACGCAGCGAACAGATGGCTTCAACCAAATGGTCAAGATCCTCGAGTGGTTGAAAGAATCCTCCTGGAGCACTTTGTCGACGCCCTCTCGCCCAGGACCGCAGCATGGGTGAGATACCACCGTCCAACGGAGGTAAAAACAGCAGTGGCACTGGCTGAGGACCACCTAGCGGTCCAGAGGGACAACACACCGAAGGCAGCGGAAAGGCCCATCCCAGCTCCACGCCGACGACTCCCACCACCAGACCGACGGGCACTGGAGTGGCGCCCTCACCTGGCCGGAGGACCGGGAAGCAAGGATCAGGTCCCCTCCTTGAACAATCAACACAAGCACACACACACACGCACACAGTCACACACACATGCAGATCCAACAAGGGGGGGGAACCGGGGAGCTAATCCGCTGTCTCCTTGTCTGTTTCAGGGTCCCAGCGCTGTCCAGAGAGGGCTTCCCTCACAGAGGGCGCCTCAGACGCCCGGGCCGGTGTGCTGGGGTTGCGGTCAACCCGGTCACGTTCGCTGGAAGTGCTCCGTAATGGAGGTGGGGCATGTGATGCGGGTTGTCGGGATCCCAGCACCTGGCCCCGATCCGGGGGAGACGTACTGTGTCCCAGTAAGAATACAAGGGAGTACATACATGGATTCGGGCTGTAAACAGTCCATGATGCACCAAAACCTGGTTCGACCCGGGGTGTTGAGGCAGGCGACACCGGGAAGAATTAGGTGTATTCATGGGGATGTGCACGAGTACCCGATTGTGCCAGTGGAAATTTGGTATGAAGGTCAAAAGCATAATGTTAAGGTTGCCGCAAGCGCGCACCTTACACATCCCATAATTTTAGGAACAAATTGGCCAGGGTTTAACCAGTTAGTGACACAATGTGTGGGGATGTGTTGACGGACTGTAGGACAGGGGAATATCCGCGCAGTACTCGCTGGCGACGCGGATTCATCCGGCACTGACAGGAGGGAACCGGCAGGGGCTTCGCGGGAGGCCCCACCGGCCCTCCGCTGGCAGTCCACGGAGGATTTTCCCCTTGAGCAGTCCCGCGATGAAACTTTGCGCGTGGCCTGGGACCAGGTGGTTTGCATAGACGGTCAGCTGGTGCGCCCGGGGAAAACGCAGGTATTCCCCCACTTTGTGATTATTAGGGATAGGTTATATAGAGTGAGCCGTGACACTCAAACAGGTGAGGAGTCCACCCAGTTGTTGGTGCCAAAACCCCGCCGGGAAATGGTTTTCCAGGCGGGGCACTGCAATCCCCTCGCTGGCCACTTGGGGTACGAGAAAACACTCAATCGGGTCATGGTCCGTTTCTATTGGCCAGGCATCCGGGCAGACATACACCGCTGGTGTGCTGCCTGTTCGGATTGCCAGCTGGTAAACCCGGCGGCCGTCCCGAAGGCCCCTTTGCGCCCACTACCACTCATGGAGGTCCCGTTTGAAAGAATTGGGATGGACCTCATCGGACCATTTAACCAAAGCACACGGGGATATCGCGTTGTGTTAGTTCTGGTGGATTACGCAACGCGGTACCCCGAAGCAGTGCCGCTGCGCTCCATCTCTGCCAAGAGTGTGGCGCAAGCACTCTTCACGGTCATTTCCCGCGTCGGAATCTCGAAAGAGATTTTGACGGACCAGGGCACATCCTTTATGTCACGCACGATAAAGGAACTGTACGGGTTATTGGGGATTAAAGCGATCCGCACCAGTGTATACCACCCACAAACTGACGGGCTGGTGGGACGGTTTTAATAAAACGCTGAAAACCATGATCAGTAAGTTCACGCACGAGGACAAACCTAATTGGGATAAATGGCTGGATCCCCTAATGTTTGCGATGCGGGAGGCACCCCAGACCTTTACCGGTTTTGCACCGTTCGAGTTATTATACGGCAGGAAGCCGCGCGGCGTATTGGACCTAATTAAAGAAAGCTGGGAGGAAGGTTCAAGCCGCAGTAAAAACGCAATACAATACGTTATGGACCTGCGAGCAAAACTCCAACAGGTGGGGCACTTGTCACGTGAAAATTTGCTCCACGCCGAGCAACGGCAACAGCGTACATACAACAAGGGAACCCAGCAGAGAAAATTTTCCCCGGGAGAAAAAATACTTGTACTACTCCCAACTTCCAGCTCAAAATTACTAGCAAAGTGGCAAGGACCCTTTGAGGTCACACGGCAGGTAAATGATGTGGACTACGAGGTTCGGCGCTCGGACCGAGGTGGAGGCTTACAAATTTATCATGTAAACCTACTGAAAGCATGGTGGGAGGCCGAGCCTGTCTCCATGGTGACGGTAGTGAGAGAGGAGGAGGAGTTGGGGCCAGAGATCCCGCACTCTGCTTCTTCTTCTCCTCCTCCCTGTGATGACCAGCTCACATTGGCTCGAAGAGCGGAGGTTGCTGAGTTACAGCGGCGCTATGCAGATGTGTTCTCCTCGCGGCCCGGGCGCACGGATCTCATCCAACATCATATTGAGACCAGCCCGGGGATTACGGTGCGGTCTCGGCCATACAGGCTTCCCTAGCACAAACGCAAAATAGTGCGGGACGAATTAAAAACCATGCTGGAGTTAGGAGTAATAGAAGAAACCCACAGCTCATGGTGCAGCCCTATCGTTCTTGTAGGGAAGAAGGATGGGTCTGTACGGTTCTGTGTGGATTACCGCAAGGTGAATGAGGTGTCACGTTTTGACGCGTACCCAATGCCTCGGGTCGACGAGCTTCTGGATCGGCTGGGCACTGCTCGTTTTTTCACGACACTGGATTTAACCAAGGGCTACTGGCAGATTCCCTTATCACCAGAGTCCCGGGAAAAATCGGCCTTCTCCACTCCGGAGGGTTTATACCAGTTCGTGACGCGCCCGTTCGGGTTGTTCGGTGCGCCTGCCACGTTCCAGCGCCTCATGGACCGGGTGCTGCGACCCCACGCTGCATACGCGGCTGCCTACCTGGATGATGTTATCATCCAGAGTAGCAGCTGGGAAGATCACCTGCGGCGGCGGGTGGGGGCGGTGCTCGAGTCCTTGAGGCGGGCGGGGCTCACCGCCAACCTTGCGAAGTGCACGGTTGGCCGGAGGGAGGTACAGTATCTGGGGTACCACTTGGGGGAGGAAGGCTGCAGCCACAGGTTGACAAGACGAGGGCAATTGCGGCCTGTCCACCCCCCAAGACTAAAAAAGAGGTGAGGCTGTTTTTGGGACTGGCGGGCTACTACCGTAGATTTATTCCCTGGTTTGCAGACCTGACCAGCCCACTGACGGACCTCAACCGGAAGGGTGCTCCAGACCTGGTCCAGTGGACGGAGCGGTGCCGGCAGGTGTTTGAGGAGGTAAAGAAAGCACTCTGTGAGGAGCCGGTACTGCGCATGCCACATTTTAACATTCCTTTCTGTCTGCAGGCGCACGCGTCGGGACGGGGACTGGGGGCTGTTTTGACTCAGCGGGTGGGGGGCGTCGATCGCCCCATACTTTACATCAGCCGGAAGTTTTCGGACCGGGAGGCGAGGTACAGTACGGTGGAGAGGGAGTGCCTCGCCATCCGATGGGCGGTCGGGGCCCTCCGGTACTACCTGCTGGGGCGGGCCTTCAGTCTCTGCTCGGATCACAAACCTCTCCAGTGGCTCCACCGTATGAAAGACGCCAATGCACGGATCACCCGGTGGTATCTCGCATTGCAGCTCTACAACTTCCGGGTGGTCCACAGGCCGGGAGCTCAGATGGCCGTGGCCGACTTCCTCTCTTGCTCCGCTATTGGGGGAGGGGGTGAGGGGGAGTGGGCGCGGCCGGACGGGTGCCCGGCCTGTGTCTGGCGGTGGAGGCATGTGGAGAGGGGCGTGTTCCGCGCGTCCCTTGCGGGCGGGGTGTGTGCAGGGGCCGGCCATGAAGCAGCCAACAGGTGAGTGGATACCTCAGCTGGAACGAGTGATCTAATCACCTGTTCCCTTTATTAGCAGCGCTGGAGACCATGAAAGGGGAGAGACATGAGGACGCAGGAGGACGCAGGACAGAGGCACAGAGACGAACAAGAGACAGCTGAAAAGCTGGACAGACGGACAACTGTGTACAGTAAAAGATGTACTAAAGAGTGTGTCAAACCTGAGAAGCTGAACAGACGGACAATTGTGTAAAGTAAAAGATGTATTAAATACTGTGTCAAACCTGTATCCTGAGCTGTGTGATACTGTGACCAGAAGAAGCCGGGTGAGACGCAGGAAACCTCCACATATATATATATATATATATACATATATATATATATATATATATATATATATATACATACATACATATACACACATATATACATATACAGATACTTATGCATACATATAACACATATGCATTTATACATATTGACATAAATATACACTTACTGTATATAAACACACACATACCTATACCCATAAATGCACACACATATACATACATACACATACAGACACACACATTTACATACCTACCTCCATCCATCCACACACACACACACACACACACACACACACACACACACACACACACACACACACACACACACGCACACACATTCATATAACAAATCCATACACAGGCCGGCGGGACAGCGATCAAATCCCGGCACCCACCGCCCACTGAAATCCAGCCGATCTCCTCCCCCCAGCCTCACACGTCCGACCACGTACTCTCGTCACCTAAACGACAACTCCTGACGACGGCATGACACCGGGCGTGAACGGCATCTTTGGCCCACACCCGACAAGTAAACCAACACGACAATAAACCAGTATGAAGTTCGTCAGCCCCGACAACCATCCTTGCCAAACTTGAGACCACCGATTTCGGGAGGTGGGCTGTTGGGGGGGCGTGGTCGGGGGTGGGGCGCGGACATGGTTGTTGGGGGCGTGGTTTAGAGGGGAGGAGTATATTTACAGCTGTTGTGTGCGCTGTTGGGCACTGCACTCTCTAAAAGCCGTAGATGTTATTGTCATACGCGCATGATTGATTGGTTGATTGATACTTTTATTAGTAGATTGCACAGTACAGTACTTATTCCGTACAACTGACCACTAAATGGTAACACCCGAATAAGTTCTTCAGAGTGGCCGTGCGCAACCCGAGGGTCCCTGGTTCCAATCCCACCTAGTACCAACTTCGTCACGTCCGTTGTGTCCTGAGCAAGACACTTCACCCTTGCTCCTGATGGGTGCTGGTTGGCGCCTTGCATGGCAGCTCCCTCCATCAGTGTGTGAATGTGTGTGTGAATGGGTGAATGTGGAAATAGTGTCAGAGCGCTTTGAGTACCTTGAAGGTAGAAAAGCGCTATGCAAGTACAACCCATTTATCATTTATCATTTAACTTGTTTAAGTCGGGGTCCACGTTAATCAATTCATGGTACAAATATATACTATCAACATAATACAGTCATCACACAAGTTAATGATCAGAGTATATACATTGAATTATTTACATTATTTACAATCCAGGGGGTGGGATGAGGAGCTTTGGTTGATATCAGTACTTCAGTCATCAACAATTGCATCAACAGAGAAATGGACATTGAAACAGTGTAGGTCTTACTTAGTAGGATATGTACAGCCAGCAGAGAACATAGTGAGTTCAGATAGCATAAGAACAAGTACATACACTAGAAATACATTCGATTATTTACATTAGGTTATTAACAATCCGGGGAGATGGGATGTGAATGGACGCGTCATCATTCAGCCACGTTTTCAACAAGAAACTCCGCGGGAAATTTAAAATTGCAATTTAGCAAACTAAACCGGCCGTATTGGCGTGTGTTGCAATGTTAATATTTCATCATTGATGTATAAACTATCAGACTGCGTGGTCGGTAGTAGTTTCAGTAGGCCTTTAAGTGTGTATTGTGTGTGTATAATATATGTACTACATGTGTATGAAGTGTGTGTTAGATGTGTATTAAGTGTTTATTGTGTGTATTTGTGTGGAATTGCTGCCTACTCCGTGTCCTCCCTTATCAGCTGTAATCAACAAAACGGCCTCAGCTGCCCCCTCGGAACTCCTGCCAGGGTGGCGATCATACTCTGATCAAATATTAATGTGTGATAGCGAGCCTGCTCACTAATCCAAAGCCAATTACTATTATCTGTCAATTATTTACAGATCCTGAGGTGCAAAGCCAGATCCCCGAGGACTAAATCGGCCAGGTTCAGAATACATAATTGACTTCCTCTTTGGCTACGCTCCCCTCCTCCCTGCCGCCGCCGCTCCTTTCTTCTTCTCCCCTTCTTGCTCTCCTTTTATTCTTCTCCGCTTTTCATCTCCGTCTTTTTTCTTGATGCGAGTCTTTTAAAGCCTAAATGTTGTCTTTTCAGGGGTTCAGCTTGAGAGGCAGGATGTCGTCTGGGCATTTGTGTGACTTTGTATTGTTGTGACGCTGCATCATTATCACACTTTGGTTCTTGCCTCGGGACTACGGCCACAAGTCCGTTTGGAGACAATGAGAAGGAAACACAAAAAATATGAAATTGCTTTGATACTTTAGTCGTTATTATGCGCAATATCATGTGCGACACGAGCATTCCTGCAGCGTGTTTACTTGTATGCGATAAAATGTGCAATACAAGCAGTCCTGCAGCATGTTTACCTGTGTGCAATATCATGTGTGATACAAGCAGTCCTGCGGCGTGTTTACTTGTGTGCAATATCATGTGTGATACAAGCAGTCCTGCAGCGTGATTACTTGTGTGCAATATCATGTGCAATACAAGCAGTCCTGCAGCATGTTTACTTGTGTGCAATATCATGTGCAATACAAGCAGTCCTGCAGCATGTTTACTTGTGTGCAATATCATGTGCAATACAAGCATTCCTGCGGCGTGTTTACTTGTGTGCAATATAATGTGCAATACAAGCAGTCCTGTGGCGTGTTTACTTGTGTGTGATATCATATGCGATACAAGCATTCCTGCAGCGTGTTTACTTGTGTGCGATAAAATGTGCAGTACAAGCAGTCCTGAAGCATCTTTAACTGTGTGCAATATCATGTGCAATATAAGCAGTCATGCAGCATGTTTACTTGTGTGCAATATCATGTGTGATACAAGCAGTCCTGCAGAGTCTTCACTTGTGTGGGATATCATACGCAATACAAGCATTCCTGCAGCGTGATTACTTGTGTGCGATAAAATGTGCAGTACAAGCAGTCCTGCAGCATCTTTACCTGTCTGCAATATCATGTGCAATAGAAGCACTCCTGCAGCATGTTTACTTGTGTGCAATATCATGTGTGATACAAGCAGTCCTGCAGAGTGTTCACTTATGTGTGATATCATATGCGGTACAAGCATTCCTGCAGCCTTTTCACTTATGGGTGATATCATGTGCGATACAAGCAGTCCTGCAGTGTGTTTTCTTGTGTGGGACATCATGTGCAATTTGAACAGTCCTGCAGCTTGTTTACTTGTGTGATATCATATGCGATATGAGCAGTTCTACAGCCAGTCTACTTGTGTTGGATATCATGTGCAATATGGGCAGTTCTGCCGCATGTTTTACTTGTGTGTGATATCATGTTTGCTACAAGCGGTCCTGCAGAGTGTTCACTTGTGTGTGATAGCATGTTTGATACGAGCAGTCCTGCCGCATGTTTTACTTGTGTATGATATCATGTGCGATACAAGCAGTCCTGCAGTGTGTTTTCTTGTGTGGGACATCATGTGCAATATGAGCAGTCCTGCAGCTTGTTTACTTGTGTGTGATATCATGTGCGATAAGAGCAGTCCTCCATTGTGTTTTCTTCTGAGTGATATCTTTTGCAATACATGCAGTCCTGCAGCGTGTTCACCTGTGTATGATATCATGTCCGATACGAGTAGTCCTACAGCCTGTTTAATTGTGTTGGATATCATGTGCAATATGGGCAGTCCTGCAGAGTGTTCACTTGTGTGTGATATCATGTGCGATACAAGCAGTCGTGCAGAGTGTTCACTTGTGCGTGATAGCATGACTGATACGAGCAGTCCTGCCGCATGTTTTACTTGTGTGTGATATATATTTTTAATTTTTTTACTTTTTTTTCCAAGATTGTTTTACTTGTGTGTGATATCATGTGTGATACAAGCATTCCCGCAGTGTGTTTTCTTGTGTGGGACATCATGTGCAATATGAGCAGTCCTGCAGCCTGTGTACTTGTGTGTGATATCATGTATGATATGAGCAGTCCTAAATTGTGTTTTCTTGTGAGTGATATCATTTGCGATACATGCAGACCTGCAGCGTGTTCACCTGTGTATGATATCATGTCCGATACGAGCAGTCCTACAGCCTGTTTACTTGTGTTGGATATCATGTTCAATATGGGCAGTTCTGCAGTGTCTTTACTTGTGTGTGATATCATGTGCAATACAAGCAGTCCTGCAGCGTCTTTTACTTGTGTGTGATATCATGTGCAATACAAGCAGTCCTGCAGCGTCTTTTACTTGTGTGTGATATCATGTGCAATACAAGCAGTCCTGCAGTGTCTTTTACTCGTGTGTGATATCATGTGCAATACAAGCAGTCCTGCAGCGTCTTTACTTGTGTGTGATATCATGTGCAATACAAGCAGTCCTGCAGAGTGTTCACTTGTGTGTGATAGCATGTCTGATACGAGCATCCATCCATCCATTTTCTGCCGCTTATTCCCTTTGGGGTCGCGGGGGGTACTGGTGCCTATCTCAGCTACAATCGGGCGGAAGGCGGGGTACACCCTGGACAAGTCGCAGGGCCAACACAGATAGACAGACAACATTCACACTCACATTCACACACTAGGGCCAATTTAGTGTTGCCAATCAACCTATCCCCAGGTGCATGTCTTTGGAGTTGGGAGGAAGCCGGAGTACCTGGAGGGAACCCACGCATTCACGGGGAGAACATGCAAACTCCACACAGAAAGATCCCGAGCCCGGGATTGAACCCCAGACTACTCAGGACCTTCGTATTGTGAGGCAGACGCACAAACCCCTCTGCCACCGTGAAGCCCTGATACGAGCAGTCCTACCGCATGTTTTACTTGTGTGTGATATATATTTTATTTTATTTTTTATTTTTTCCAAGATTGCGCCGCTGTAGTGGCTGCTGTTGGCAGGAGCTCTGTGCTCTTGTGTCATCCTTTTGTGTTTACATATTTTTTTTTTTTTTTGCCTTTTGGTCCGGGACCCCTTGGGACTGTGTGACAAGGGGTGGCACTTTCATGACCTCTGCGGTGCTTTTTTGTGGACTTCTGGATCTGCCTCCCGGGAGCATTTTGGCCATGGAGACCAGCTGCTGGGTCTCTGCCACACCGGAGTGGGTTTGGAGAGACTAAAGGAGATGCGGATGAAGAGACAGCGCTGCGGAGCTGGTACTGAGCGCCGAGACGGACAAGCTTCACAGTGTCTAGGCTGAATGAGCAGGTATCGGACACCTCGGTCTCCTTGGACGTATCCTCGCTCTTCCATGCGGACTGGACACCGGCCGAGAGTGGAGTCGGCTCTCTTGGTTGCTTTGTTGGGTCTGCTCCTGTCTCTGGCCGTGCTCTCTCCACCCCAGCAGAGGATGACGTGGAACACCGCAGAGGCCACTACAGTGTATATGTTTCTTTTACTTTTTATTCATAGCTGTATGTAGAAGTGGCTGGTTGTATCCGCTGCTTTAATGTCTTTCATGTCCTTTGTGTTCTTTGATGTTTGATGTTTCCCTCTTACACACGTGTAAGAGGATTTTTACTATGGCTATGAGTTGTTTTTTTCTTTGGCTTCAGTCTGGTCCCCCTCTCCAGGGGCCCAGGCTTAGACCGATTTTTTAATTTAATTGTATTTTGTTCTATTCTTTTATTTTTTTCTCCACCACCCCCCCCCCCCCCCCCCCCCCCCCCCCCCCCCCACACACTTGTCTACCTGTATCTCACCTTTTTTGTAAGGGGCGCCGGAATTTAGCAGACCCGTCAGGGGATTGATAAAGTATGTGTGTCTGTCTGACTCTGATATCATGTGCAATATGAGCAGTCCTGCAGCGTCTTTACTTGTGTGTGATATCATGTGCGATACAAGCAGCACTGCAGAGTGTTCACTTGTGTGTGATAACATGTCTGGTACGAGCAGACCTGCCGCATGTTTTACCTGCGATACGAGCAGTCCTGCAGCTTGTTTACTTGTGTGCGATATCATATGTGATACAAGCAATACTGCGGCATGTTTAGTTGTGTGCGATATAATGTACGATACAAGCAGTTTTGCGGCATGTTTACTCCTGTGTGGCATACAAGTGTATATATATATATATGTATATATATATGTTTTTATTTATATATATATATATATATATATATATATATATATATATATATATACGTGTCTTAATTAGATTATCCAGAAAATAGTGCTCGATATCGTGGTAGAGCGCAATAAATATATATGTATGTGTTTTTTTCCCATATATATATATGTATATATATATATATATATATATATATATATATATATATATATATCAATTTTTAACTGCTTGTCCCTCTTTTGAATAAGAATACATTTTTTTTAAATACATTATGTTTTAGGGCATCTCAATGCAACCAAAGGAACTTTTCTTTCCTTCAACCCCTTTTAAAAAAGTTTTATTATAGTTACTATACCAAATAACACATTGCAACATCCGGTTTGAATCGGGACCTGTGTTGAATCGAGAATCGATTTTAAACCGGATACTTACACCAGGACTTGGATCGAATCGTTAGGCAGGCAAAGACGAAGCAACACACCCTGTTTGAGTCACCGGCAGCATAGTATCTTAAGATAGCGGCTGCACTGCAAACAGGAAGTCACAGGATATAGCTTCACAATAAAAGCATAGTGTATCGCCCAATATGAAACAGTAATAAATACCACACAGGTATCAGACATCAGCACGACCCTTTCTGAGGTGGTTCTGGAGCTTTCGTAAACCGGGTCATACAGCTTAATGCAGTGTTTTTCCACCTTTTTTGAGCCAAGGCACATTTTTTGCGTAGACAAAAATCCGGAGGCACATCACCAACATGAATCATTTAAAAATGAAAGTCAGTTGACAGCAAAAAGTAGTTGTCGCAATTGTTGAATATGAATTAAACCATGCATCAATATAGGTCTTGTCTCAAAGTAGGTGTACTGTCAACACCGGGTTACATCACACCTAACTTATTTGGAGTTTTTTGCTGTTTTCCTGTGTGAAGTGTTTTACTTCTTGTCTTGCGCTCCTATTTTGGTGGCTTTTTCTCGTTTTTTGGTATTTTCCTGTAGCAAGTTTCATGTCTTCCTTTGAGCGATATTTCCCACGTCTACTTTGTTTTAGAAATCAAGTATATTTCAGTTGTTTTCATCCTTTTTTGTGGGGACATTGTTGATTGTCATGTCATGTTCAGATGTACACAGTACATACACAGTAAGTCTTTGCTGTCGTCCAGCATTCTGTTTTTGTTTACTTTGTAACCAGTTCAGTTGTAGTTTTGTTCTGCATAGCCTTCCCTAAGAGGCACTCACCTTTTGTTTATTTTTTGATTTAAGCGTTAGACACCTTTTTACCTGCACACTGCCTCCCGCTGTTTCCGATGTCTACAAAGCAATTAGCTACCGGCTGCCACCTACTGATATGGAAGAGTATTACACGGTTACTCAACACATCATTTGCAGACTATAATTAGTGGTTAGCAAAAAAATATTTTTCACCCAAATAGGTGAAATTACATAATCTTCCACTGCACACCAGACTGTACCTCACCGCTGTGGTTGAAAAACACTGGCTTAATGGTCCATGCAGGTGGCGGGGCTGCAACGGCGGAGGGGTGTGGCCCAGGAAGGCGCGATGGAAGCGAGACGGGCATCAGAGAGCGAATAATGACGGCCGCTGGAGTGAATCCCTTAAGCTACAAAGCTCGCTGCTACAGCAGAGAGAATAAAGGCTCTGGAAGAAAGGGCTGATGAAAGGAGAGGGTGTCTGTCTGTGCCGCTTCTAAACTCCCACCACCTCCCATAATGCACTTTGACCTTCCAGGGCCCCTAATTGGCTCGTTGTTCAGGCTTATCCAGTCTATTTATTTGACTCACACCTTTCCCAACAGTGTCTGATGAGCTGTATTTTTTTCTATGATACAATCGGGAGTAAAACGTTTGTCATCCTCTGCTGATCGTGTACGTTTATGCCCCCCCCCCCCCCCCCCCCAAAAGATGACATTGATTGATTGAATGATATTTTTATCAGTAGTTGCACAGTTCAGCACATATTCCGTACAATTGACCACTAAATGGTAACACCCGAATAAGTTTTTCAACTTGTTTAACTCGGGGTCCACGTTAATGAATTCATGGTACTGTGGTATCTGGAATTTTATACGCGTATCATCAAGAGTCAAAAACTAAGAATTCACGCTCTGGTGGTAAGCACATTCAACAATACCATGACTGTAACCGTGATATGCAATTTTCATATCAATATTTATTCATACAGCCTTAATCACAAGTGCCTCAAAGGGCTTCACAAACCACAACAAAGTCCCCTGATCTGAACCCATCTCCGAAGTAGGAAAACACTACATTTTTTACAGTACATACTGGAATGATCTTTTTCATACTTGAACTAGACCTGGATTTGGACAAAAGGACTTATGAACATGTCTGGGTTGTGGTCCCCAGGACTGTGTCTGTCACTGCAAATCTCCCAGAGACGGTGGCTCTGCCTAACCAGGACCTCTGGTCTCCTGTTGGTCGTCAGACAGGGATCCTCTCCAAAAACGAGGACTTGAAGGATTTCTGTGGTTTTTAACCCTTACCCTAACTTTGAGAAGCCAGGAAAGGTCCCAGAATGCCGAAGGTAATCCCAATGGCAAGTGGGGGTGCACAAAAAGGTCTGTAAGAATCCAAATGGGCTCTTGGGGCACATGTAGGACCTCTTAATACTGACAATCCTTAGGGTGAGGTGGTCCTTTTTGGGGTAATGTGAGACATTTGGGTTTGTTAGTCATTGCCGGAGTGCATTTACTATCCTGTGTACGAGTAGATAGGCCCCGATTTTTTGGACACTTCTGGGGGAAAATATGTCCATAAAATTCCTAGACCAATTTTACAAATACCCTAACCTGGTGGAGACAGGTAATTAGCTGCCAGCGTGTTAGACGGGGAATTAAAACTAAATAAAGTGTCAGCCAAAGGGGATAGGCCTGGGGTTGGCAACCCGCGGTTCTTTAGCACAACCCTAGTGGCTCCGTGGAGGTTTTTGAGAAATGTATGAAAATGGAAAAATGACAGGGAATATATATATATATATATATATATATATATATATATATATATATATATATATATATATATAGTTTTCGTAGGAGGACAAACATGACACAAGCCTTCCCAATTGTTAGAAATCCCACTGTTTATATTAAACATGCTTCACTGATGAGAGTATTTGGCGAGCGCCATTTTGTCCTACTAATTTTGGCGGTCCTTGAACTCATTGTGGTTTGTTCACATGTACAACCTTTCGAAGCTGCTACAGAATGCCGTGTTTCATGCCATTCCTTCTTGTCTCATTTTGTCCACCAAACATTTTATATGTGTGATGTAATTGACTTGTGTAGAGTGCTAATCAGGAATATGTGGTCAGTGCATGACAGCAAGCTAATCGATGCTAACATGCTATTTAGGCCAGCTGCATGTACATATTGCATCATTATGCCTCGTTTGTAGGTATATTTGAGCTCATTTCATTTTATTTACTAATATTCTTTGTTTATTTAATTTATAATTGCAAGTCTCATGACACATTATATGTATGTAATATTTGCTGCATTTCTGATAGTTGTTCGTGTGCCATGTTGTTCCAGACCACAGCAAACGTTACCCAGCTTGCAAAGATTGTAATAAATCAATTTGAAGAAGACAGCCGGGCCGTTTGCTTTAATTTGGACACACACATCTATTTCTAAGATAGTCATTTCCGGGAGTTGTCTCATCTCACCTTCTGAGAAGTTTTACTAATGTTTTCCAATGTTGTAAAAATGTATAAAATAACTATTACATTTCAACATTTCTGTCAACAAAAATGTGCGTCATTCTGTGGCACATTAATTTTGATAGTAGGCTAATATAGCTAATATAGACAACTACATTATGTGTTGACTTCATTATAACACTTATATAAGACTTTTAAAGTAATTTTGATAATAGGCTAATATAGCTAATAAAGACATTTACATCAATTGTTGACTTCATTATAACACTTATATAAGACTTTCAAAGTAATATAATAGTAAAGTTAAAGTTAAAGTACCAATGATTGTCACACATACTAGGTGTGATAAAATTTGTCATCTGCATTTGACCCATCCCCTTGTTTACCCCCTGGGAGGCAAGGGGAGCAGTGAGCAGCAACAGTGGCCGTGCCCGGGGCTAATATAGTTAATATAGACACTCCAAAAATAAACATTTTTTGTATTTTCAACATTTTGGGTTGCCGATCCCTGAGTTAGGCATTTGTGATGGGCATTGAAGGACATTAATCAGCAATGACGTTCACAAGTTTTTTTCACCACGAGAAGCAGCCGATGATGATAACTGGCCGATGGCTCTGCACATTCATCGGTTTTTCCACTTGCTCACCTGTGAAATGATAGATTAGTTTTTTCTGATGAAATTTTTTTTTTAACAAATTACTGACACTTTTACCAACTTTTTTTTGACACAAGATGAAATAACCAATACGAAATCGAGTACGAAATCGAATCGATTTTTCCCGCACCCCCAATATATATATATATATATATATATATATATATATATATATATATATATATATATATATATATCGATTCGAATACGAATCAAATCGAATACGTTGTGCGATTCAGAATTGATTCTCATTTTTAAAAAAATCTATTTTTTATTTTATTTTATACTATTATATTTTTAGAAGCTTTATAAAACCGTTTGAAAAAAAATCTACTGCGCTGCTAGCATGTCAGCAGACTTGGGAGGATCCTGCTGAAATCCTATGTTTTGAATGAATACAGAATCGTTTTGAATCGGAAAAATATCGTTTTTTAATCAAGAATCGCGTTGAATCAGAAAAATCGATATGTTATCGAGATCCGCCCAGAGTTCCTTAAGGCCTTGGATGCTGTGGGGCTGTCTTGGTTGACAAGACTCTGCAGCATCGTGTAGACATCGGGTGTGGTACCTCTGGTTTGGCAGACCGGGGTGGTGGTCCCTCTCTTTAAGAAGGGGGACTGGAAGGTGTGTTCCAGCTATCGTGGGATCACACTCCTCAGTCTTCCCGGTAAAGTTTATTCAGGTGTACCGGAGAGGAGGCTACGCTGGATAGTCGAACCTCGGATTCAGGATGAACAGTGTGGTTTTCGTCCTGGTCGTGGAACTGTGGACCAGCTCTATACTCTCGGCAGAGTTCTTGAGGGTGCATGGGAGTTTGCCCAACCAGTCTACATGTGCTTTGTGGACTTGGAGAAGGCAGTCGACCGTGTCCCTCGGGAAGTCCTGTGGGGAGTGCTCAGAGAGTATGGGGTATCGGACTTATTGTGGTTGTCCGCTCCCTGTATGATCAGAGTCAGAGCTTGGTCCGCACTGCCGGCAGTAAGTCGAACACATTTCCAGTGAGGGTTGGACTTCGCCAAGGCTGGCCTTTTTTACCGATTCTGTTCCTAACTTTTATGGACAGGATTTGTAGGCACAGTCAAGACGTTGAGGGGTTCCGGTTTTGTGGCCGCGGGATTAGGTCTCTGCTTTTTGCAGATGATGTGGTCTTGATGGCTTCATCTGGCCGGGATCTTCAGCTCTCACTGGATCTGTTCGCAGCCGAGTGTGAAGCAACCGGAATAAGAATCAGCACCTCCAAGTCCAAGTCCATGGTTCTCGCCCGGAAAAAGGTGGAATGCCATCTCCGGGTTGGGGAGGTAACCCTGCCCCAAGTGGAGGAGTTCAAGTACCTAGGAGTCTTGTTCACGAGTGGGGGAAGAGTGGATCGTGAGATCGACAGGCGGATCGCTGCATTGTCTTCAGTAATGCGGACGTTGTACCGATCCGTTGTGGTGAAGAAGGAGCTGAGCCGGAAGGCAAAGCTCTCAATTTACCGGTCGATCTATGTTCCCTTCCTCACCTATGTTCATGAGCTCTGGGTCATGTCCGAAAGGATAAGATCACGGGTACAAGCGGCCAAAATGAGTTTCCCCCGACGTGTGGCGGGGTTCTCCCTTCGAGATAGGGTGAGAAGCTCTGTCATCCGGGAGGAACTCAAAGTAAAGACGCTGCTCCTCCACATCGAGAGGAGCCAGATAAGGTAGTTCGGGCATCTGGTCAGGATGCCACCCGAACGCCTCCCGAGGGGAGGTGTTTAGGGCACATCCAACCGGTAGGAGGCCACGGGGAAGACCCAGGACACGTTGGGAAGACTTAGTCTCCCGGCTGGCCTGGGAACTCCTCGGGATGCCCCGGGAAGAGCTGGACAAAGTGGCTGGGGAGAGGGAAGTCTGGGCTTCCATACTTAGGCTGCCGCCCCCGCGACCCGACCTCGGATAAGCGGAAGAAGATGGATGGATGGACCCCAAGAATTGATATTGAATCGAATCGTGGGACACACAAAGATTCGCAGCCCTAATATATACATATATACAGTACAGGCCAACATTTTGGACACACCTTCTCATTCAATGCGTTTTTTTTTATTTTCATGACTATTTACATTGTTTTTTGTCACTGAAGGCTTCAAAACCATGAATGAACATGTGAAATTATGTACTTAACAAAAAAAGGTGAAATAACTGAAAACATGTTTCATATTCTAGTGTCTTCAAAACAGCCATCCTTTCCCCTCGATGAGTTTCAAGAGGTGGTCACCTTAAATGGTTTCCACTTCACAGGTGTGCTTGAAGGTCATCAAGAGAATGCCAAGAGTGTGCAAAGCAGTAATCAGAGCAAATTATATACAAAACATGTATAAATATAAAACATGTTTCAATTATTTCACCTTTTTGTGTTGAGTACATAACTCCACATGAGTTATGTAAAATATATATATATATATATATATACATATATATATATATACAGTAGGGCAAAAAAGTATTTAGTCAGCCACCGATTGTGCAAGTTCTCCCACTTAAAATGATGACAGAGGTCTGTATTTTTCATCATAGGTACACTTCAACTGTGAGAGACAGAATGTGAAAAAAAAATCCAGGAATTCACATTGTAGGAATTTTAAAGAATTTATCTGTAAATTATGGTGGAAAATAAGTATTTGGTCAACCATTCAAAGCTCTCACTGATGGAAGGAGGTTTTGGCTCAAAATCTCACGATACATGGCCCCATTCATTCTTTCCTTAACACGGATCAATCGTCCTGTCCCCTTAGCAGAAAAACAGCCCCAAAGCATGATGTTTCCACCCCCATGCTTCACAGTAGGTTTGGTGTTCTTGGGATGCAACTCAGTATTCTTCTTCCTCCAAACACGACGAGTTGAGTTTATACCAAAATGGATACATGGATGATACAGCAGAGGATTGGGAGAATGTCATGTGGTCAGATGAAACCAAAATAGAACTTTTTGGTATAAACTCAACTTGTCGTGTTTGGAGGAAGTCACAGTTGAAGTGTACCTATGATGAAAATTACAGACCTCTGTCATCAGTTTAAATGGGAGAACTTGCACAATCGGTGGCTGACTAAATACTTTTTTGCCCCACTGTATATATATATATATATATATATATATATATATATATATATATATATATATATACTGTATATATATATATATGTATATATATATATATATATATATACTGTATATATATACAGTATATATACATATATATATATATATATACATATTTTTTTAATATTAATTTTCTGTAATTGATTTGTGAAAAAAATGAATTGATTTAGATTTGGGGTGGTATAGCCTGGCTGGTAGAGCTCAGTTGGTAGAGCGGCCGTGCCAGCAACTTGAGGGTTGCAGGTTCGAATCCCGCTTCCGCCATCCTGGTCACTGCCATAGTGTCCTTGGGCCAGACACTTTACCCACCTGCTCCCAGTGCCACCCACACTGGTTTAAATGTAAAAAAAAATTATATATTGGGTTTCACTGTGTAAAGCGCTTTGAGTCACTAGAGAAAAAGCGCTATATAAATATAATTCACTTCACTTCAGATCTTTTTAGATTTATTTTTGTGTACCTCTACTGCAAACGCTCTGATTCACGCGGCTCTTTGTATCGATGATCTTTTCATTATACCGGCTGTGAAATGACTGGTCACAGCTGTCTGTAAGATACTGAAAGGAGACATTTATTTACATGGATTGTGAACATGTGACTCAAGAGTAATGTGTTTGTGTAAAAGGTAACGACAACATTGACTGAGTGCTCAATTCTGTATTTACCTTTCTTAATTTCAGAAAAGAAAAAAAACAACAACATAGTTACTTGAGGTCAAAATCTAAGGACAGCATCAAGGGACTATTTATCAAAAGAAAAAGCACTCAACGGCAATACCTTTGTAGCCTCAAAGAGCACATTTAGGCTGGACCTACAGTGCTAGTTATACGTTTGGACATGCTTTCTCTTTCTTTTTTTCTTCTTATTACTCTTTTCATTGCCAAGGGGGATTATTATGTCCTGTCCAAACACGTTTAAATGTGTTTTGAAGTTAATTTATGTGAACAAATTGATAGTAGTAATTATATTTGACATGGAAATTTTATGTGGTAAATATTAAAAGCTTTCAGAATAATACAAACTGAAATGTATGCATTATAAATAAATGATAAATAAATGATACGGTATATGTCATGATCTGTCACCATGCTGATATCTTGAACTAATTTGGACCATATACAGTGGGGCAAAAACAAGTATTTAGTCAGCCACCGATTGTGCAAGTTCTCCCACTTAAAATGATGACAGAGGTCTGTAATTTTCATTATAGGTACACTTCAACTGTGAGAGACAGAATGTGAAAAAAATTCGCATTTTAGGAATTTTAAATTATGGTGGAATATAAGTATTTGGTCACGTCAAACAAGGAAGATCTCTGGCTCTCACAGACCTGTAACTTCTTCTTTAAGAAGCTCTTCTGTCTTCCACTCATTACCTGTATTAATGGAACCTGTTTGCACTCGTTATCTGTATAAAAGACACCTGTCCACAGCCTCAAACAGTCAGACTCCAAACTCTATTATGGCCAAGACCAAAGAGCTGTCGTAGGACACCAGGAAAAGAATTGTAGACCTGCACCAGACTGGGAAGAGTGAATCTACAATAGGCAAGCAGCTTGGTGTGAAAAAAATCAACCGTGGGAGCAATTATCAGAAAATGGAAAACATACAAGACCACTGATAATCACATCCAAAATGATCATGAGAACGGTGAGCACAAATCCCAGAACCACACGGGGGGACTTGGTGAATGACCTGCAGAGAGCTGGGACCAAAGTAACAAAGGTTACCATCAGTAACACACTACGCCGACAAGGAACCAAATCCTGCAGTGCCAGATGTGTCCCCCTGCTTAAGCCAGTGCATGTCCAGGCCTGTCTGAAGTTTGCCAGAGAGCACATGGATGATACAGGAGAGGATTGGGAGAATGTCATGTGGTCAGATGAAACCAAAATAGAACTTTTTGGTACAAACTCTACTCATCGTGTTTGGAGGAAGAAGAATACTGAGTTGCATCCCAAGAACACCAAACCTACTGTGAAGCATGGGGGTGAAAACATCATGCTTTGGGGCTGTTTTCTGCTAAGGGGACAGGACGATTGATCCGTGTTAAGGAACGAATGAATGGGGCCATGTATCGTGAGATTTTGAGCCAAAACCTCCTTCCATCAGTGAGAGCTTTGAAGATGAAACGTGGCTGGGTCTTCCAGCATGACAATGATCCCAAACACACCGCCCGGGCAACAAAGGAGTGACTCCGTAAGAAGCATTTGAAAGTCCTGGAGTGGCCTAACAGATATCTAGACCTCAACCCCATAGAAAATCTGTGGAGGGAGTTGAAAGTCTGTGTTGCTTGGCGACAGCCCCATCACATCCCTGCTCTCGAGAAGAGCTGCATAGAAGAATGGGCCAAAATACCAGCTACTGTGTGTGCAAACCTGGTAAAGACCTATAGTAATCATTTGACCTCTGTTACTGCCAACAAAGGTTATATTACAAAGTATTGAGTTTAATTTTTTTTATTGACCAAATACTTATTTTCCACCATAATTTACAAATAAATTATTTAAAATTCCTACAATGTGAATTCCTGTATTTTTTTTTTCACATTCTGTCTCTCACAGTTGAAGTGTACCTATGATGAAAATTACAGACCTCTGTCATCATTTTAAGTGGGAGAACTTGCACAAACGGTGGAAGAAAAAAAACTTTTTTGCCCCACTGTACACATTAAAGTTATCAATTTTGGTATTTGCTTGTATATTGCTAGCTTGCGAAATGTTCTTGAGTTAGCATGCAAAAACCTTTTTTTGTCAACATTTTAAATAATTTATATGGTATAAAACGAAAATTAATGTCTATGGTTACTCTGCTCCATCTTGCATGTGTCATGATCCGTGGTCCGGATCAGGTTTTGTATATTCTGTTAGTTTTGAACTTCTTTAGTCACCTGATTAGTGTTCGCCCGCTCACCTGCTTACCGAAAACTAATCAGAGGCATTATTTAAGCCTGCTTCACTCGGCCTGGCGTCATTGTTTGCTTCAGACCTTGTCTACGTAAGATTTTTGTTGTTTCATGTCACAGTTTAGTGAGTATTCAATGTCCAGAGTCTATGCTAAGTGTTAGATTTAGCTCCAAATGCAAACAGCGTGTTGTGTTTTCGCCTTGTGTTCTGTTTTGTTTTTACAACTTTGGTCTTTTGAGGAAAAAATCATGTTTTTACCTGCATGCCTTGTCCGGAGTGGTCCGTCTGCATTTCGGAAGAACGAACCCCGCGGTAAGCTGCGAAAACCTTGTCGTGACGGCATGTAGGTTAACTGTTCCCAAGTTAACATAATAACATCAGCATTTTTACATCTCATACTAGCATTTAAGCTCATTTTAAATGTACAAACATACAAATCATTGCTTTCTTTACTTGCCTTTAAACTGTTAGCTAACATTTTATAATATACATTTAACTGCTCTTTGACCCAAAACTTATGGATTTCCTTGCTTGGCACAATCTTACATGTATCCTGTCTGTTACCATTTTTGCCTGCTTACGGTTAATACTGGCAAATTTTTACCGCATTAACCGAAAAATCAGGGATTTTGGTACTTGCTGCTATACTGCTAGCTTGACAACTTTTCTTATATGGTCCTCCTAATGTTCGCGTTTTAATCTTTTATGTAATTACTTTTATGTTTCTTAATGTTTTCAGATTATAGTCCTGTCCAGCACTGTTACTATGTTCAATCAATCAATCAATCAATGTTTATTTATATAGCCCCAAATCACAAATGTCTCAAAGGACTGCACAAATCATTATGACTACAACATCCTCGGAAGAACCCACAAAAGGGCAAGGAAAACTCACACCCAGTGGGCAGGGAGAATTCACATCCAGTGAGACGCCAGTGACAATGCTGACTATGAGAAACCTTGGAGAGGACCTCAGATGTGGGCAACTTCCTGTGTTGCTTTCATGTTTCTGGTCCTTGATATCCGACCTGAACATTGGTTCTCTCACCGGCTCTTGATTGGCAGTCAGGAGACACACCTGTTCCTGGTTCTCAATTGGGAGGCAAAATCAAAAATGTCCCCAAAATTTTTTTGGGGGATAGCTTAGCATATATTGATTGATGGCCTTCATATTATTCTGTATGTGACCCCTGGTCAAAAAAAAAAAGTATTTGGACACTCCTGATTTAAAAAAACGACTTATAGAACAGTTTGTTGTGGACAGTTGTCGACAAGTGTGTTGTGTTGTGTTGTAAGTATTTATTTAGGACATGTTTAATAACAAAAAACAAAGGGTAAGAAACAACCAGAATAGGATAGGATAGAATAGGTCTTTATTGTCATTGCACAAGTACAACAAAACTTTGTTTTCAGCACAGACCTGTTCAATATTTGACAAACAAACAGTGTACAGGGTTACAGAACAAGAATGCTGATGGGTCGCCATAAGGCGAAAGGTAAAAGGTGGGAAAAAGGTAAACGCTGGGGAAGGATGAGTAAAAAAATACAATCTAGACTGGGCTCCTGTATTTTGATATCTGTAGGAAAAATGCATTTAGTTTAGATAATAATTAGTCATATATTGGAATATGGGATCCATTATTGAAATTTGTTTTAAGTATTAAATGAACCAAAATATGACTTATTATATCTTTCTGTCAAATATTGGACACAGTGTGATATCAAGCTTATGAGATGTGATGCATTGTTCATTTTTTTTTATTATTTTTTGTATTAATGTTTTTATTGATAATAACAATAAGGGATTTTTAATCACTGCTATTTTGAAATTGTTACTAATAGCGATAATATTCATTTTTGTTTCACAACTTTTAGATTGGACCGTGTCATGTTTGTGTGTCCTCAATTGCTCTGTTTATTGCTATTCTGAATGTGGCTGGGCCCTGCGATGAGGTGGCGACTTGTCCAGGGTGTACCCCGCCTTCCGCCAGATTGTAGCTGAGATAGGCGCCAAAAGGGAATACGCGGTAGGAAATGGATGGATGAATGTGGCTGGATCGGGTTTGGTTCTGGATTTTGATTGCATTATTATGTATTGTTTTGTTGGATTGATTAATAAATTCATAAAAAAATAAAAATAATTTTATTTTTACAAACGTGCATGAAATATACTGTGTGGTTCACATCAGTTCATGTGTGTGTGTCATTCATAAAATAAGCTTCAATATTGTAGCGTCCCGGAAGAGTTGGTGTCGCAAGGGGTTCTGGGTATTTGTGTTGTGTTTCTGTTGCTTTGCGGTGCTGATGTTCTCCCGAAATGCATTTGTTGTTCTTGTTTGGTGTGATTCACAGTGAGGTGCATGTTTGTGACAGTTTTGATGTTGTTTATGCGGCCACCATAAGTGTGACCTGTGGGGCTGTTGACTAAGTACGCATTGCTGTCACTTGTTTGGGTGTTCAAAATTAACATGATCAATAAAGCTGGTAATGATCGTACAACGTGTCAGCATTTCTTGATGTCCCTGAGTAGAGACTTTTAAAGAATCCCGTCCAACGCAAAATTGGTGTCAGAATTGGGATGGCTTTCTCAGAGAAACTTGAAGATCTCATCAAATGCCTGGAGAATGCACTTCCGAATGAAGATCAACTACCTCATCACCAGGAAGAGGAAAGGAACAAGCGCCGCCCTGGTGGATTGGAGGCTCCACTACCTTAGCGCCAAGTAAGGGAGAGGAACTTGCGCCGCCCTAGTGGACTGGAGGCCCATCTACTTGGAGGAAGAATGGAAGCTCAATCTGATGGGACAAGAGTGGAAGTGCAACCGGATGGAGGAAGTGCGCCTCGTGTGGGAAGGAGTGCCAGGCGAAGAAGTGCCTCTCCTGTGCTGATGGTGGACACAAATTCCCTGCGAGATGACTACAGGCCAAGCATCGCCACACCAAAGCTTCCTCACTATAGTGGAGAAGGCTCTATTGAATCCTTCCTCCTTCAGGTCCAGCTAGCAGCACGTTTAAATGGCTGGTCTGATGTGGCAACCGCAGGGCATGTGGCGCTGTCCCTGGAAGGCCCAGCCCTACAGTGTTTGGTCGATTTACAAGAGGAGGAATTGGCTGATTGGCATGCCATGCGCGAGGCTCTTCAACGACGTTATGGGCGACCAATCCATGCAGACGAAGCACGAGAGCAGCTGTACAAGCGACGACGCCTTTTGGGAGAAAGTCTCGGAGCTTATGCTGCGGACCTTCGCCGTCTGGTGCGAAGGGGCCACCCAGCGTTTCCAGAAGTATTACAAGAAGAGCTCACCGTGCAAGCTTTTGTCCGTGGTTTACAGCCTGAACGACTTCGAGAACACCTCAGACTGTTTGCTAAACACTCTCTCTCTGCCGCATTGACTGAAGCCGAACGTGTGGAGCACGTCCTGTGTCCAGATGGCCGCCGTGATGTTCCGCGAGTCCGCCAGGCTGGATGTGACGAGACAGAACGAGAGGGGAGCCGACCAAGTGACTGCAACGCCACAGCTACGCTCCTCCCGGAGGAGGCAGACCGAAGTGAACTGTTACCGCTGCGGTGTCCCTGGCCACATTGCCAGACACTGTCCAGCCCCTTCCCCCATTGATGTTGCTGCTGAGGTGTCGTCAAACTAGAGAGGGGTGTCAGTGTCGGGGAACTGACACCCGGGATGGTTTCTACTGTACCCGAGGGTGACGCACAGCACCTGGGCCGCCTGGGCAGGGCCCGGGGGCTATACCTGGAATGTGAGCTTGATGGAACGGTCTGCAGAGCCCTGGTTGACACGGGGTCCACTATCCCCATCATCCGGCCGGGTGTCCTCCCCCACTTGCAGCACAGCTTGCCACCAGGCTGGACAATCACCAACACCCAAATTACAACAGTCACAGGAAGCAAGGCCGCCATGCTGGGCCGAGGGACAGTCTGCATTAAGGTGGCGGACCAAGAGAGACGACACCCATTCTGGCTGGCTGACATTCAAGACCCCTGCATTGTTGGACTTGACCTGTTGGAGATGTGGGGAGCCGTGGTCAATGTATCTAGGGCCATGCTTCATCTTGGTGAGAAAACAATTGCCCTTCAGGGGACTGATGAGCCCGGCGCCTGCAGAGTGACAGCCCCCACAGAGCCATCCCCTGCTACGGCCTTCATGGTGGACCAGGAGAAGTCTCAACCTAACCCTTCTACTAATAGGCCGCCTACTAAAGAGACTCAGCAAGCTATTGCAGAACTGTTAGAGCGAAGCAGTCAAGGCCTGGATACCAATCAACAGGACCGACTGAAAAGCTTACTAAATGCCTTCCAGGACATTTTTGCAGCGAAAGATGAAGACTGCACGCACACCAGTCTCGTACTCCACGACATCGACACAGGAGACGCACGACCAATCCGGCTTCAGCCACGCCGTCTGCCCCTTGCCAAACAAGTGGCTTCCCAGGAGAAAATTGAGGAGATGCGCCAGGCGGGTGTCATCGAGCCCTCCAGTAGTCCATGGGCAGCACCCGCAGTTCTGGTCAAGAAGAAGGACGGCTCGTGGCGGTTCTGTGTCGACTACAGACGGCTCAACGATGTAACCCGCAAGGATTCCTACCCGTTGCCGCGCATAGATGATGCGTTGGACTACATAACTGGCTCCTCCTGGTTCAGCTCCCTGGATCTCCGCAGCGGCTATTGGCAGGTGGAGTTGGCTGCCGATGCTCGACCAAAGACAGCATTCACGATAGGTCAAGGACTCTGGCAGTTCAAGGTGATGCCATTTGGGCTTTGCAACGCACCTGCCACTTTTGAGCGGTTGATGGAGAGAGTGCTGTTATCCATCCCCCGTGATCGCTGTGTGGTATACCTGGATGACCTCCTGGTGCATGCTGCAGGATTTAAGGGGGCTCTACAGACCTCCAGCATGTGTTTCAAGCCATTCGTCAGGCTGGGCTGCGATTGAACCCCAAAAAGTGCCATTTGCTTCGGCGTGAAGTTTCCTTCCTGGGGCATGTCGTTAGTGGGCAAGGTGTTGCCACTGATCCAGCCAAGGTTGCTACTGTCCGTGACTGGCCAACGCCAAGAGATGTTAAAGAGTTGCGGGGTTTCCTAGGACTGGCCTCCTATTACCGGAGATTCATCAAGGACTTTGCAACCATCGCTGGCCCCTTGCACCAGCTCACACACAAGGGACAGTTATTTGAATGGACTGACAGCTGCAATGAGGCCTTTACACAGCTGCGAGAGGCCTTGGTCCGAGCCCCGGTGTTGGCCTACCCAGACCCCAGCCGACCTTTCGTGGTTGATACAGATGCCAGTGATGTCGGTGTGGGGGTTGTGCTGTCACAGGAAGGGAATCACGGCGAGCAGGTGGTGGCCTTTTACAGTCGGGGGTTGAGTAAGCCAGAGCGGAACTACTGCGTCACTCGTCGAGAATTGTTGGGCATTGTCCTCGGCCTTCGCCATTTCCGTCCCTACCTCTATGGTCAAAGGTTTGTGTTGCGGACTGATCACGCCTCCCTCACCTGGTTGCTGAACTTCAAGGTACCCGAGGGGCAGCTTGCCAGGTGGGTCGAGATCTTGCAGGAATATGACTTCACGATTTCTCATCGACGAGGCCGCCTGCATGGCAACGCTGACGTGGCGGGCGGAGGAGCGGTGCATGCCAGACCCATCAGTAGCTGCAGTCAGGCAACATGACATCACGGTCGGCCTGGACTGCTTCACCCCCCAACAATTGATCGACCATCAAAAGCAAGACCCAGTGCTTGAGAGAGCTCGCAGCTGGGTGGGGGCACAGCGGTGGCCGGAATGGGCCACAGTGGTGCATTTGGACACTGAGACCAAAGCACTGTACTCCCAGTGGGACAGCCTCCTGTTGTCTCGCGACCTGCTGTATCGTCGCTGGGAAGCCCCGACAGGACAACATGCTGCCCTCCAACTCGTGGTGCCCCGTGTGCTGCGGCCTCAGGTCCTCCAAGTGATACATGGCTTCCCAGGGACTGGCCATTTTGGAGTGACCAAGACCTTGCTCCGACTAAGGCAGCGTTTTTACTGGCCAGGCTGTCGCCGTGACGTAGAGATGCATGTCCATCGCTGTGATGCATGCACCGCAAAGAAAGGTCCCACGCGCCGCTCCCATGCTCCCTTACAGCAGTTCCAGGTGGGGGCCCCTATGGAACGAGTGGGTGTGGACATTCTAGGCCCGTTCCCGGTCACTGATAGCGGAAACCGCTACATCTTAGTGGCCATGTACTATTTCACAAAGTGGCCCGAAGCGTATGCGGTACCCGACCAGAGCGCTGCGACAACTGCAGAGAGATTGGTTTCGGAGATGTTCTGCCGATTCGGAGGTCCAGAGGAGCTGCACAGCGACCAGGGATGGAACTTCGAGTCCCAGGTATTCCAGGAGGTGTGCCGTCGCCTGGGTGTGAAAAAGACTCGCACCACACCGCTGCATCCCCAGAGCCACGGGTTGGTGGAGCGTTTTAATAGGACTTTGGCCACACAACTTGCCATTCTCACTGACAAGCGGCAGAGAGACTGGGACTTACACCTCCCACTCATTCTTTGGGCCTACAGGACAGCGGTGCAGGAGTCAACACGCTGCACCCCTGCATCATTAATGTTTGGTCACGAACTGCTTACGCCTGTTGATTTGGTTTTTGGCCCAGCCCCAGAACCAGAAGTGAGCGGAGCACCGGGCCTGGACTACTACTACCACCTTGTGGAGCGGCTGCGGGAGGCCCACGAGTTTGCCCGGACCAGTCTAATGGAGGCTGGGGTCCAACAGAAGCGAGCATATGACCTCCGCAGTCGAGGTCAGGCCTTTGAACCCGGCGCACATGTCTGGGTCTACAACCCGGTGAGAAAGAAAGGACTCTCCCCAAAGCTCACTAGCCACTGGGTGGGACCCTGCAAGGTCCTCCAGAGGTTGTCCGACGTGGTCTATCGGATACGACTGGCACCTCGGAACCGGCTGGTGGTGCTGCACCGGGACCGCTTGGCCCCATACCAGCCATTGGACCAGAGCCGGGGGCACTTGGACTCAAGTACCCTGCCGGAGAGGGAGATACCCCCAGGGAGAAATGAGGATGCTGAAATAACCCCCCTTTCTGACTTACCTGCAGACAGTGGTGGCAGCCAGCCGCCAACAGGGGGGCGTTGACGATGCCAGTTACCTCAGCACCTACGGGACTTTGTGATGAACGCATGGGCTATTGGGGACAACGAACCCAGCTAGGTGGGGGCTGTGTAGCGTCCCGGAAGAGTTGGTGTCGCAAGGGGTTCTGGGTTATTTGTGTTGTTGTGTTTCTGTTGCTTTGCGGTGCTGATGTTCTCCCGAAATGCATTTGTTGTTCTTGTTTGGTGTGATTCACAGTGGGGTGCATGTTTGTGACAGTTTTGATGTTGTTTATGCGGCCACCATAAGTGTGACCTGTGGGGCTGTTGACTAAGTACGCATTGCTTTCACTTGTGTGGGTGTTCAAAATTAACATGATCATTAAAGCTGGTAATGATCGTACAACGTGTCAACATTTCTTGATGTCCCTGAGTAGAGACTTTTAAAGAATCCCGTCCAACGCTACAATATGTTTATCATCACATGTGTACTTTTTGTCCGTTTTTTTTAATAATTTTATTTCAAACATGCATAAAGTTACAATATGATTTATTACATGTTTCCATTTTCTCATTACAGCATGTCCGAAAAGGAGTAGGAAGAAGCAGGGATAATACCCCCTTTCCACTTCATAGCAATTATTGACACATCTATTCACATCCTGATCTCCATTTGTAAATTGACTTAAATCATATTATTCTTTACTTAGTCCATCCTATAATTGAATTCCATACAAGGATATGCTAAAGGTTTTAAGTGTTGTGTGTGCATTAGAGATGCGCGGTTTGCGGTCACAACCGCGGAGCCCGCGGATAAACCGCGGGTCGGGCGGGTGACATGACGAAAAAATTGATTTTAAATAGAATCAGGCGGGTGGCGGTTGAACCAATTCGGAAATATATATTGTAATAATCCCAGGAATGTAGGCTCATAAAACTTCTTCGTTTGTCTTGTCTTTATTGCACAAGTTGTAATACAACCACACAACAGCTCTCATGTCTCTAACGCTTTTCCCGGTACAACTGGAACTCTCAATTCCTGTAGTCAACGTCACTTCCCTATCTCTCCCGGAAGTCCCGCCCCCCAGCCAAAGTCATTGGCTAACACCCCGTAGCCAGCCGCTACATTAGACATAGTTAAATGTTATGTTGAAGAGGTTAATTTAGATTAGATTAGATTAGATTAGATAGTACTTTATTTATTCCGTCAGGAGAGTTCCTTCAGGAAAATTACAATTTTCAGCACAATCCCATTCAAGATCAGACAAACATTACAGGGTGACAGAACAGGATCGCTGACGGGTCTGCCGGCTTCCAGCGCCCCTTACAAAAAAGATGACATACAGGTAAACAAGGGGGGGGGGGGGATGTGAGAAAAAAATAGAAGCCTACTGACGTGTATTTATAAATGGTTGATTTATATAGGCTAGTAGGTAAAGTGTTGTACCTGACAACTCTTGATGGTACAATCCATATAACACGTCACAGACAACGTCACGCTAACATCACGTGACACCTCTGATGAAGGCTGCAGAAGCAAAGTAGCCGAAACTTGTCAGGTACAACACTTTACCTTACTAGCCTATATAAATCAACCATTTATAAATAGTTAAATGTTGTTACCCACATACGAAAAAGGAGCAGCACTCTTTGAAACAGTATGTGGGCATACTTTTATTTTGAAGTGTCTCGTTTGGTCTGTCGACGGATGTAAGGAAGCTACTTCCAGGTATGGCCAACGAGGTATTCGTCATTTGTTGGTATTTTACTTAGTAAAATCTTTGATCCACATGCTGTGCATGTTATTATTTTTACGTTTGTAACGTGCTTTATTTATTACAGTTTTCACGGTGAATCTGAAGGGAAAGTAAGCTTTCAAATAAATCAGTTGAAGAAAGCCATTGTCTCTGTGCTATTTGGAGGGAGTTACACTTTCTAACCTCACTAATGCCTTGCATCGTCTATATTAGATATATAGCAATGGGCGGGTGGGTGTGGCTTTGATGAAATGTTGGTTCGGGTGGATGGTGGGTGGATGACGAATTTAGTGATGCGGTTTCGGATCATATAATTGTATACCCGCGCATCTTTAGTGTGCATACACATTTTTACAGTTACATTTTTCTCTGAATGTTTTTTCTTTCATTTTTTGTTTAGAATTGTTGCACATTCTTGGGTAGCAGGTAATAATTTGTTTTATACATAATTTGATCTGTAATAATATTTGCAATGAATAAAGATTGTGTAGGTTCTCTACATCCAACATTATGTATTATTATACTAAATACATACGTACATACATACATACAGACATTCATATTTTTTGTAACACTCTCAGTGAATGCAGTGTTTGTACTGCTACCACTCCAACACCGCAAATTATTTTCCACTTGCCGGGATTAGAAATGTCATTTTAAGGAGTTTTAAGAGCTATTTACTTGTTTTTAGTCAATGACCTTGCAGCATAGTCTTGATTATAGCATTAATAATTGTATTTTGTACATTTTAGTTTAGCAATGTTAAAATTGAGGAAAAAACTATTTCAATAAGATATTTTAACTCTTCCCAGATAGAAAATCCACTATCTGCAATGTCACAAGGATGTTTCATTTAAGAATTGCAACTTAAATAATGCTTGTTTTCGGAACAAATCTTAAAAGTCCTGCTAATTTCAAGATCTCCAAATTTTATTTAAGATGTGTTATCAAGTCAAATTAATTACTATATATATATATATATATATATGTATACATTATGTACTTAAAACTTTTTCGGGGGGGTTTTAGAAAAATATATCAAGTTCCATAAATGATTTTAATTTAGTATCATGTTTAACAAGGCCGGTCACAAAATAGTATTTTTATGTTATTTTAACGACCAACCAAAACATAATGCAGTATAAAGAAGTATACATCTTGTTAGTTCCAAATATAAAAAGAACATTCGCCAATTAACCATGAATTGATTAACTTGGACCCTGACATTAACAATTTGAAAAACGTATTCTGGTGATCCCTTGAATTATTTTTATCTTTTTATCAAAGCATCTTCATTGTTGTAATTATTTGTCATCTACAATCAACATACAAAAAATCAAAACTTAGGCTGCTGCCCCCGCGACCAGTCCTCGGATAAGCGAAAGAAAATTGATAGATGGATGGATGGGTATTTTTCACTCTTTCATACAAATCAGAATTCTATAATTTATTATGTCAACACACAACCAAGTGATCACCACAAAATAATAGAGAAAATTGGATAAGTATATTTTACTTCAAAATATATTTTATTACTTAATGTAAACATATTTATTTGAAAAATCTAAAGACTGTAGGTTGCACAACGTTTTTATAATGCATTAAATGCAATACAATTGCAACTGACTAATTTAGAGTCACATTACCTTGTATATCTGTTGTTTCAATTTTGATACACACATTATTAACGATCAGGTCGCATTGTGATGCAGGGATTCATTCTCCCAAGATGCAGACGGACTCCGGACACGGCGTGCAGGTAGGAAATGATTTATTCTTCATAAATCGTGCGGGAAAAAACAGGAAACACCCAAAAGCGTGCCGATTGCACGGATGGCAAAGCAAAATAAAGCCTAGCGTGGAAGCTAGCATATAAAACGGGAATCAAACTATAGAGCCGAGCGTGGAAGTTAGCATATAAAGAGGCATCAAAACCGACTGTTGTTACCTGTTGCGTGATGCAAACGAGGAAGCCAGACCAAGTGAGGCCAGGGCATAGACTAAATAGCCCTCTGATTAGTGCCGGGGCAACAGGTGAGCGTCCCGAACACTAACCAGAGGAAGGTGAGTGCAATCCGCCGTCATAGCAACTGAAACAAGCAAACAAACTCAAGATGTGCTGAAAACACAAGTAGACTCGAAAACGTAAGCAGACTATAATCCGGGCAGCGGATCATAACAGTATCCCCCCATAAAAGACAGATTCCAGATTTCCCTTGAAAAGATTAAACCCAAAAAACTAAGATACAGTTCAAGAGTCGAGGGAGGGCGGAGGGAGGACTTGGTGATGGGTCAATAGCAGGTGGAGTGTCCTTTGCTGATTGGGATTGTTCCTCCAATTCAAGTTCAATAAGTACCTTGCCGGTACCACTAATCCATCCAGGCAGGACGGGACTCTAAAAGGGGGGTCCCGGAATATGGCTGTGCTGGATCAAGAAGTGGAGTAGGCTGAACAGCATGTGGCACAGCAGACAGAGGAGGCGAAGGCGGGTTTGGAGCAACAGCAGGCAGAGAAGGTCTTGCAGGGCGTGGCAGATATCCTGGCAGGAAATGAGCCACCCCCGAAAGATCAGGAGGCAAAACTAAGTGTCAATCAATCAATCAATCAATGTTTATTTATATAGCCCTAAATCACAAGTGTCTCAAAGGGCTACACAAACCACTATGACATCCTCGGAAGAACCCACATAAGGGCAAGGAAAACTCACACCCAGTGGGCAAGGAGAACTCACCCCCAGTGGGACGTCGTTGACAATGACTTCTATGAGAACCTTGGAGAGGACCTCAGATGTGGGCAACCCCCCCCCTCTCTAGGGGACCGAAAGCAATGGATGTCGAGCAGCTCTAACATGATACTGTGAAAGTTAAATCCATAGTGGATCCAACACAGTCGCGAGAGTTCAGTTCTAAGCGGATCCAAGACACCAGCGAAAGTCCCGTCCACAGGAAACCATCCCAAGCGGAGTCGGATCAGCAGCGTAGAGATGTCCCCAACCGATACACAGGCGAGTGGTCCATCCTGGGTCCCGACGAGCGGTCCATCCTGGGTCCCGACTCTGAACAGCCAGTACTTCATCCATGGCCATCGGACCAGACCCCCTCCACAAGGGAGGGGGGGACATAGGAGAAAAAGAAAAGAAGCGGCAGATCAACTGGCCTAAAAAGGAGGTCTATTTAAAGGCTAGAGTATACAAATGAGTTTTAAGGTGAGACTTAAATGCTTCTACTGAGGTAGCATCTCGAACTGTTACCGGGAGGGCATTCCAGAGTACTGGAGCCTGAACGGAAACGCTCTATAGCCCGCAGACTTTTTTTGGGCTTTAGGAATCACTAATAAGCCGGAGTCCTTTGAACGCAGATTTCTTACCGGGACATATGGTACAATACAATCGGCAAGATAGGCTGGAGTTAGACCGTGTAGTATTTTATACGTAAGTAGTAAAACCTTGAAGTCACATCTTAAGTGCACAGGAGTAGAAGTAAAGCCTAGCGTGGAGGCTAGCATTTAAAACAGGTATCAGGGCATAGACTAAATAGCCCTCTGATCAGTGCCCGGGCAACAGGTGAGCCTCCCGGACACTAACCAAAGGCAGGTGAGTGCAATATGCCGTCATGGCAACTGAGGTGCTGAAAACACAAGTGACTTGAAAACGTAAACAGATTCGGGCAGTGGATCATTACATTTTACGTCAAATATTTTATTAAATATTAGGTAATTTAACATTGCATCAACAAAATATCTGTTTATACCAATGTGCCAGTCAAAACACAAAACAATGTTCTCACTTTATCTAAAATTTGACAACGCTTTTCTTCAAAAATCAGGTGTCTCTTGTTTCTTCTTTTTGGCGATCAACCCTCTAATAGGTTAGGGTTAGGGTTACTGCCCTGGTGTGGATTACACGTTTTATTACATACAGTAGATCTGATCTGATATGTCAGGCTTTTCAGGAAAAAAGGCGGAATATGGCTATTAGGAGTGTTGTTTGTTTCGCTTGGACTTATTGCATTCAGCTCCTGAGCTCAGGTACTGTACGCTGACTTCATATTCACCTAATTAATTTGTCTGCAGTTGGGTTACCTTGATGAAAGATCACATTTGGAGGGAGAAAACACCTGCTAACATATGCTGCAGGGACTGATTCCAAGGCAACAGAGCACCAGCTGCAGGTAACAGCCAGGACGATTCAGCAGATTGTGTATGTTTTGGAAAGATGACACACACACACACACACGCACACACACACACACACACACAAAGTCCTCTTGGCTGCTGATGTATGATATACACACTCGGCGAGTAAGCGAGGACATGGCCTAAAAAAACGAATTTTATGATTTGATCCTTGAAAATTACGAATCGATCCAGAATCCTAATATATAATAATTGGCATTCGGATGCGCAGTGATTTATTTTAGCTCTAAAACATGACATAAATTATTAACACTAATAAAAATAAATTAAGTTATTCAAAAGTTGATATTGAGACAATACAGATCTTAAACTATTGCAGTATTATACCATATATATATATATATATATATATATATATATATATATATATATATATATATATATATATATATATATATATATACATACAAACCCTGTTTCCATATGAGTTGGGAAATTGTATTAGATGTAAATATAAACAGAATACAATGATTTGCAAATCCTTTTCAACCCATGTTTAGTTGAATGCACTACAGACACATATTTTTTTTTCTGCAAATAATAATTAACTTGGAATGTCATGGTTGCAACGAGTGCCAAAGTAGTTGGGAAAGGGCATGTTCACGACTGTGTTACATCACCTTCTTTTTTAACAACACTCAATAAACGTCTGGGAACTGAAGAAAAAAATTGTTGAAGCTTTGAAAGTGGAATTCTTTCCCATTCTTGCTTCATGTAGAGCTTCAGTCGTTCAACAGTCCGGGGACTCCGCTGTCGTATTTTACGCTTCATAATGTGCCACACATTTTTGATGGGAGACAGGTCTGGACTGCAGGCGGGCCAGAAAAGTACCCGCACTCTTTTACTATGAAGCCACGCTCTTGTAACACGTGGCTTAGCATTGTTTTGCTCAAATAAGCAGGGGCGTCCATGATAACGTTGCTTGGATGACAAAATATGTTGTTCCAAAACCTGTATGGACCATTCAGCATTAATGGTGCCTTCACAGATGTGTAAGATACCCATGCCTTCGGCACTAATACACCCCCATACCATCACAGATGCTGGCTTTTGAACTTTCCGTCTATAACAATCCAAATGGTTATTTTCATCTTTGTTCTGGAGGACACCGCGTTCTCTGTTTCCAAATATAATTTGAAATGTGGACTCGTCAGACCACAGAACACTTTTCCACTTTGCATCAGTCCATTATAGATGATCTCGGGTCCAGCGAAGCCGGCGATGTTTCAGGGTGTTGTTGATAAATGGGTTTGGCTTTGCATAGTACAGTTTTAACTTGCACTTACAGATGTAGTGACCAACTGTAGTTACTGACAGTGGTTTTATGAAGTGTTCCTGAGCCCATGAGGTTATATCCTTTACACACTGATTTGAGTTTTTGATGCAGTAACGCCTGAGGGCTCAAAGGTCCGTAATATCATCACTTACGTGCAGTGATTTCTCCAGATTCTCTGAACCTTTTGATTATTTTACTGACCGTAGATGTTGAAATCCCTAAATTCCTTGCAATAGCTCATTGAGAAATATTGTTCTAAAACTGTTTGACAATTTGCTTACAAATTGGTGACCACTATTTCCCAACTCATTTGGAAACGGGGTTTGTTCAAACACTGTTTCCATGAGTTGGAAAATTCTGTTAAATGTAAATATAAACGGAATACAATAATTTGCAAATAATTTTCAACCCATATTCAGTTGAATATGCTACAAAGACAACATATTTGATGTTAAAACGGATATTTTTTGCAAATAATCATTAACTTTAGAATTTGATGCCAACAACACGTGACAAAGAAGTTGGGAAAGGTGGCAATAAATACTGATAAAGTTGAGGAATCCTAATCAAACACTTATTTGGAACATCCCACAGGTGTGCAGGATAATTGGGAACAGGTGGGTGCCATGATTGGGTATAAAAACAGCTCCCATGAAATGCTAAGTGATTCACAAACAAGGATGGGGCGAGGGTCACCAATTTGTAATCAAATTGTCAAACAGTTTTAGAACAACATTTCTCAACGAGCTATTGCAAGGGTATTAGAGATTTTACCATCTACGGTCCGTAAAATCATCAAAAGGTTCGGAGAATCTGGAGAAATCACTGCACGTAAGCGATGATATTACGGACCTTTGATCCCTCAGGCGGTACTGCATCAAAAACCGACATCATTGTGTAAAGTATATCACCACATGGGCTCAGGAACACTTTATAAAACCACTGTCAGTAACTACAGTTGGTCGCTACATCTGTAAGTGTAAGTTAAAACTCTACTATGCAAAACGGAAGCCATTTATCAACAACACACACGAACGCCGCCGGCTTTTCTGGGCCCAAGCTCATCTAAGATGGACTGATGCAAAGTGGAAAAGTGTTCTGTGGTCTGACGAGACCACATTTAAATTACATTTGGAAACTGTGGACGTGGTGTCCTCCAGAACAAAGAGGAAAATAACCACCTGGATTGTTATAGGCACAAAGTTCAAAGGCCAGCATCTGTGATGGTATGGGGGTGTATTAGTGCCCAAGGCATGGGTAACTTACACATCTGTGAAGGCACCATTAATGCTGAAAGGTCCATACAGGTTTTGGAGCAACATATGCTGTCATCCAAGCAACGTTATCATGGACGCCACTGTTTATTTCAGCAAAACAATGCCAAGCCATGTGTTACAACAGCGTGGCTTCGTAAAAAAAAGAGTGCGGGTACTTTCCTGGCCCGCCTGCAGTCCAGACCAGTCTCCCATGGAAAATGTGTGGCACATTATGAAGCATAAAATACGACAGCGGAGACCCCGGACTGTTGAACGACTGAAGCTCTACATAAAACAAGCATGGGAAAGAATTTCACTTTCAAAGCTTCAACAATTAGTTTCCTTAGTTCCCAAACGTTTATTGAGTGTTGTTAAAATAAAAGGTGATGTAACACAGTGGTGAACATGCCCTTTCCCAACTACTTTGGCACGTGTTGCAGCCATGAAATTCTAAGTTAATTTTTTTTTGCAAAAAAACAAAACATCAAATATCTTGTCTTCATCGTGCATTCAATTGAATATGGGTTGAAAAGGATTTACAAATCATTTTATTCCGTTTATATTTACATCTAACACAATTTCCCAACTCATGGAAACTGGGTTTGTAGGAGATCACTCGCAACCGGCTCACTAATAGTACACACAATTGTATACTTTGCAGGGTATCGTGTTCAAGGATTTTAATAGGTTAGGCCCATACTGAGTTTTATATTAAAAGCATTTTCTTAAAGGTACAGGAGTCATGTTGAACATGTAGTAGGTCTTAGGGGTTCAGAATGGTTGTTGCCTGGTAGCTAAAACCAATACTTATTCACCACACAGTATATTGAAGTATTTACAAAACTAGATTGTATTTGTTCAGAACTGGGAAGTTTTGGCCAAGAAGCGTGGTTTGCAACTGTCAGACCTCTGGTTAAATTCCACTGACTTGATCGAGGATATACGCAGCAAAGTGGTCAATAAAATCCTCGAATTTTATTGGATGTGTTACTGCCGTTTCCAAAATCACTCGGGTATATTTGTCTTTGCCAAACAATCTGGTTGGACAGTCTGGCCAAAGCGGTGAGTCCTGCCAAAAGGATGGTTGGTCTGCTCGCAACACTGTCTGATCGCCTCTCCAGTGACCACTCAACTCACCACCAAGTGAAAATGTGCAAACACTCCACCTTCAGCACGGACGACAAGATAGTCCGAGCACAAGTGTCTCCGTTACGACCGAGGGAACAGGATAAAGATGATCATGATGAGTTCTATTTTGAAAGAACACATCTGATTGCCTTTGCTTTCTTTGAACCAGTCGCTTAACTTCGATTGTGAGTGTTGAGCAAATGATTGACCGTCGGAATTTTTTTCTTATTGACTTTAGATGGATACATAGATGATACAGCAGAGGATTGGGAGAATTTCATGCGGTCAGATGAAACCAAAATAGAACTTTTTGGTATAAACTCAACTCGTCGTGTTTGGAGGAAGAAGAATACTGAGTTGCATCCCAAGAACACCAGACCTACTGTGAAGCATGGGGGTGGAAACATCATGCTTTGGGGCTGTTTTTCTGCTAAGGGGACAGGACGATTGATCCGTGTAATGGGGCCATGTATCGTGAGATTTTGAGCCAAAACCTCCTTCCATCAGTGAGAGCTTTGAATGGTTGACCACATACCATGAATTGATTAACGTGGACCCCAACTTAAACAAGTTGAAAAACTTATTCGGGTGTTACCATTTAGTGGTCAATTGTACGGAATATGTACTGTACTGTGAAATCTACTAATAAAAGTATCAATCAATACTTATTTTCCACCATAATTTACAAAAAAAATTATCTAAAATTCCTACATTGTGAATTCCTGTGTCTCCCACAGTTGAAGTGTACCTTTGATGAAAATTACAGACCTCTGTCATCATTTTAAGTGGGAGAACTTGAACAATCGGTGGCTGACTAAATACTTTTTTGCCCCACTGTATATATATATATATATGAATCGATTTGTCAGGATTAGGGATGTATACCGAGTTCCGCTATTTTTTGTTACCCGTTTCTAATTAGGTCCGCCAATGAGGACCTTGAAGATTCTGATGTAATAATGACACGCTATCACATTTAGTTCAGCTGCTACACTTTAAAATCAGCTGTTGAATAATGACAAATAAGGAAGCAACACCACACAAAAAATTGTACCACAACAACATTTCCTCTTCAAAAGGTTCTCAAAGTCACGCAAACTTTATCTGTTTGAAATGAAAGCACTTTTTACTTACGACGTGTCACGGTCGCGTTATATTAATTGTCCTTAATCCACATGCTAATTTTAATCCACTCAAAAAAGTGAAAAGTTGAGGAAATATAATAATCCATAAAGTTGCTGTTGATTGCTTTTGGTTGCTAATTATTTATAACACACATAGGATATATTTCCTATGAAATATGAAATGTATCCTATATATATATATATATATATATATATATATATATATATATATATATATATATATATATATATATGTATATACTGTGTATGAAATATATCATGTAAAAAGTATGTTATGCCATATATAAATATTATTTCTAGCTGTCTGTAATTGTAATGAATAGAAAGAGAGTGACGGATCTGTCAAGAAGATGACATCATTACATTTCACCTTGCACTGCACACAGAGTTGACTTGTTTAAAGGGGAACATTATCACAATTTCAGAAGGGTTAAAACCAATAAAAATCAGTTCCCAGTGGATTATCCTATTTTTCGAAGTTTTTTTCGAAATTTTACCCATCATGGAATATCCCGAAAAAAGGCTTTAAAGTGCCTGATATTTTGCTATCTGTAAATCCACCGTCCATTTTCCTGTGACGTCATCTAGTGATGCCAACATGGCGGAGAGCCCAGCAAGATATAGCGACATTAGCTCGGATTCAGACTTGGATTTCAGCGGCTTAAGCGATTCAACAGATTACCCATCTACTGAAACGGATGGTTGGAGTATGGAGGCAGATAGCGAAAACGAAATTGAAGAAGAAACTGAAGCTATTAACCGAATAGGTGATCGCCTTTTAACCAACGATTGAGTGTCGCAGGATATCCATACATCTCTGTGCCATGTCTGTCTTAGCATCGCCGGTAAAATGTGCAGACCAAAAGAGGTACTTTCGCATCTTTGGACACTGGAGCAACTTAAATCCGTTGATTGGTAAGTGTTTGTTTGGCATTAAATGTGGGTAAGGGAAAGGCTGGATGCAAATAAAGCTACAAATGTGGATACAGCTAGCCTACATAGCATGTTAGCATAAATTAACTAGCAGTCATGCCGTGACCAAATATGTCTGATTATCACATAAGTCAATAACATCAACAAAACTTACCTTTGTGATTTTGTTGACTTTATCGTTCGAAATGCATCTGCTTTGAGTGTCGCAGGATATCCATACATATCTGTGCCATGTCTGTCTTAGCATCGCCGGTAAAATGTGCGGACCGAACGAGGGACTTTCGCATCTTTTGACACTGGAGCAACTTAAATCTGTCGATTGGTAAGTGTTTGTTTGGCATTAAATGTGGATGGAGGGAAAGCCTGGATGCAAATATAGCTACAAATGTACATACAGCTAACCTAAATAGCACGTTAGCATCAATTAGCTGGCAGTCATGCCGTGACCAAATATGTCTGATTAGCACATAAGTCAATAACATCAACAAAACTCACCTTTGTGATTTCGTTGACTTTATCGTTGGACATGCATCTGCTTTGAGTGTTGCAGGATATCCACACATCTCTGTGTCATGTCTGACTTAGCATCGCCCGTAAAATGCGCAGACCAAACGAGGGACTTTTGCATCTTTTGACACTGGAGCAACTTAAATCCGTCGATTGGTAAGTGTTTGTTTGGCATTAAATGTGGGTGGAGGGAAAGGCTGAATACAAATATAGCTACAAATGTACATACAGCTAGCCTTAATAGCATGTTAGAATCGATTAGCGTGCCGTGTTAATCGATGCACACTCCATGTAAATCAACTTGAATCCGTCCCTGATCGTGTTAGTACACCCTCCGACAACCCACCGACGAGGCATGATGTCTCCAAGGTACGGAAAACAGTCGAAAAAACGTAAAATAACAGAGCTGATTTGACTCGGTTTTTATAATGTGTTTGAGAAAATGGTGGATTGACTACCTCTGAGAGCGAATAATAGAAAGGTGTTTAATTCACCAAAATTCACCCATTTAGAGTTTGGAAATCGGATAAAAAAATATATGGTCTTTTTTCTGCACCATCAAGGTATATATTGACGCTTACATAGGTCTGGTGATAATGTTCCCCTTTAAGACTTCAAAAAAACAGGTGTTGATATTTTTTTTTTTTTGCTGCTCTGATATGTTACGTTACATAATGGATACGGTTGAATTTATGATCACAGTTGGGGAAATTGTTGAGAATGGCAGAGGAAGATGGCGATCAATCAATAAGAAGATACGAGGAGCACGGGAAGAGCGGAGAAGGAACGGAGAAGGAGAGGAGGGTCTCCAGAGAGGCAGGTCACAGAGGCCCAGGGGTGATGTCAGCCTATTAAACTGATTTCACAGGTTCCTCTAACGAAGCCTCTGGCATGTTAAAGGGCAGGAAGCATCCTGTTTTAGCCATTACCTTCCCTCCCTTCTATCGCCAAGAGGCTGCGGGACTTATCGACGACTCCTGACGAACACGCGTGATGGAGGGCAGCTGCTGGGAGGTTGCATCGTCTTCAAACCGTCTCATGGCTCAGCACTGCAATGTCACATAATCTAAATGTGGATGTTAAGCACTTGCAGTCAATCAATAATGTTGACCTGCTGATTTATCCACACATATATTTAATGATGTGACTAGTGAATGGATTTTTTTTTTTTTACCTTCAAAACCTTTAAAATATGTTCACGACCACCACATTAGAGGTAGTTCTACAAATCACGTTCAACCTAGATTTGTCTCCTAAAAAGGCGAGCCCACCTCCCTACGATAGCCATGAAGGTGTGTAAAACCCTTACACCAGGGGTCACCAACATGGTGCCCTTGGGTCTCCCGTAAGGACCAGATGAGTAGCCTGCTGGCCTGTTCTAAAAATAGCTCAAATAGCAGCACTTACCAGTGGGCTGCCTCTATTTTAAAAATTGTATTTATTTACTAGCAAGCTGGTCTCGCTTTGCTCGACATTTTAAATTCTAAGAGAGACAAAACTCAAATATAATTTGAAAATCCAAGAAAATATTTTAAAATCTTGGTCTTCACTTGTTTAAATAAATGCATTTTTTTTTTTTACTTTGCTTCTTATAACTTTCAGAAAGACAATTTTAGTGAAAAAATACAACCTTAAAAATGATTTTAGGATTTTTAAACACATGTGGGTTCTTCCGAGGATGTCGTAGTCGTAATGGTTTGTACAGTCCTTTGAGACATTTGTGATTTAGGGCTATATAAATAAACATTGATTGATTGATTTATACCTTTTTACCTTTTAAATTCCTTCCTCTTCTTTCCTGACAATTTAAATCAATGTTCAAGTAAATTCCTTTTTTTATTGTAAAGAATAATAAATACATTTCAATTTAATTCTTCATTTTAGCATCTGTTTTTTCTACAAAAAATATTTGTGAAATATTTATTCAAAATTATTATGATTAAAATTCAAAAAAATTATTGCGGTAAATCTAGAAAATCTTCAGAATCAAATGTATATCTTATTTCAAGGTGTTTTGAATTTCTTTTAAAATGTTTGTTCTGGAAAATCTAGAAGAAATAATGATTTGTCTTTGTTAGAAATATAGCTTGGTCCAATTTGTTATATTTTCTAACAAAATGCAGATTGGATTTTAACCTATTTAAAACATGTCATCAAAATTCTAAAATTAACCTTAATCACGAAAAATTACTAATGATGTTCCTTAAATTGTTTTTTTAATTTTTTTATAAAGATTCGAATTAGCTAGTTTTTCTCTTTTTTTTTTCGGGTGAATTTTGAATTTTAGAGAATCGAAATTGTAGTTAAACTAAAAAAAACAACTTTCAGATAGGAACAACTTAAAAAAGGATCTGAGGTTACCTGAGCTGATGACTGGGGGAATTTTAGCCCATTTTAAATGATCCAGAAACTCTTTCCATTGGGCATTGCACATCTTTTTAAGTTATTTTTACTGAAAAATTGTATACCTTGTTTTTATGTTAATACATGTTAGTAATTTATTTCTAATTTTGGTGTGTTACAGCTGCTGTTTCTGTTGTTTTTATATGTATTTCTGTAACTTAATTTTTTTCTGCCCTCTTGTCCAGTTCACCCTTGGAGAATAGATTTTAATCGCAGTGAGTTTTTACCTGTTTGAATGAGGAATATTGATTGATTGATTGGGCTATATTTTGTCTTTTGAACACTTTATGTATTGTAATGTGTTATATATCAATAGTTTTCAATGTTTTATGAGTTTAAAAATAATTTAAATTTAAACAACCTCAGGCTTTCTTGAATAGATTTCCTATAGTTGACCAGGGAATTCGTACTGTCCCCTTTTCTTTGCAAACTTTGAATACATTATTTGACCAATCAATCAATCAATCAATCAAGGTACTCAAAGTTATTTGACTCTTTTTACACTCATTTGTATACTTTAGCCTTTAAATAGACCTCCTTTTTAGACCAGTTGATCTGCCGCTTCTTTTCTTTTTCTTCTCTGTCCTCCCCCTCCCTTGTGAAGGGGGTCCGGTCCGATGACCATGGATGAAGTACTGGCTGTCCAGAGTCGAGACCCAGGATGGACCGCTCGTCGGGACCCAGGATGGACCGCTCGCCTGTGTATCGGTTGGGGACATTTCTACGATGCTGATCCGACTCCGCTTGGAATGGTTTCCTGTGGACGGGACTCTCGCTGCTGTCTTGGAGCCGCTTTGAACTGAACTCTCGCGGCTGTGTTGGAGCCACTATGGATTGAACTTTCACAGTATAATGTTAGACCCGCTCGACATCCATTGCTTTCGGTCCCCTGGGGGGTAGGGGGGGTTGCCCACATTTGAGGTCCTCTCCAAGGTTTCTCATAGTCATCATTGTCACTGGCATTCCCCTGGGTGTGAGTTCTCCTTGCCCACTGGGTGTGAGTTCTCCTTGCCCACTGGGTGTGAGTTTTCCTTGCCCTTACGTGGGTTCTTCCGAGGATGTCGCAGTCGTACTGGTTTGTACAGTCCTTTGAGACATTTGTGATTTAGGGCTATATAAATAAACATTGATTAATTGATTGACTTTTACCTACAGCAGACACAGCATCAGCATCAGGTGCATCAGGTGTTTTAGTATCTTGAACCAGGATACTTTGACATGGTCACCGGAGACTGAGGATCGAACCTGCAACTTTCAGGTTGGGAGAAACCCACTCTACCACCTAAGCCATGCAACCCCTACCCCTAAATGTCCTACGTTTACATAATACTGGGAAATATCTGATTCTTGGGCTGTGAACTGTTCGACACCTTACAATTCAATCTGATTAATCAGAACTGATTTTGGATTCAAAGCGATTTACGATTTGAAGGGGAACATTATCACCAGACCTATGTAAGTGCCAATATATACCTTGATGTGGCAGAAAAAAGACCATATGTTTTTTTAACCAATTTCCGAACTCTAAAAGGGTGAATTTTTCAATTTTAATGCCTTTCATTTGATAGCCTGTCGGAGCAATGACCTTTCACCCGTGACGTCACAACATGCAGCGATCCGCCATTTTCTTAATCTTATTACAAGTCAAATCAGCTCTGTTACTTTCCATTTTTTTGACTGTTTTCCGTACCTTGGAGACATCATGACCCGTCGGTGTGTAGTCGGAGGGTGTAACAACACGAACAGAAACAGATTCAAGTTGCACAAGTGGCAAAAAGATGCGAAAGTCCCTCGTTTGTTCCGCACACTTTACCGACGACAGCAATGCTACGACAGAGATGGCAAGAATGTGTGGATATCCTGCGACACTCAAAGCAGATGCATTTCCAACGATAAAGTCAAAGAAATCTGCATAATTGGAAAATAGACCACCACTGAATCTGCCGGAGTACGAGTTATTCAGGGACGACGGCAGTCTCTTCCCGCAGACGAGCGAGGTAAACCCCCTGGATATGTTGGCTAAGACGTGATTTATGCCACTTCTTTCTCTGTCTCATTTTGTCCACCAAACTTATAATGTTGTGCATGAATGCACAAAGGTGAGTTTTGGTGATGTTATTGACTTATGTGAAGTGTGCTAATCAGACATATTTGGTCACTAACATGCTATTTAGGCTAGCTATATGTACATATGTAATAGTGTGATGTTGTTGTGCTATATTATGATTGAGACAGGGTGTTATGTTTTATTTTGAAGTATTGGTTTTATTTTGAAGAACCGGATGTCCGGTGCAGGAAGTCACTCTGCGTTTTTTTCGGATATTTACTTCCTCTTCTATCGGACTTTTGCTGATGATGTAATAGTTCTTCATTGCTCTGTTTCTTATGTAAATATTATTTCTAAACTTTCATAATACTTTAAAATTTAAAACATTAATGTTGTAGGTTTAAGTGATGTGTTGTTTTAAGTAATTTTTATGCACAATTTTGTTAAGTAACGATTAGAGCATGGGTGTCAAACTCTGGCCCGCGGGCCGAAATTGGCCCGCCGTGTAATTTAATTTGGCCCTTGAGGCAATATCAAATTAACATTAGTGCTGGCCCACCAGGATTATACAGCGGCAGTACCGCTGTAACGCCGCATTCACCGCTTATACTCCATCCATCCATCCATTTTCTACCGCTTATACCCTTTCGGGGTTGCGGGGGGCGCTGGCGCCTATCTCAGCTACAATCCGCTTATACTCATACTTGCCAAACCTCCTGATTTTCCCGGGAGACTCCCGAAGTTCAGTGCCCCTCCCGAAAATCTTCCGGGGCAACCATTCTCCCGAATTTCTCCCCGGACAACAATATTGGGGTCGTGCCTTAAAGGCACGCCCTTTAGCGTTCTCCACAACCTGTCGTTACGTCCGTTTTTCCTCTATACATACAGCGTGCCGGCCAAGTCACATAGTATATGCCGCTTGTACACACACACACAAGTGAATGCAAGGCATATTTGATCAACAGCCATACAGGTCACACTGAGGGTGGCCGTATAAACAACTTTAACACTGTTACAAATATACGCCACACTGTGAAGCCACACCAAACAAGAATGACAAACACAATTCGGGAGAACAACCGCACCGAAACACGACATGAACACAACAGAAAAAATACCCAGAACCCCTTGCAGCACTAACACTTCCGGGACGCTACAATATCCACCCCCAACCACCTCATTATTTTATTTTCAAGTTTATTAGCTAGTGGAAAAAGTTAATGTTGATATTTACTTCAGAAGGCTGCAAATAGAAAGGAGGCATTACATTTTGTATTACAATTTTATTTCTGTAATGTTTTTTGTTTGTTTTTTGAAAGTTGATTTTGCACTATTAGGTTGATAAGTGTTGTTTAAGCAAATCAGTGTAGCAAACTGAGCAATAATTAACGTTTTATTCATTCACTTTCTCTTGCTACTTCAAAGCTTGAATGTTTGATTTATTCCTTATTGTTATTTTACTTTCAAATGTATTATTAGCCTGTGGAAAAAGTTTATTTTGATATTTACCTCAGAAGGCTGCAAATAGAAAAGAGGCATTCAATTTTTATTTAAATTTTATTTGATATGCCATTGATATTTTTTAAATATTGTTATTATTATTTGAAACTCAATTTTGCATGTCACTATAAAGTTATATAAGCCTTGCTTGTTCAATATTCAATGCAAAACTTGTTTGGGTCCCCACTAAAAGGTTAATTTGTTCAACCTTGGCCCGTGGCTTTGTTCCGTTTAAAATTTTGGCCCACTCTGTATTTGAGTTTGACACCCCTGGATTAGAGCGTCGAATGTTTGAAATGTTTGGTCATAATTACACATGGTATTTACGCAGGTATCACTCTGCCAGAAAAGTAGAGACCTGTGTATGTGTTTCATGTTTCCAACAAAGGTATGTGGATTTGTGTATTATTATTATTTTTTTGAGATAAAACGTTTTTTGTTAATGTAATTTAAATCATTATTTTTTGTATGAAAGGGAATAAGCGGTAGAACATGGATGGATGGATGTATGAATGAATGTTGTTTATTTCCTCTTCTATCAGACTTTTGCTGATGAGGTATCACTCCGCCAGAAAAGTAGAGACCTGTTTATGTGTTTCGTGTTTCCAAAACAGGTGGCCAATAAATGATGAAACGACGGAATGGTGGAGTGTCTCTTACTTAAAAAACTACACAACGCAGAATAAGACTCACTACACATATTGCATCATTATGCCTCATTTGTAGCTATATTTGCATCCAGCCTTTCCCTCCACCCACATTTAATGCCAAACAAACACATACCAATCGTTGGTTAGAAGGCGATCACCGAATTCGTCCTCGCTTCCTCCCGTGCCTCTGTCTGTCGTGATATGGCTCAATAGCTTCAGTTTCTTCTTCAATTTCATTTTCGCTACCTGTCTCCACACTCCAACCATCCGTTTCAATACATGCGTAATCTGTTGAATTGCTTACGGCGCTGAAATCCGAGTCTGAATCCGAGCTAAAATCCCTATACCTTTCTGTGCTATCCTCCATGTTTGTTTCTGTGTGGTCACCGGATAATGGACGGGTGGATATAACGACGGTTAAAATCAGGCACTTAGAAGCCGTTTTTCGGGATATTGCGTGATGGGTAAAATTTTCGGAAAGACTTTGAAAAATAAAATAAGCCACTGGGAACTGATTTTTATTGGTTTAAACCCTTCAGAAATTGTGATAATGTTCCTCTTTAAACCCATTCTCCATTCAAACCGATTGTAAAAATGTATTATTTGACTGTATAGATATAATGAAGCTTTTTCATAACAGTTTACAGGATATACAATCTATTTCTGGTTGCACAGAGATGGCCTAAAAACATATTTGAAAAAAATTATTCTCATGAGAATTTTAAATCGATTTTTTAAAATCATGAATCGATTTAGAATCTGTCACGCCTGTAAGTTTGTTTTGGTTTTGGTCATGCTATGTTTAGTTTTTGGACATTCAGTCACGTTTTGCACTTCCTGGTTTTGTTTGTTTCCATGTCAACTCATTACTTTTCACCTGTCATGTCACGTCCCTGTTCTCAGCCTCGCCTGTTTTCACTAATCATCACAACTATTTAAGTCACTTTTTTTCTGGTCTTCGTCCTGGGATCTTCACACTCGCACGCACCCTACCCACGCTGTTCAAACCTTCACGTCCTCGTCCACAGTTCCATGCCGTGCAAGCTTTTGTATTTATGCCATGTGCAAGTTTCTTTATAGTTTATTATGATTCATGCCAATCGAGCAAGTGTTTTTGTTTCATGTTTGTAGTTTTGCATTTATGCTAGTCTTTTGTTGTTCATAGTCAAGTGTCTGTACCTCCTTGTGAGCGACCTTAGTTTGTTTATTTTTTATTATAGTTTTAAATAAACAACTATGTACTCACGTCCACGCCTCGCTCGTGTTGATCCTCATCTGCATCGAAGAAACAATCCTCGTCCAAGCCATGTTGTGACAGAATCGGACTATATTAGAAGCGAGATTTAGATGTGAATGGAGTATTTCTGCACACCTATTTGAATTGTTTCTAAGATTGTACTGATTCCAATGTAAAGTTACAAGGTTATGCAAGTTGGTGTGTCCCAAACTTTTTCATTTCCAAATACCATACCAATATTCAAGCATTAACCATTGGCTAATACCAATATTGATCAAATATGGTATCAGTAGGAATCATACATACTTTTATTATTTTGTAGTGTTGAAAGTTAAAAAAGGTTCGATCAGGTGAAATGAGTCAAACAGAGAACAATTGTTGTGTCACACACACACACTCATTTCTTCCCGCTACTGCGGGAGCACGCAGATGCTCCACTGGAAACACCAGACACACCCCGGCGCTCATCAAGCGGCCGGCGGCAGTCCACGCCTGACACACCTGACGTTGATGAAGGACAGCAGCATAAAGATGGCCGACGCTGACTCACTGACGTCGGAACGTAAATTACTCCTGGTAAGCTGCTGTGTGTCTCTGACTACCTCCTGATCGTGATCATTGCCTGTTTTCCTTGTGTCCCTTTTGTTTCCCTGATCCCTGTTTCTCCCGCTAATCCCACAGTGTTCGTTTCCCTTCTGACCCCATTTTGCCCTCCCGGATCCTCCACCTCGTTTTGGACTTTGGACCCGCTCTCCTGCCTTTGAACCCCGCTTGGACTTTGGACTTCCTCTAGCTTGTTCCCATCCGGATTTGGACGCTATTCATCCAACACGCACCTCAACTACCCTCACGGTATTTACATATGGTAATTCAACACATAACCATTCATGCAGACACTAAGTAGCATACACACTCCACGTAATCATCAAGTCTTCAATAAATCTATTGAACTTGACATCCCGTTGCTGTGCCGTCTCCTTCCCGCAGGAGAAAACATAACAACAATGGTAGCAATGCAAATCACGAAGACACTGTCAAAGTGGAGCCATGTAAATAGGACCGGCCACAAAACGACGCCTCCTGAAGACACCGTCAGAAATCGGCTTGAAAATTTTCTCTAAAACAATATATATATATATATATGCACCATTTTGAACAAAGGACCGACATTACATTTTATGTAGACCACAAGTGTTTTTAATGCCACTAATGTTGCGATCTGCTGCTCAGATCTTCACGTTTGTTTTTTCATTCTCAGTTTGACCCGTTTATTTCCTGTTTTTGTCCATCACTATGATTACACATCAGTCCACCTGTTAGTCTCGCCCCGCACACCTGCTACTAATTTTCACCCTCCTATTTAAGCTCACCTTTTCTGTTTACTCGCTCTCGGATCCTAATTTGCCCACGCGCAACAGTGACGACTCTCATCATTCTATGTATGTATTTTCTCGCTAGCTCTCACGCTAAGCCACTTTATTTTCCAGCTTTCATGCACAATGTTTTTGTTTACTCTTTTGTGTCCTCGTACCAAGTTTTAGTTTTCCTTGTGTTTTATCCAAGCTTTCACGCTAGCGTCTTTTGTTTACCTTTTCTCTTTACACCAGTGTTTTTGTTCATAGCCTTTTATTATTAAATAAATACCCTTTAACTTACCTTGTTGTGTTCATCGCTTCGACGCATCCCTGGAAAAACCACACCGGTATTACCATGCCGAAGAAGAGTCATCACAACTAAAACATCATAATATGACCCCTTTAGGTTGAAGTGGAGTGGCAATTTGTTTTCTTGCCGACACTTTTAGTGGTCACAATAATTCAAGGAGTAATGATCGGACTAAGTTGAATGATATACTCAGTGGCCTAGTGGTTAGAGTGTCCGCCCAGAGATCGGTTGGTTGTGAGTTCAAACCCCGGCTGAGTCATACCAAAGACTAGAAAAAAATGGGACCCATTGCCTCCCTGCTTGGCACTCAGCATCAAGGGTTGGAATTGGGGGTTAAATCACCATAAATGATTCCTGGGCGCGGCATCGCTGCTGCCCACTGCTCCCCTCACCTCCCAGGGGGTGATCAAGGGGATGGGTCTAATGCAGAGGACAAATTTCACCACACCTAGTGTGTGTGACAATCATTGGTACTTTAACTTAACTTAATGTGGAAACGTATCTTACTGGATACTATCTACTAAGCTTCTGCCTCGGATACTTTGTATGTGTAAGTACTAGTCATATACAATGTTCAATCAATCAATCAATCAATCAATGTCTATTTATATAGCCCTAAATCACGAATGTCTCAAAGGACTGTACAAACCACTACGACTACGACATCCTCGGAAGAACCCACATAAGGGCAAGGAAAACTCACACCCAGTGGGCAAGAAGAACTCACACCCAGTGGGACGCCAGTGACAATGATGACTATGAGAACCTTGGAGAGGACCTTCTACGGGGCTGAAAGCAATGGATGTCGAGCGGGTCTAACATGATACTGTGAAAGTTCAATCCATAGTGGCTCCAACACAGCCGTGAGAGTTCAGTTCAAAGCGGATCCAAGACAGCAGCGAGAGTCCCGTCCACAGGAAACCATCCCAAGCGGAGTCTGATCAGCATCGTAGAGATGTCCCCAACCGATACATAGGCGAGGGGTCCATCCTGGGTCCCGACGAGGGGTCCATTCTGGGTCCCGACTCTGGACAGCCAGTACTTCATCCATGGTCATCAAATGAGACCCCCTACACTAGGGAAGGGGGACAGAGGAGGAAAAAAAGAAGAGAAGTGGCAGAACAAGTGGTCTAAAAAGGAGGTATATTTAAAGGCTAGAGTATACGAATGAGTCCTGGGTGTTGTTTTAAAATGTGCTGTATTAAAATGCAATAGCCTTCAATTATTATTATGTATGTCTAACTTGTTCGCTATAGTGTGCTTAGCTGTTGTGTAGCTGTTAGCTCCCGGTAGCCTATGGCCCACCATGTTTACCTTTTGTAAATGACTTGACTGGAAAAAAAACCTGCTTATTTCAGAGATTTTTGATGCTATTAATCGAAACAATACGATACTTGTAATATATATATATATATATATATATATATATATATATATATATGTATACATATATATGTATGTATATATATATGTATACATATATATGTATGTATATATATGTATGTATGTATGTATGTATGTATATATATATATACTTTATATGTATATATATATATACAATATATATATACATACATACATACATACATACATACATATATATATATATATATATATATATATATATATATAAAATCAGATCGGATCACCATCTGCCTTAGTTACGGTTTGAACTCTTGGTTTTAAGGTCATTATATAGTTAAAGACACTCATTTTGTGTGCTTAGCTGCTAAGATGCCATAAAAAACAGTTGTATTTAAAACACAATTTTATACAGGATATATGAGTAACTGCAATATTGTTCACTGACTATTATGTATGTCTAGCTCGTTTGCTATAGTGTGCCTAACTGTTGTGTAGCTGCTATGTCCTAGTAGCCTATAGCCTACCATGTTTACCTTTTGTAAATCACTTGACTAAAATACAACTACTGCTTTTATCAAAAAACGTTTTTTTTCTTCCGTCTCGCTTGTGTGCTATTGTGTGCTTAGTTGTTGTGCAGCTGCCAAAATGCCGTAAAGACCAGTTTAATTGAAACTGGATTTTAAACAGGATATGTGAGTAACTGCAATATTGTTCAATGATTATTACGTATGTCTAGCGTGTGTGCTACAGTGTGCCTAGCTGTTGTGTAGCTGCTAGCCCCTAGTAGCCTATTGTCTACCATGTTTACCTTTTGGAAACAACTTGACTAAAATACAATTACTGCTTTTATCAAAGAGTCTCAATGCAAGCTGAGATAATCCGATTCTTGCTTTGTTTTTTTCCATCTAGCTTGTGTGCTAGTGTGTGCTTAGTTGTTGTGTAGCTGCTAGCTCCTAGTAGACTATTGTCTACCATGTTTACCTTTTGGAAACAACTTGACTAAAATACAAATACTGCTTTTATCAAAGAGTCTCAATGCAAGGTGAGATATTCCGATTCTTGCTTTGTTTTTTTCCATCTAGCTTGTGTGCTAGTGTGTGCTTAGTTGTTGTTTAGCCGCTAAGATGCCGTAAAGACCAGTTTAATTTAAAACATGATTATTTTTACAGGATATATGAGTGCCTGCTCTATCTTTTTTTCAGATATGAGTCCTTGGCCTTGCAAAGGTTGAAGACCACTGATCTGGATTCAGAGGATCAGGTTGGTCTAAGGACGGCCCAGACAGTGAATGGACTCACTTGACATTGTTGGATAAAATGTGGCAGCGGCCAAAAGAAACAACTTGTCTATTTTCAGACACCAAAATGAGGTTAATGTGCATACCGGCTGTTGGAACCAGTGAACACACGCTGGCAACTTTAATAGAGAAGTTCAAGCCCTTTTCAAAGGCATAGCAGCCCGCCGCCACCACCATTACTGCGGTCGGAATGTAGCAGTAAAACAGCACTTCCTCATGTAGAACTTCTCTAGAAAGCGCTGGAACCCTGGTGTTTTATTCGTCATCCTGCCAGGAACACTGCGGAGCGAAAGAAGAAAATAATACCAACATTTCTTATTGGGTTTTACTACAAATAGTTTTATGTCTGTTTTTGATTCAGTGCCTCACAGTAGGTACCAGGCTAGCCCAAAGAGGTGCTCTCACCCGTCTTAAACCCAAAAGTGATGTTTTGAAAAAGACTGTAATGTATCGGGCAATCACTTACTGGAATAGACTTCCACAATATCTGCTATCAATCACCAGCATAGTGGGCTTTAAGAATAAACTAAAAGGAGAAGTATTGCGTAAAGAGATTATTTTAGATTGTACCTAATGTCATGACTGTTTTTATTGACTATTGAGTATTTTATTGATTATGGGATAAGCAGCAGAAAATGGATGGATGATACTTTTTCGTCACTTATTGTTTGTCTTTGGTGTATAATGTGTATATTTTAGGCCATTGGTTCTTTGTTTTATTTTTGCAAAAATGTATACAGTATATCTATTTTTATATTGCTATTTTTATCTTTGGTATGAAAATTATTATGTAACAACATTTATTAGTATTTTTTGGTTCTTTGTTGTTGCTATTTTTGTATTATGACAATTTATTATTGGATCATGTTGTACTGCATTTTAATCGTTTGTTCTGTGGTTGTGTGATGTTTTTTGGCTGGACCCCAGGAAGAAGAGTCTCCACTGCGGTGTAGACTAATGGGGATCCTTAATAAACTAATAGGTTTAGAACAGGGGTGTCCAAACTTTTTGACTGGGGAGCCTAAAAAAATTTGGCTGGGGGCCGAATGTTGACTGCCTGCAAAGTAACTATATATATATATATATATATATATATATATATATATATATATATATATATATATTAACGTTTTTATTTCCTTGAATTGCCGCCAGGGCGCTTAATTAATTTGAAACCTCTTCTCACCCCTGCGCTAACCAAAGGCATGCGGTAAAAGTAAGCATGCGCTAATTATTATAAAACCCTTTCTCACTCCGGCACTTACCAAAGGCATGGAGTAAAAAATTGAGTGTGATGTAAGCTTGGACCTTAAATCCTACTGAATAGCTCTTAATCTTCTTCCCTTTATGCAATTTCAAATTACCGTTATTGAAATCTGCCTCCTCCATTTTGAAAATGATGACAGGGGAAGTGTCACTTGTGACGTCACGAGTTTGACCATGCCGTAATACTAAGCATGCGCTAATTATTTTACGAAGCGAGTTTGACCGGGCAGTAATTCAAGGCAGGCGCATACTATATGCCCTGCGGCAATTCAAGGAAATACGGTATATATATATATATATATATATATATATATATATATATATATATATATATATATATATATATATATATATATATATATATATATATCAAATATAGTAATATAATGAATAAAAATTTAACATTAATAGTATGTGAAGGTGTGACTCATACCTTATTTACCTTTGTTACAACTTCCTTAAAGTCTTGTAATAAAATATCAAGAAATATCGAGCAGTTAAAATGTGCCAACTATGGATAAGTGCGTTGATGATTTTTTGGTACATTTTTCCCATCATGCCGTGCAATGGATTTAAATGGGTGTAATTTAGATTTTTTTATGGTGTTTGGCTGTTTAATTTTTTTTTAAATATCCACAAAATTCAGTGAGCAGGTTGTGTTATGTGTAACATGTTTGTTTACTTTTTCTGTTGGTTGAAAAAAAAAAAAATCCTTCGCCATGACTAGGGAAGGTTGTTTGGTTTGGGTCATTAGTCTCCAGAAAGTACTCCCCATTGTCACTGGCCTGAGTTCTTCACGTTGCCGACAAGAAGGCCAATATTTGAATCTATTAAGTTATAAGATTTTTCAGCCGGATTGCTTGTTGAACTTGTGCCATCTTGTGCTGCTAAATGGACTGCGGCTTGCAGGCGAAATGGACTTGGTCACATTAAGCCCCCTTTTGGGGCATTTTTTTTGTAAAAAAATAACTTAAATTTTCCATAATCCTAATTTATTTTTTTAAGTATTGTCGACGTATTTGTTTAATTTGGAGCCAGAACATTTTTAAAAAGGATCAGAACTATTCATTCTCTATTGAATACAATTTTAATACAATTTGTTTTTTATCTGTCCGGACGCGCCCTTCCCCTCGCGCTCTTACTATGTATCCATCCATCCATTTCCTACCGCTTATTCCCTTTAGGGTCGCAGAGGGTGGGGGGCGCTGGAGCCTATCTCAGCTACAATCGGGCGGAAGGCGGGGTATGCTCTGACACAGTCGCCACCTCATCGCAGGGCCAACACAGATAGACAGACAACATTCACACTCACATTCACACACTAGGGCCAATTTAGTGTTGCCAATCAACCTATCCCCAGGTGCATGTCTTTGGAAGTGGGAGGAAGCCGGAGTACCCGGAGGGAACCCACGCATTCACGGGGAGAACATGCAAACTCCACACAGAAAGATCCCATTCACAGATGTGTAAGTTACCCATGCCTTGGGCACTAATACACCCCCATACCATCACAGATGCTGGCTTTTGAACTTTGCGCCTATAACGATCCGAATGGTCATTTTCCTCTTAGTTCTGGAGGACACCACGTCCTCTGTTTCCCAATATAATTTGAAATGTGGACTCGTCAGACCACAGAACGCCTTTCCACTTTGCATCAGTCCATCTTAGGTGAGCTCGGACCCAGCCAAGCCGGCGGCGTTCCAGGATATTGTTGATAAATGGGTTTGGCTTTGCATAGTAGAGTTTTAACTTGCACTTACAGATGTAGCGACCATGTAACTGACAGTGGTTTTATGAAGTGTTCCTGAGCCCATGTGGTGATATCCTTTACACACTGATGTCGTTTTTTGATGTAGTATCACCTGAGGGATCAAAAGTCCGTAATATCATCACTTACATGCAGACTCTCTGAACTTTTTGATGATTTTACGGACCGTAGATGGTAAAATCCCTAAATTCCTTGCAATAGCACCTTGAGAAATGTTGTTCTAAAACTGTTCGACAATTTGCTTACAATGTGGTGACACTCACCACATCTTTGTTTGTGAATTACTTAGCATTTCATGGAAGCTGCTTTTATCTCCAATCATGGCACCCAACTGTTCCCAATTCGCCTGCACACCTGTGGGATGTTCCATATAAGTGGGTGATGTAGCATTCCTCAACTTTATCAGTATTTATTGCCACCTTCCCCAACTTCTTTGTCACGTGTTGCTGGCATCAAATTCTAAAGTTAATGATTATTTGCATAAAACAAAATGTTTATCAGTTTGAACATCAAATATGTTGTCTTTGTAGCATATTCAATTGAATATGGGTTGAAAATGATTTGCAAATCATTATATTCCGTTTATATTTACATCTAACACAATTTCCCAACTCATATGGAAACAGGGTTTGTACATACCAACAGTATCTACAGTACGAAAACTGAATTTAAGTCATGTATGTCCTTGAGTGGTCCAAGAAGGTCCCACAAGAACCCAAGTAGTCCCACTCACAAATGGGTTGTCCAAAAGATTTGAAATCAATCATAAAGGCTGCTGGCCCAGGTTCAGCTCCTGTACTCTTTGGGTACATTTCAGAAAAGTACCCCACAAATAACCATCTTCCTCCTGATGCTCCAAAATTACCTCAAATTTGCTTCATCCCTAAAAGTCCCAGTGTTCGAAAAAGTCTGAAGTGCCTTAACTTGGATTCTTTTGGTATATTTTGGACCTTTTGAAGCACTGTGACTCATAGAGATAAGTCTCTGTTGGGGTACTTTGGGACCCTGGGAATATTTGTGGTCCTTCGTCAGGATTTAATCTTTTTTGAGTACTTTGGGACCTTGGGAATATTTGTGATCCTTAGGTGGAAGATGATCTTTTTTGGGGTACTTTGGGACCTTTGGAATATTTGTGGTCCTTAGGTGGAAAATTATCTTTTTTGGGGTACTTTGGGACCTTGGGAATATTCAGGGTCCTTAGGGGGAAGATGATCTTGTTTGGGGGACATTTAGAATATTTGTGGGCCCAATGTGGAAGATGATCTTTTTTGGGGTACTTTTGGACATTGGGAATATGTGTGGTCCTTAGTTGGAAGATTATCTTTTTTGGGGTACTTTGGGACCTTGGGAATATTTGTGGTCTTTAGGTGGAAGATGATCTTTTTTGGGGTACTTTGCGACCTTGGGAATATTTGTGGTCCTTAGGTGGAATGTAATCTTTTTGGGGTACTTTGGGACCTTGGGAATATTTGTAGTCCTTGGGTGGGAGATGATCTTGTTTAGGATACTTTGGGACATTGGGAATATTCTTGGTCCTTCGGGGTAACATTATATTTTCTGTGGTATTTTTGGACTTTGGAAATATTCTTGGTTTTTAGGTGGAAGATGATCTTTTTTAAGGTACTTTGGAACCTTGGAAATATTTGCGGTCCAAGTGGAAGATAATAATTTTTGGGGTCCTTGGGGACATTGGGAATATGGGTGGTCCTTAGGTGGAAGATAATCTTTTTTGGGGAACTTTGGGACCTTGGGAATATTTGTGGTCCTTAGGTGGGAGTTTATCCTGTTTGGGGTACTTTGGGACCTTTGAGAATATTTGTGGTATTTAGGTGGCAAATTATATTTTTTGGGGTACTTTGGGACCTTGGGATTATTCATAGTCCTTAGGGGATGATGATCTTGTTTGGGGGACTTTGGGAATATTCGTGGTCCTTAGGTGGAAAATTATCTTTTTCGGGGTACTTTGGGACCTTGGGAATATTCATGGTCCTTAGGTGGAAGATGATCTTGTTTGGGGGACATTTAGAACATTTGTGGTCCTAGGGTGGAAGATCATTTTTGGGGGGGCTATTTTTGGACATTGGGAATATGTGTGGTCCTTAGGTGGAAGATAATCTTTTTTGGGGGGTACTTTGGAACCTTGGGAGTATTTGTGGTCCGTAGGTGGGAGATGATCCTGTTTGGGGTACTTTGAGATCTTGGCAATATTTGTGGTCCTTAGATGGAAGACAATCTTGTTTGGGGTACTTTGGGTCCTTGGGGATATGTGTAGTTTTAAGGCAGAAGATTATCTTTATTTGGGTACTTTCGGACCTTGGGAATATGTGTGGTCCTTAGGTGGGGGATTAACTTGTTTAGGGTACTTTGGGATTTTGGGAATATTTGTGGTCCTTAGGTGGAAGATGATCTTTTTTGGGGTACGCTGGGATTTGGGGAATATTTGTGGTCCTTAGGTGGGAGATTATCTTGTTTAGGGTACTTTGAGATTCGAGAATATTTGTGGTACTTAGGTGTAGAAAATCTTGTTTAGGGTACTTTGGGACCATGGGAATATTAATGGTCCTTTGGAGAAAATTATATTTTTTGGGGTACTTTGGGACTTTGGGGATATTTGTGTTCCTTAGGTGGAAGATTATTTTTTGGGGGGCCTTTGGGATCTCGGGGATATTCGTGGTCCTTTGGTGGAAAATGTTCTTTTTTGTGGTACTTTAAAGCTTTGGGAATATGTGTGGTCCTTAGGTGGAAGATAATCTTTTTTGGGGTACTTTGGGAATTGTTTTAGTCCTTAGGTGGGAGACTATCTTTCTAGGGGTACTATGGGCCCTTTGGAATATTTGTGATCCTTAGGTGTAATATGATCTTATTTGGGGTAATTTGGGAACTTGGAAATATTTGTTGTCCTTAGGTGGAAGATGATATTTTTTGTGGTACTTTGGGTACTTGAGAATATTTGTGGTCCTTAGGGGGAAGATAATTTTTTGGGGGGTACTTTGGGACATTTGGAATATTTGTGATCCTTACAGGGACGATGATCTTGTTTGGGGTACTTTTGGACCCTGGTAATATGTGTGCTCCTCAGGTGGGAGATTATCTTTTTTTGGGGTGCTTTGGGACCCTGAAAATATTAATTGTCCTTAGGGGGAAGATTGTCTTTTTTGGGGTACTTTGGGAATGTTTGTGGTCCTTAGAGGGAATATGATATTTTTTGGGGTGCTTTGGGACCTTGGAATTAGTTGTGGTCCTTCGAGGGAAGATTATCTTTTTTGGGGTACTCTGGTACCTTCACACCTTTTTGTCCTATCCTGGAGACCTAAAAGTGGCTCTATTTTAAAAATGTTCCAACCAGTTTTCTTTCACTGCATTAATAGCGCTTCACAAGGTTGGTCCTGCTCCATTTTTTTTTTTGTTTTACATTTAAGTACCCTCAGTGTGTGTGCAGTGTGGGTCCTGACACCGCCTGCCTGATTCTGGCTGCCCATGGCTGCGGGCAGGCCTTGGGGGTTGCAGCCTCTCTATTCGGTGGGGATAAAAGCAGGAGGCATCTGGCTCCAGCAGAGCTCCGAAAAAACTCAAAGTAGGCAGAGATCCCCCTCGCCTAGTTTAGCCAAACAAGCTGGACTAATCCCAAGTATCAGGGGACGCACTGTCAAAACAAGCAGCAGGGCCCTAAGGCGAGCAGATCCACTGAGAAGCGAAGGGCCACGCAGCGAGGAACGGAGGCCCTCCCATTAGCATAATGCCTCTCGGTAGCGAGCTTGTGAGCTGGCCTGACAGCCTGAGCACAAGACACAACGTCTTGTAGAAGGTCTGAGCTCAGATAGGGGCACGGGGGGCCGGCGGTGGAGTTGTGGGAGCCTAAGTCGGCGAGGGTCAAACAACCTGGCAGCTCCACCTCTTTTTTTCTCACTCACTTTCAGACATTTCTCCTCCTCTGGCTTATTTTTAGCAACCTTTATCCTCCAAACGCAGGTGGTGTCCTCTGCCGTGTGAATATGAAGTTCTACGCCGAGGGCTCAGTACGGCTCACAAATGTTCCGACGGCTCCGTCGCCATTCTGCAATGGCGAACGCGCCATAAATCTCACTTTTCACATATTAAATATTGATCCAGCTCGCTCATTATCTCCACGCACATTTTAATGACGTAAAATGCGCACTAATGACTGGAAGTGAGCGCAGCTTCTGTCTTCTTTTGTCACCATCCGTAGTTCATGCGTTCATTTTGTGAACGCCCAATGGTCAACTGAAACAAATGAGCTGGCTGTTTATGTTATTACCTCTAATGGGAACATAATGAGGTGAGCTCAGGCCTCACAATAACGACTATCAATATCAGCCTGACTTTTCATTGAAGCATTGCATCATCTCTTTGACAACACTTGAAAGAGTGTCAAGGGAACGTGGGGGTGGGGTGGGCTGGGGGTGGTATTTTGGTACCAAGCAGCTGCACTTCAGCTCTTAGTATTGAATATATTATTATGTTTTCTTATTATTTCTATTTGGACACCGATTGGGGTGAATTTTTTTATTTTTTTTTATCAGCTTTGTATCCAATATTACTTATTTCCATTTTGTGTAAAAGTCCAGTTAATTTGATAAATTGGAACCCCATATGATGTTGAAATGAATTGCCGGAAGTGGGAATTGGTCATTTGTATTTTTTTTTTTTTTTTCCATTCAAAAAACTAGAAAACCCAACCACAACGTCACTTTTTCCACTTACCATATTTTACGGACTATAGAGCGCTCCAGTATATAAGCCCTACCCGCAAAACTTTAGAAGAAAAGTAATATTTTCCATATATTCGCCACAGGTGAAATGAGTTATTTACACTGAAAGATTCTGAAAATGTTTATTTTTATTTACCTTAATTTTTTTTCCAAACGGTGTCTATAACGCGGCAGTAAAACGGCTGATCAAACAAAACAGAAGTCATAGTCATGGACCCACTAGCTGCGCAAGCTAGCTCCCCAATTAGCTAAACAGACTCAATTACTCCACAGTGATCTTTTGGTGAATTTACTGAGGAATTTGTGAAACTGAAACAATACAAAAAAGAATGCTATTATAAGTTAATAATATTAACACAGACATGTGTTAGCATATGAGCTAATGCTAACAACGCTAGCTTGATTAAATTATGATAGCATGTACAATAATGCATGAAAACATGCAGACATCACACATGGGATGGTTTGATAAGTAAGAATTGTTTTTTGTTATATTATAAAACTTACAAACATTGCTTGGAGTGATGAATGAAGACTGTATATGAGTAGAAATGCTATGGACGGAGTTACTTCCAGTTCAAAGCATTAAAACAGGAAGTACATTTGAACCTGCAGTGAGCAAACTCGTCCAAAAGATGGCACCATAGCTCAAACAACACACAAGTCCAGTGTTTCTGCTTGGGTTAAATGAAAACTATTTAACACAAAACATTATGGCTTTTTGCTAAGAAAAATCCATAAATTAGTTAGAGGAAAAAAGTAGCGATTTAGAGTACAAATTTTTGGGTACATTTTTCAAACAAAGACGAAAGAATTAATACCTCCCTGGTTTTCTGAATTTATTATCAAGCTAAATTATTCTCAAACTGGAGGCCCCATTTAGTGGTACGCCAAACAATCACTTAATTATATTTTCAAACATAGCGTTACTATTCAAACTGTGTGTAATTTTAAAGCTACCTAAATATCAAATATATCTGTTAAATAAAACCCCATTCTAATGTTGGTCATTACCGTGGTACTTGGCAAGCCAATTGTTTTCCGAGGCGGTACTTGGTGAAATATTTTAAGAACCGCTGATCTAGTCAATAAAAATGAAAATTCAGCAAATGATAATGAGTGTAAAAACTCACTCTTGTCTGATTATTTCAGCACCTAAAGATTTGATCCAATTCTGATTACCGGGGTGATAATGCGATTCAGAATGAGCTCTCAATTCAACAATATTCTAGATTCAAACCGATTTTCGCAACGTATACTTTTGTATAGTAATTAAAATGAAACATTTTCAATACATATTACAGGTTAGAGAAGCTCCTTCTGGTTGCATGGAAATAGCCTAAAAATGTTTTGTTTTACTGAATCAATGAAAAACGTTTTTATTTTTCATATACCGTATTTTTCGGACTATAAATCGCAGTTTTTTTCATATTTTTGGCCGGGGGTGCGACATATACTCCAGAACGACTTATGTGTGAAATTATTTACACATTACCGTAAAATATCAAAAAATATTATTCATCTCATTCGCGGAAGAGACGAAGAAAATGTCCGCAATCGTCAAATTCACATCAACTAATAAGAATTGGGCGTGGGAGGGTCATGGCTGAAGTGCATTGTGGGTCATGGAATGCTAACTGCTATATGCTATATGCTACTGCCGTAACTATTAAAATTGATTATTTCATCGTTGGCGGTAACTTATAAAAACTGAGAAGGGCTGAACAAAAATGGAACCGGAAAGAAAATCATGTACTGCAGATTACAAACTGGACGTAATGAAATATGCAGCAGAAAACGACAAGAGGAAGCGACGCATACCTTTGGAGTTGGCAGAGTTGTTTAGAAGCGACACAGAGGAAGAAGATTTCATGGGATTTATCGATTAGGAGTGACAGATTGTTTGGTAAACGTATAGCATGTTCTATATGTTATAGTTATTTGAATGACTCTTACCATAATATGTTACGTTAACATACCAGGCAGGTTTATTTTAAATTGCCTTTCAAATGTCTATTCTTGGTGTTGAATTTGTCAAATAAATTTCCCCGAAAAATGCGACTTATACTCCAGTGCGACGTATATATGTTTTTTGTTCTTCTTTGTTATGCATTTTCAGCCGGTGCGACGTATACTCCGGAGCGATTTATAATCCGAAAAATACGGTACATTTAAAAAAAATTAAAATAAATGTTTAAAAATGCGTTTTTGGCCTGTATTTATAATCCGAAAAATACGGTACATTTAAAAAAAATTAAAATAGATGTTTAAAAATGCGTTTTTGGCCTGTATATATTATACTCAATGATGCATTCCAGGAATGACTTTGAATCAAGAATCGATTCTAAATTGAAAATATATATATTTTTATTTTATCAGACAATGCTTCAACATGTTTTGTATTCAATATCCCCTACAGTGGACAACATTATTATCAATGTATGTACAGTTCAACTCAATTGACAAATTGGAACCCCGCATGATATTGAAATGAAATAACTGGAAGTGAAAATAAGTGACATTTTTATTTCTATTCAAAACCAACACAAGTCAAACAACGGCCCTTTTTCATGTGATTTTTTAGAACAAAGACTAAAAAAAAGCAACATCTCCAGTTTTCCAAAAGGTATTGTCGAACTGATTGACTCTCGAACTGTGGGCTCTATCTAGTGGTACGCCAAATAATGACTTAATTAAATATTCAAACACAGTGTTACTGTCCAAACTACGTGCTGGGGCCAAAAATATTAAATATACTTGTTAAATAATAAGCTGTGCCTTTTTTTTAATGAATATTTAGGCTTATATACTTATTTTATGTTGGTCTTCACGGTGGTACTGACATATATAGGAGTTGAGTTTATACCAAAAAGTTCTATTTTGGTTTCATCTGACAACATGACATTCTCCCAATCCTCTGCTGTATCATCCATGTATCCATTTTGGTATAAACTCAACTCGTCGTGTTTGGAGGAAGAAGAATACTGAGTTGCATCCCAAGAACACCATACCTACTGTGAAGCATGGAGGTGGAAACATCATGCTTCAGGGCTGTTTTTCTGGACGATTGATCCGTGTTAAGGAAATAATGAATGGGGCCATGTATGGTGAGATTTTGAGCCAAAACCTCCTTCCATCACTGAGAGCTTTGAATGGTTGACCAAATACTTATTTTCCACCATAATTTACGAATAAATTATTTAAAATTCCTACAATGTGAATTCCTGTATTTTTTTTTTCACATTCTGTCTCTCACAGTTGAAGTGTACCTATGATGAAAATTACAGACCTCTGTCATTTTTTTAAGTGGTAGACTTTGCACATTCGGTGGCTGACTAAAATTTTTTAGATATATATATATATACATTTTTTTTACACAGTTTTTTTTATATTTATTTATAAAAGCTTTTTCTGGTTCCATGGAGATGGTCTAAGCACGCATTTATAATCAATTGTTTTCATAAAAATAGATAGTTAAATATATATGTACATACATATATATATATATATATATATATATATATATATATATATATGTATACATATAAAATTGGAATCGATTTTTGTGAATGATGAATCGATTTACAACAGAGATGAATAAGAATAACAAACATTTTTGTGCACCTCTAGCAATTAATCTCTATCAAAACACAACTTGTTTGCATGGAAAACACAAACACTTTGTTTTTACTGCTCAGGCCAAACACGAACTGCCGGTGTCGGAATTTATCATCCAAAGTTTTTGTTTTGCCTGTGTTTTGTGTATCACTCAGGCGATCAGCATGTTCGATACTCGCAAAGTGTTTATGACTCCGGGCTGTTCGAGGCCACGGCTCGACGATAAGATCTTAATAAAAATAGGATAACATCCCGTCTGCCTTTGGTCCAGCCGGTCCTGCCGGGATCAGACTTGGACCGGATCCAGTTGATTATCATTTCGGCTCGCCGTCACTCATAGCCAGGCAGATTCCCGGGCCCAATTATCTTTGAAAACGCAAGCGCGGAGCCTGGATGTGATCAATAAGGCCGATGCCGGCGTCGATACGCTCCGAGTCGAGCCTATTGATCAGCGGACGTGTATAGACAGATGTTGCCAGCTGTATAATGTCAGAACGTGCGTTGAAAGGGTGGACGTGGAAGTGTGTGTGTGTATGTGGGGGGTGGGGGTTGGGGGGGGGGGGGTACTCTCATGGCGGGAGCGCCAAGGAGTCTCAGGTGTGCGTCGTCAAGAGGAAGAGGTGACAGTTTGTTGGGTCCCAGAGCCCCAGGGGAGGGGATCAGGACCTGCCCTGGTACCCAGACTCCCCGCTCGCGACAGCAGGGTGACGAGGCTCCCAGGCAGCCCCTCCCACAACCGCTACTGCAATTAAAAGTCTGGCTCTGGTGCTGGCTGAAGCACAATAAAACACGGAACACAACAACCCTCTCACCTTACGCTCTGGGACTGGGACTCAAACACGCACACACACACACACAAACACACCACACACACACGTACGCATGCACACACACACACAAACACACACACATTATTTCTCCATATCAACCACTGGCAGAAGATTGTGTGTTAAAGGCCTACTGAAACCCACTACTACCGACCACGCAGTCTGATAGTTTATGTATCAATGATGAAATATTAACATTGCAACACATGCCAATACGGCCGGTTTAGTTTACTAAATTGCAATTTTAAATTCCCCGCGGAGTTCCTTGTTGAAAACGTCGCGGAATAATTAGGCGTGTGCGTGACGTCCCGGGTTGCAGGGGACATATATTAGCGCAGCACGATTTGCGGCTAAAAGTCGTCTCTTTTCATCGCGCAATTACATAGTATTCTGGACATCCGTGTTGCTGAATCTTTTGCAATTTGTTCAGTTAACAATGGAGAAGTCAAAGTAGAAAGATGGAGGTGGGAAGCTTTAGCCTTTAGCCACACAAACACACGGTGATTCCTTGTTTAAAATTCCCGGAGGTGAAGCTTTACTATGGATCAGAGCAGTCAAGCGAACATGGTTCCCGACCACTTGTCAATCGACAGGTTTCGGTGAGAAAATTGTGGTAAAAAGTCGCCTCTTACAGGAGATCTGTGGAGTTTGCGCCGTCCTTGTATCTGCCGTCGACTTCGCTCAGAGACTGGCCTCAAGACACCCGTGGACACACCCTTCCGACTATCAGGTACTAGTTAATCTCACTAAAACGCTAGCAACACAATAAAAAGATAAGGGATTTCCCAGAATTATCCTAGTAAATGTGTCTAAAAACATCTGAATCCGTCCCAATGAAATCACCTTTTTTTTTTAACTTTATTTATTTATTTTTTTTGTAGTCCGTCGCTATCAATATCATCATCCACAAATCTTTCATTCTCGCTCAAATTCATGGGGAAATTGTCATTTTCTCGGTCCGAATAGCTCTTGCTGCTGGAGGCTCCCATTTCAAACAATGTGAGGACGTGAGGAGCCCTCACCCTTGTGACGTCATCGTCTGCGAATTCCGGTAAAGGCGAGGCTTTTTTATCAGCAACCAAAAGTTGCGAACTTTACCTTCGATGTTCTCTACTAAATCCTTTCAGCAAAAATATGGCAATATCGCGAAATGATCAAGTATGACACATAGAATGGACCTGCTATTCCTGTTTGAATAAGAAAATCTAATTTCAGTAGGCCTTTAACTGTTATACCGAAGATCTGTTTCAAGGCACTGAAACATTTTAGAATATGAATATACTGTATACTAGGCGTACACTAAAAAAAAATTGATTCATCCCGAATCCAAATTGATTCAGAATTTGAAAAAAATCTATTTATTTGTTATTTTTTATACATACTAAAAATATACCAAACAATAAACTGAAAGAAACACTTTGAATCCAGAATCAATTCTGAATCTAATCTTCACAACAGGAATTAGAATCGGATCAAGACGTTAGGTACCTAAAGTTTCACAGCCGTACTGTATACTGCTTGTCCTGCTACATGGGTGCACACATATTTTGCAATGAAGGCCACAGACTGACAAATGAAAGGCTGCGGGGGCCTAAATGAGAGGCTAAAGTTAGCACGCTGGCCAGATAGCATTGAATAACAAAAAAATATGACCAAACTGAGGCAAAAAAGCTAGCATGATAATGTTTGCTTTCTAAAGGGCTAACTGTAACATAGTGCCAATATATATATCTGTGAGATGTTTGCCTGAAAAATATGTATATAATGATAGCATGCTAATGTTAGCATGCACCAAAAAACAAAAGATGACTGAAGTGTATACCTACAAAATTAGCTAAGAAAAGTTAGCATACTTAAACAGATACATTTTACTATAATAATGTACTGCACTTTAGTGGTGCACAAAATCTGAATCATGATTCTTATTCATCCCAATTCTAAGTCTATCCATCAATTTTAAAAATAGATAAAATAATATATATACATATATATTTTTATAATAGGAATCAATTTTTTCAACTACATTTTCAGGATATCTCCATTCAACCAAAAGGAGCTTTTATAACCTGTTTTAGAAAAGTTTCACTATAAATATTAAATTAAACAACACATTGCGAGAATCGTTTTGAATCAAAAATCAATTCTGAATCGAACCCTCACCCCAGGAATTGGCTCGACTCGTTAGGTAGCTAAAGTTTCACACCTCTACTGTATACTGCATGTACAATAGTATTAGTGCATTACCAAAATATATGACGCTGAGGTGTATACCTATTAAATTAATGTAGTGGAATTTCTGACCAATTTACCATACTTTGTGTCTGTTGAAGTCCTAAAAGAAAATCTGACAAAAAGCCTTAAGAGGTCTGCTCTTTTCTTTTTTTTCTTATACAGAACCAAAGAAGCATATGTAGGGAAAAGTTGAATTTGTGGTCGCTCTGACCATTCTAAAAAATATTTTGACTGTTTGTTATGACTAAGAGATCCACGGTTGTTGTGGAGCAAGCAGTTGCAAAACAACGAGACCTTGACACATGATGCAAACATATAAAAAGCCAGGAGACCGATATTTAATAGGATTTGCATGATTTTGCTTGATTCTGGATCCTTCAGAGGACGCTGTCTGTTTGCATTGACATTTCAATCCAACTTGTACTTTTGAGAATGGGTAAATAAACCTTTTGTACTAAAACCACCTTGTTTGCCGTTTAAGCTTCGGACAATCCACCACATTAACTAAAACAAAGGTTGTATGCTATTGTGGAGGCTTCCCTCTTGTGGGTTTTCCTGACCGCAATAGACCTTCTCAGAAGCCCAGGAGTCTGGGTTGAACAATCTTTTATTGTGGTATGCACACGTCAGGACAGAACTCTGCTCTACAACTTTTCAGTCTTTCTTGTGTGTGCGTGCATGCGTCTGCTCAACTCCAACTCCATTATTTTCCACCATAACTTACAAATAAATTCTTTAAAATTCCTACAATGTGAATTCATGGATTTTTCACATTCTGTCTCTCACAGTTGAAGTGTACCTATGATGAAAATTACAGACCTCTGTCATCATTTTAAGTGGGAGAACTTGCACAATCGGTGGCTGACTAAATACTTATTTGCGCCACTGTAGGGGAAGTAAAAAAGTCTCCGTAAGTTTCTGCTGCTCACAAGTGAACGTCGTTAAAGCCGTTACATCATTCCATCCTCCCCGTGTGGCGTTAACCTCGTCCCCGACACCTTCCCCCCCAGCTTGGAAAGAAATCTGTTTTCCATTCTGCCACCAGTCAGGTCCCAAAAGCGGACACTGCCGACTCAATAACGATGACTGATGATCGCTCGGATTGCTTTATGATATATGCGCTCGTTAAAAGTAGAGAGCTGCTCGTTCTCCGGCGGTGACCTTTCTGTGCGTCATTTTAAGTGCGAAAACCGTAATGACCCGTCTTACCTGAGTGAACGGATTCTCACTCGTCCTCGCTGAACAGCGCGGGACGTATTTTTTTAATCCTTACCATTTTGCCCCCCCCCCCCTTACAAAGAATTGTTCATGGTTGGTTTATTTTACAGGTGTTATATCCGGATTTATAATTTATGGAGTAAAATAATCCTCAAACAAAACAAGGCAGGATATTTTGTCTGCAGACATCTTTATGGATACTCTACTAATCATCAAGGATGTCGTTACTATCGCATTAACTTTGACAACTCGCAATAATAATAATAATAATATTGAATTGGATCAGGAGTGTCCCATATTTTTGATTTAGGGGGCAGCATTGAGATAAAAACAATTTTAAACCCGACACACACACATATATATATATATATATATATATATATATATATATATATATATATATATACATATATATATATATATATATATATATATATAGTGGGGCAAAAAAGTATTTAGTCAGCCACCGATTGTGCTAGTTCTCCCACTTAAAATGATGACAGAGGTCTGTAATTTTCATCATAGGTACACTTCAACTGTGAGAGACAGAATGTGAAAAAAAAATATCACATTTTAGGAATTTTAAAGAATTTATTTGTAAATTATGGTGGAAAATAAGTATTTGGTCAACCATTCAAAGCTCTCACTGATGGAAGGAAGTTTTGGCTCAAAATCTCACAATACATGGCCCCATTCATTCTTTCCTTAACCTGGATCAATCGTCCTGTCCCCTTAGCAGAAAAACAGCCCCAAAGCATGATGTTTCCACCCCCATGCTTCACAGTAGGTATGGTGTTCTTGGAATGCAACTCAGTATTCTTCTTCCTCCAAACCCGACGAGTTGAGTTTATGCCAAAAAGTTCTATTTTGGTTTCATCTGACCACATGACATTCTCCCAATCCTCTGCTGTATCATCCATGTATCCAGTTTGTGGACAAAGTTTATTTTGATATTTACCTCAGAAGGCTGCAAATAGAAAAGAGGCACTCAATTTTAATTCGAATTGTATTTGATATGCCATTGATATTTTTTAATTATTATTATTATTATTTGAAACTCGATTTTGCATGTCACTATAAATTTATATAAGCCTTGCTTGTTCAATATTCAATGCAAAACTTGTTTGGGTCCCTATTAAAAGGTTCATTTGTTCAACCCTTGGCCCGCGGCTTTGTTCAGTTTTAAATTTTGGCCCACTCTGTATTTGACTTTGACACCCCTGATCTAATAGATTTATTACAATCTTTGCAAGTGAGCTAGTGTTTCCTGTAGTCTGGAACAACAGGGCACACACACAACTATCAGAAATGCAGCCAATATTACATACAGATAATGTGTCATGAGACATTCAAATTAAATGAAATTCACAGAGGACATAAGTAAAGGAAATTAAATTAGCTTAAATATACCTAAAAACGAGGCACAATGATGCAATTTGCACATATAACTAGCCTAAATAGCATGTTAGCATTGATTAGCTTGCAGTCTGCATTGACCAAATATGCCTGATTAGCACTCTACGCAAGTCAATAACATCAACAAAACTCACCTTTGTGCATCCATGCACGATATAAAACGTTTGGTGGACAGAACGAGACAAAGGAGTGGCATGAAAAATGTATTTTTGTGGCAGCATCTGAGAAAGTTGTACGCGTAAACAAACCACGGTGAGTTCAAGGACCGCCAAAAATTAGTTGGACAAAACGGTGTTTGCAAATACTCTCATAAATGAGGCATGTTTAATATAAACGGTGGGATTTCTAACAATTAAGAAGGTTTGTGTCATGTTTGTCCTCCTACAGAAAGAATATTAAAACAAATCAATATATGTTTTAAAAAGCTCCAGGGAGCCACTAAGGCGCTAAAGGGATGAGGTTGCCCACCCCCAACGCTCCACAGAGAACTCGTCATTCATTCACTCCGCATTTACACATAGATGGTGGTAAGCTACATTGGTAGCCACAGCTGCCCTGGGGTAGACTGAAGGAAACGTGGCAGCCAATTTGCATCCAAGGCCCTCCGACCACCACCACACTCTGTCTCCGTGTCAATCTTTTGCACACTTTGCCAGTAAAAAAACATCCAAGAACTTCTACAGGATGCAGGAAGTCTCTCGTTCACACCAACATGGGGCTGGTTGGCAATGTCAGGCTTTCCCCTGACAGTTTGTCTATGTTTTAGTTTTTTCCTCTACATTTGTCTGTTTCCTCTGTGTTTATTATCTCCTGTCTTTAGTTCCTGTCTAGTGCTCTTATTTTGATAGCTTCCTGTCTTGTTCCCTGAGTGCTGTGTTCCTCCTCAGCTGCGGCTGATTGGCACCTGGCCACACCTGTTGCCAATCAGCCTGCTCCTATTTGTACCTGCTTTGTCTTGTGTCAGTTGCTGGATCATTGTATTGTCATTTGTATTGTCGTTGCCACATATCACTCTTGTCGTGCTACCTGTCGTGTCGTTTTGTTACAGCTACTACCTGTCATGCTACATTTTGTCCTGGTCGTCGTAGCGGTAAGCTGTTTCTGTTAGCATTAGTCATTTCCAGTTTTTCTGTTTGCTATCCATTAGCTTCCATGCTAAAGTTCCTTTTTGTTTTCTAGCTTCCAGTGCTAGTTCCCTTAGTTTGTTATTCCGCCCACGAATTTTAAAGAATATTTTCGTATTCTATGCCTGCCTCCGTCTCTGCATCTTGGGGTTCGACAACTAATAACTCTGACAGGCAAACTGCGGATGGTCCAGGGAACCAGAACCATTTCAGAAGCAACCTGTCCGTCACCTTTAAGACATGCGGCATCAGTGCAATGTGTTGGTAGTAGTTGAGGACAGGAGGGTTAACTTTTCTTTGGTGAACTTCAGGTTTTCCACCGCTGGGTTTCAACCACGTGACCTGAAAGTACTTCAGGAATGGACTGGCAGTAAGGGGAATACACATTTGTTGGACAGGTTGGGGCACCTATAAAATGGGTCTGGAACTTTTAGAGTCTTGTTTTTATTACAAGTGGCCTCAAGGGACCTATCTACTTTACTGGAAAAAAGTCCATGGGCTCAGGAAAACACGAACAGACCTGGAGGTCCCAAAAAAACCCAAAACGGACAATGTTCTCCCTAAATTTCTCAAGGAACCACACATAGTCCCAAGGTCCCAAAGTACGGACTTACCTTTAAAAGTCCAGGGGCTTCAAAAGGTCCAAAAAGTACCCAAAGAGTCTGAGGACGATGCCAGAGCAGGGGTCCTTTTGGGTAACCCCCTTCATCATTCAGACCATAGGGGTTCTCTTTGGACCCTCCCAGACTTTATCCATCCATCCATCCATTTTCTACCGCTTATTCCCTTTTGGGTCGCGGGGGGCGCTGGCGCCTATCTCAGCTACAATCGGGCGGAAGGCGGGGTACACCCTGGACAAGTCGCCACCTCATCGCAGGGCCAACACAGATAGACGGACAACATTCACACTCACATTCACACACTAGGGCCAATTTAGTGTCTCCAATCAACCTATCCCCAGGTGCATGTCTTTGGAAGTGGGAGGAAGCCGGAGTACCCGGAGGGAACCCACGCATTCACGGGGAGGACATGCAAACTCCACACAGAAAGATCCCGAGCCTGGATTTGAACCCAGGACTGCAGGACCTTTGTATTGTGAGGCAGATGCACTAACCACTCTGCCACCGTTTAATCGGGTACAAATATGACCTTAAAGGCCTACTGAAACCCACTACTACCCACCACGCAGTCTGATAGTTTATATATCAATGATGAAATATTAACATTGCAACACATGCCAATACGGCATTTTTAGTTTACTAAATCACAATTTTAAAATTTCCTGGGAGTTTCGTCTTGAAAACGTCGTGTAATGATGACGTTTACGCAAGACGTCAAGGGCTGTTATGAGCGCTGCACACACACACAGCTAAAAGTCGTCTGCTTTAACCGCATAATTACACAGTATTTTGGAGATCTGTGTTGCTGAATCTTTTGCAATTTGTTCAATTAATATTGGAGAAGTCACAGTAGAAAGATGGAGTTAGGAAGCTTTGGCCTTTAGCCACACAAACACTCGGTGATTCCTTGTTTAAAATTCCTGGAGGTGAAACTTTCCAATGGATCAGAGCACGGTCAAGCCAACATGGATCCCGACCAGCAGGTTTCGGTGAGAAAATTGTGGTTAAAAAGTCAGTTCTTACCGGACAAAAGCTGAGCTTGTGCCGTCCATAGCTGCCGTCCACTCCCCTGAGACACTGCGCGTCAAGACACCCGTGGACACACCCTTTCCACTATCAGGTATTATTTAACTCACTAAAACACTAGCAACACAATAGAAAGATAAGGGATTTCCCAGAATTATCCTAGTAAATGTTTCTAAAAACATCAGAATCTGTCCCAATTCAATCGCGTTTTTTTTTTTTTACTTTTTTTTTTTTCTAGTCCATCGCTATCAATATCCTGAAACACGAATCTTTCATCCTCGCTCAAATTAATGGGGAAATTGTCGTTTTCTCGGTCCGAATAGCTCTTTTTGTTGGTGGCTCCCATTAAACATAATGTAAATATGTGAGGAGCCCCCACACGTGTGACGTCATCGTCTGCGACTTCCGGTAGAGGCAGGGCTTTTCCTTCTAACACCGAAAGTTGCGAACTTTATCGTGGATGTTCTCTACTAAATCATTTCAGCAAAAATATGGCAATATCGCAAAATGATCAAGTATGACACATAGAATGGACCTGCTATCCCCGTTTACATAAGAAAATATCATTTCAGTAGGCCTTTAAAGATACTTTGCATTATGGTAAGAGAAATTCAAATTTATGAAAAGGAGTTAGGGCACTTTTAAAATGGCTGGGACTTTTAGGGCAATTTTTACTTTTTACGCTGGCTGAAACCTTTTCCCTGCCACAGCAGCAGTTTTTAAAACAAGGGCCTTGTGATGAAGTGCCAACTTGTCCAGGGTGTACGCCGCCTTCCGCCAGAATGCAGCTGAGATCGGCTCCAGCACCCCCCGCGACCCCAAAAGGGACAAGCGGTAGGAAATGGATGGATGGATGGAAAAGCAAGGGAAACATCAATGCCACCAAAATGACAGTGTCTGGTAATCTAGCTCATTACCTAACATATATTTTGCCACTAAAAAATAGAATAGAATAGAATAGAATAGAATAGAATGTACTTTATTGATCCCTGGGGGTAATTCAGCACCACAGTTCGCTCACAATAAACAATAATAATAATAAATAATATAAAATATTATACAGTGGGGCAAAAAAAGTATTTAGTCAGCCACCGATTGTGCAAGTTCTCCCACTTAAAATGATGACAGAGGTCTGTAATTTTCATCATAGGTACACTTCAACTTTGAGAGACAGAATGTGGGGGAAAAAATCCAGGAATTCACATTGTAGGAATTTTAAAGAATTTATTTGTAAATTATGGTGGAAAATAAGTATTTGGTCAACCATTCAAAGCTCTCACTGATGGAAGGAGGTTTTGGCTCAAAATCTCACGATACATGGCCCCATTCATTCTTTCCTTAACACGGATCAATCGTTCTGTCCCCTTAGCAGAAAAACAGCCCCAAAGCATGATGTTTCCACCCCCATGCTTCACAGTAGGTGTGATGTTCTTGGGATGCAACTCAGTATTCGTGTTCCTCCAAACACGATGAGTTGAGTTTATACCAAAAAGTTCTATTTTGGTTTCATCTGACCACATGACATTCTCCCAATCCTCTGCTGTATCATCCATGTATCCATTTTGGTATAAACTCAACTCGTCGTGTTTGGAGGAAGAAGAATACTGTGTTGCATCCCAAGAACACCATACCTACTGTGAAGCATGGGGGTGGAAACATCATGCTTTGGGGCTGTTTTTTCTGCTAAGGGGACAGGACGATTGATCCGTGTTAAAGAAAGAATGAATGGGGTTGTCACGCCAAATTTCTTCCCCCTACAAAAACCTTCCCCCCGGAAGCCCCTCCAATGCCTGAAGGACCCCAATGAGAGCGGAACAATACCAAGTTATATGACTCTTAAGGGTTACAGCTGCAAAATTAGCGAAAGCAAAAATAGATTAAAAGGTTAGCATGCTGGAATGCGAATATTTTTTCCTCACCGTTATTTTTCACCAATGGCAATCAAGCCAATTATAATGCTTTCAAAACAGGCAGCTGTGTGGGCTGCTTTAAGGTCCTTCCACCCTCATTGGGGTCCTTCAAGCATTAACACCAAATGTCTTCCGGGGGGAATGTTTTTGTAGGGGGAAGAAATTTGGCGTGACAGGGCCATGTATCGTGAGATTTTGAGCCAAAACCTCCTTTCATCAGTGAGAGCTTTGAATGGTTGACCAAATACTTATTTTCCACCATAATTTACAAATACATTCTTTAAAATTCCTACAATGTGAATTCCTGGAATTGTTTTTTCACATTCTATCTCTCACAGTTGCAGTGTACCTATGATGAAAATTACAGACCTCTGTCATCATTCTAAGTGGGAGAACTTGCACAATCAATGGCTGACTAAATAATGGGTTGAATGGGTTGTACTTGTATAGCGCTTTTCTACCTTCAAGGTACTCAAAGCGCTTTGACACTACTTCCACATTTACCCATTCACACACACATTCACACACTGATGGAGGGAGCTGCCTTGCAAGGCGCTAACCGGCACCCATCAGGAGCAAGGGTGAAGTGTCTTGCTCAGGACACAACGGACGTGACGAGGTTGGTAGTAGGTGGGGATTGAACCGGGGACCCTCGGGTTGCGCACGGCCACTCTCCCACTGCGCCACGCCGTCCCTAAATAATAAGTAAAATAAATGGGGGATAAAACACTATATATATATATATATATATATATATATATATATATATATATATATATATATATATATATATATATATATATATATATATATATATATATATATATATATATATATATATATATATATATATATATATATATATATATATATATATATATGTATATAAGTATCTATATAGTTTACTAGTTCACACTTTTGCCCATCACGGCATAGTGCAAGGGTTCGATTCCAGGCCAGGATTTTGTCAGGAAGGGCATCCAACGTAAAAAAGTGAGCCTCAATCATTCATGCGAATAACTGGATGTGACGGGAAAATCCTAAAAGTGGAATAAAAAGTAACATCCGGTCTCTTCGACATAAAGGGACATAAATGTTGGAAAAAGAGTATTCTTCCGGTGTGTTAATGTGTGTAGGAGCAGCCCCTTCCTGCTTTGTGCGCCTTCCTCTATTTAGAAGGTAAGTGGACCGAGTCTGGCCTTCGCCACTTTGCAACTCCACTGAACCCCCCCACCCACCCCTGACACTAAATGGATGTTCTTTGCGCTTTTTTTCTTTTATTTGTCGAAGTCATGTAAGATTACACATGTACGTATGTCTGTGTCACCAATGTTTGCTGAGTGGATTCGCTATTTTCCGTTTTTGTGTGGCAACTTTTGTGTGTGTGTGTGTGTGTGTGAGTGTGTCGTCTTTGTTGTGTGCGTCTAATCCCCAGGTCCCCAGGGCTCCAGATGAACAGCTGAAGCAGGGCAGTGGTGGCTTGTCATCGTGGGGCTCCCGCTGTTTCCCTCCTTTCACTGCTCCCCATATGGTCCTGCAGCATCGCGTCCCCGGGGGCCTGTTAGCGCCGCACCACCCAGGCCCGGGCCCTGCCACCAGGTCCCTCTCACCTCCTGTCTCACCCCTGCTCCGGGGCTCATCGTCACTCCGACGTCCCCTCTCACCTTCTCCCCCCCTTTGTGGTGCCTCCACACCCCTCTTTGATTCTGCCGATCACACCACCTCACTGTTTTTTTTTGGTGTTTTTATGTCCTGTTGTGTTAACACACCGGTGTCTAAAGTCTGTACTGGGGGCCATTTGCAGCCCGCAGTAACATTTTTAGCGGCCCGTCGTAACGAAAACAATTCTCTAGATCTGAAGTCGATCAAGGGAATTTAGCATTGAAATTCACTTCACTTCACAAATTATAACAAAACAAAAAAAAAAAGATTTATGACTTTTTAAGCTTTTATGAGTTGGGGCTGTCACGCCAAATTTCTTCTCCCTACAACCCCCCCATTTACTTCTGGGGTCATGATTAATACAGACATTTTGTTAACGCTATATTATAAAAAATATAATGCTATATTATAAAAATGGGCTTCACGGTGGCAGAGGGGTTAGTGCGTCTGCCTCACAATACGAAGGTCCTGCAGTCCTGGGTTCAAATCCGGGCTCGGGATCTTTCTGTGTGGAGTTTGCATGTTCTCCCCGTGAACGCGTGGGTTCCCTCCGGGTACTCCGGCTTCCTCCCACCTCCAAAGACATGCACCTGGGGATAGGTTGATTGGCAACACTAAATGTGTTGCCAATCTAGTGTGTGAATGTGAGTGTGAATGTTGTCTGTCTATCTCTGTTGGCCCTGTGATGAGGTGGTGACTTGTCCAGGGTGTACCCCGCCTTCCGCCCGATTGTAGCTGAGATAGGTGCCAGCGCCCCCCGCGACCCCGTAAGGGAGAAAGCGGTAGAAAATGGATGGATGGATGGATGGATATTATAAAAATACAGACGTTTTGTTAACGCTATATTAAAAAAATTAAAAAAAAAAAATGTACAAACACAAGCTGTGGGATGACATAAGAGGAAACGTGACCCCGGAAGTAAATGCGTCATCCCATAGCAGGGGTAGGGAACCTATGGCTCACGAGCCAGATTTGGCTCTTTTGATGACTGCATCTGGCTCTCGGATAAATCTGAGCTGACTTTGCTTAACATGATAAGTAATGAATAATTAAACTTGTAATACGTGTAAAAAATAATGTTCAAAACATAAAACATTCTCATGCATTTTTAGTCCATCCATCCGTTTACTACCGCACCTGTTCAAGAAGTTGTATTAAGAAGTTATTTATGTATTATTGGTTAGTGTGGGGCTTGTCCTCCTGGGGGTTCTTCAGACCACCAAGCACCGACATGAGAACCCGTTTCAGGGTTACACTATTGTTTTATTTTTCAATAAGTCTCTCAGTTGCATTCCAGCAATTGTATTTTTCTCTTTCGTTCTCGCTCGCGCTCTGGCTTCAGCCCCAACCCCATCTCTCATCCTGGCTGCTGCTTAAAACAGAGCGACAGGTGATTAGATAACAAGGCTCAGGTGGGCCATCTATGCAGCTTTCGCTGATTTCGAGGCCGGTCCTGGCACCCCAGTTCGCTGCAGGCCCGCGGGCCACACCCCCTCCACAGTTAGATTCAGAATAACAATGTTATTACAAAGAATAAGAGACCTATTATACTCTAGAAATGTTGGTCTTACTTAAAAATGCATGCGTTTAGTTGTGTTCAGTGTTAAAAAAATATATTATATGGCTCTTACGGAAATACATTTTAAAATATTTGGCTTTTTGGCTCTCTCAGCCAAAAAGGTTCCCGACCCCTGTCCCGTAGCTTGTGTTTGTAAATTTTTTTTTTATTTTTTTATTCTTTTTATAATATAGCGTTAACAAAACGTCTGTATTTTTATAATATAGCGTTAAATTTTTATAATATAGCGTTAACAAAACGTCTGTATTAATCATGACCGTGGAAGTAAATGGGGGGGAAGGTTTTTGTCGGGGGGAAGAAATTTGGCGTGACAGGGCCTTTGAATACTTTAGTCTGTTTTAAAAAAAATAAATAATGAGTCAAGAGCAATGTTGTTATTAATTATTTACATGTTTAATATTACAATTATTTTACCCCCAAAAAATGTAATTCTAAAAAAATATTTCAAGGAAAATATTGCATGTGTTTTGCCATAAAAAAACAAAGTTTTCTTAAAAAAGAAAAAAAGTGAAGTGAATTATATTTATACAGCACTTTTTCTCAAGTGACTCAAAGCGCTTTACAAAGTGAAACCCAATATCTAAGTCACATTCAAACCAGTGTGGGTGGCACTGGAAGCAGGTGGGTAAAGTGTCTTGCCCAAGGACACAACGGCAGTGAATAGGATGGCGGAAGCGGGAATCGAATCTGCACCCCTCAAGTTGCTGGCACGGCCACTCTACCAACCGAGCTAAACCGCACCAAAAAAAGGCATACAACTTAAACAACTTCATAGTCACACAGTTGATCTAGAGCAGGGGTTACCAACCTTTTTGAAACCAAGAGCTACTTCTTGGGTGCTGATTAACGTGAAGGGCTACCAGTTTGATACACACTTAAATAAATTGCTGGAAATAGCCAATTTGCTCAATTTCAATCAATCAATCAATCAATGTTTACTTATATAGCCCTAAATCACTAGTGTCTCAAAGGGCTGCACAAACCACTACGACATCCTCGGTAGGCCCACATAAGGGCAAGGAAAACTCACACCCAGTGGGACATTGGTGACAATAATGACCCAGTGGGACGTCGGTGACAATGATGACTATGAGAACCTTAGAGAGGAGGAAAGCAATGGATGTCGAGCGGATCTAACATGATACTGTGAAAGTTCAATCCACAATGGATACAACACAGTCGCGAGAGTCCAGTCCAAAGAGGATCCAAGACACAGCAGCGAGAGTCCCGTTCACAGCGGAGCCAGCAGGAAACCATCCCAAGCGTAGGCGGACCAGCAGCGCAGAGATGTCCCCAGCCGATACACAGGCAAGCAGTACATGGCCACCGGATCGGACCGGACCCCCTCCACACGGGAGAGTGGGACATAGAAGAAAAAGAAAAGAAACGGCAGATCAACTGGTCAAAAAAGGGAGTCTATTTAAAGGCTATAGTATACAAATGAGTTTTAAGGTGAGACTTAAATGCTTCTACTGAGGTGGCATCGCGAACTGTTACCGGGAGGGTATTCCAGAGTACTGGAGCCCGAACGGAAAATGCTCTATAGCCCGCAGACTTTTTTTGGGCTTTGGGAATCACTAATAAGCCGGAATCCTTTGAACGCAGATTTCTTGCCGGGACATATGGTACAATACAATCGGCAAGATAAGATGGAGCTAGACCGTGTAGTATTTTATACGTAAGTAGTAAAATCTTAAAGTCACATCTTAAGTGCACAGGAAGCCAGTGCAGGTGAGCCAGTACAGGCGTAATGTGATCAAACTTTCTTGTTCTTGTCAAACGTCTAGCAGCCGCATTTTGTTTACCTTTAATATATATATATATATGGTGGCAGAGGGGTTAGTGCGTCTGCCTCACAATACGAAGGTCCTGCAGTCCTGGGTTCAAATCCAGGCTCGGGATCTTTCTGTGTGGAGTTTGCATGTTCTCCCCGTGAATGCGTGGGTTCCCTCCGGGTACTCCGGCTTCTTCCCACCTCCAAAGACATGCACCTGGGGATAGGTTGATTGGCAACACTAAATTGACCCTAGTGTGTGAATGTGAGTGTGAATGTTGTCTGTCTATCTGTGTTGGCCCTGCGATGAGGTGGCGACTTACCCCGCCTTCCGCCCGATTGTAGCTGAGATAGGCGTCAGCGCCCCCCGCGACCCCGAAAGGGAATAAGCGGTAGAAAATGGATGGATGGATGGATATATATATATATATATATATATATATATATATATATATATATATATATATATATGTCTTGATTGGATTATCCAGAGAATAGTGCTCGATACCGTGGTAGAGCGCAATATGTAGGTGTGGGAAAAATCACAAGACTACTTCATCTCTACAGAACTGTTTCATGAGGGGTTCCCTCAATCATCAGGAGATTTTCTCCTGATGATTGAGGGAACCCCTCATGAAACAGTTCTGTAGAGATGAAATAGTCTTATGATTTTTTCCACACCTATATATATATATATATATATATATATATATATATATATATATATATATATATATGTATATATATGTATATATATATATATATATATAAAATAAATGGTTATTTTTCTGTCTGTTATTCCGTCGTACATTTTTTTTCCTTTTAAGGAAGGTTTTTTGTCGAGAATAAATGATGAAAAAAACACTTAATTAAACGGTTTAAAAGAGGAGAAAACACGAAAAAAAAAAAAATACATTTTGAAACATAGTTTATCTTCAATTTCGACTCTTTAAAATACAAAATTCAACCGAAAAAAATGAAGAGAAAAACTAGCCGATTCGAATCTTTTTGAGAAAATTCAAAAAATAATTAATGGAACATCATTAGTAATTTTTCCTGATTAAGATTAATTTTAAAATTTTGATGACATATTTTGAAAAGGTTAACATCCAATTTCACTTTGTTAGAATATATAACAAATTGGACCAAGCTATATTTCTAACAAAGACAAATCTTTATTTCTTCTAGATTTTCCAGAACAAAATTTTCAAAATAAATTCAAATGACTTTGAAATAAGATTTCAATTTGATTCTACAGATTTTCTAGATTTATCCGAATAAGTTTGGGGAATTTTAATCATAATAAGTTTGAAAAAATATTTCAGAAATATTCTTCGTTGAAAAAACAGAAACTAAAATGAAGAATTAAATTAAAATATATTTTCCCAAGAACACCACACCTACTGTGAAGCATGGGGGTGGAAACATCATGCTTCAGGGCTGTTTTTCTGCTAAGGGGACAGGACGATTGATCCGTGTTAAGGAAAGAATGAACGGGGCCATGTATCGTGAGATCTTGAGCCAAAACCTCCTTCCATCAGTGAGAGCTTTGAATGGTTGACCAAATACTTATTTTCCACCATAATTTACACATAAATTCTTTAAAATTCCTACAATGTGAATTCCGGGATTTTTTTTTCACATTCTGTCTCTCACAGTTGAAGTGTACCTATGATGAAAATCACAGACCTCTGTCATTATTTTAAGTGGGAGAACTTGCACAATCGGTGGCTGACTGAATACTTTTTGCCCCACTGTATATATATATATATATGTATATATACTGTATATATATATATATATATATATATATGGCTTCAGGTGTCAGAGGGGTTAGTGCGTCTGCCTCACAATACGAAGGTCCTGCAGTCCTGGGTTCAAATCCAGGCTCGGGATCTTTCTGTGTGGAGTTTGCATGTTCTCCCCGTGAATGCGTGGTTTCCCTCCGGGTTCTCCGGCTTCCTCCCACCTCCAAAGACATGCACCTAGGGATAGGTTGATTGGCAACACTAAATGGGCACTAGTGTGTGAATGTTGTCTGTCTATCTGTGTTGGCCCTGTGATGAGGGAGGCGACTTGTTCAGGGTGTACCCCGCCTTCCCGCCCGATTGTAGCTGAGATAGGCACCAGCACCCCCACGACCCCGAAAGGGAATAAGCGGTAGGAGATGGATGGATATATATATATATATATATATATATATATATATATATATATATATATATATGTATATATATATACTGTTTGTAGTTTTAAACTTGCATTTGAAAGAAGTCTAAAAAAAAACTGGGCGCTCTTGACCTAAAATGTAAAGTTTTTGGTTGAGCTGCCAGGACGCCCCAGTGAAGCTGTGACTGCTGTCTCTTTAAGAAGTGATTTAAAGACAAGCGGTCCTCAGCACACTTTGCTGTTGGAAACGTCCTCAGTTTATCTCCACCAGCAGAGCCCCAAGCGTCTGTAAATCAGCTGTCCTTTCCTCTCGGGGGGTTTATAAGTGAACGGGAGCCATGTTCCACACAAATGATCAAACAAATGAACTGTGTGTTACTTTTGCCCATAGTGTCAGTTTGGATGAATTACCGTTTTCTTGCTTTTTGCTTTTTATTCTTCACGCAAATTCATAGCTGACACATTTTAGGAACTGAAACACGTCATTGCCTGGATTTGGGTTTCAAAACAAATGTCACGTCTCCCAATTATGATGCAATAATACATGCGCTTTGATACTGCCTGCTCAGTGTGATTGAAAACACATATTGAGTACCAGCGCCCTCTGTCGGCAGCAGCTACAAAACACTTTGGGTTGACGATCACAGAGCAGTGGCAGGGAATATCTCAAAACAATCAAAATAGGAAGGTCCTGTGAGTCTTAACAGACAATATGAGGAAATATAAATATGTTTGTTTTTTTTGGTAAAAAATACAAATAATAAAACTGGATTTCATATAAAAATCTTGCTAATTTTGATTTAATTTAACATTGTTGTTGTCAATTAAAGGTTTGTTTGTATGTGTGTAAATATATATCCATCCATCCATCCATTTTTTACCGCTTATTCCATTTGGGATCGTGGGGGGGTGCTGGTGCCTAGCTCAGCTACAATCGGGCGGAAGGCGGCGTGCACCCTGGAAAAGTCGCCACCTATATACAGTGGGGCAAAAAAGTATTTAGTCAGCCACCAATTGTGCAAGTTCTCCCACTTAAAATGATGACAGAGGTCTGTAATTTTCATCATAGGTACACTTCAACTTTGAGAGACAGAATGAGAAAAAAAAATCCAGGAATTCACATTGTAGGAATTTTAAAGAATTCATTCGTCAATTATGGTGGAAAATAAGTATTTGGTCAACCATTCAAAGCTCTCACCGATGGAAGGAGGTTTTGGCTCAAAATCTCACGATACATGGCCCCATTAATTTTTTCCTCAACACGGATCAATCATCCTGTCCCCTTAGCAGAAAAACAGCCCCAAAGCATGATGTTTCCACCCCCATGCTTCACAGTAGGTATGGTGTTCCTAGGATGCACCTCAGTATTCTTCTCCCTCCAAACACAACGAGTTGAGTTTATACCAAAATGGATACATGGATGATACAGCAGAGGATTGGAAGAATGTCATGTGGTCAGATGAAACCAAAATAGAACTTTTTGGTATAAACTTAACTTGTCGTGTTTGGAGGAAAAAGAATACTGAGTTGCATCCCAAGAACACCACACCTACTGTGAAGCATGGGGGTGGAAACATCATGCTTTGGGGCTGTTTTTCTGCTAAGGGGACAGGACGATTGATCCGTGTTAAGAAAAGAATGAATGGGGCCATGTATTGTGAGATTTTGAGCCAAAACCTCCTTCCATAAGTGAGAGCTTTGAATGGTTGACCAAATACTTATTTTCCACCATAATTTACAAATAAATTCTTTAAAATTCCTACAATGTGAATTCCTGGATTTTTTTTCAAATTCTGTATCTCACAGTTGAAGTGTACCTATGATGAAAATTACAGACCTCTGTCATCATTTTAACTTGCATAATCGGTGGCCGACTAAATCATTTTTTGCCTCACTGTATGTGTGTGTGTATCAATATGTGTATATGTATATATAATTCTGTATATATAGACATGTTTATATATGTGTGTGTGTGTGTGTATTAGGGCTGGGCGATATATCGTTATAAACGATATATCGCAGGTTTGTGTCTGTGCGATATAGAAAATGACTATATCGTAATATTCCAGTACACGTTCTCACGCAGTTGCTTTTACCTGCGGGCATTACACTACAGGCTCTTCACACTCCTTCTCACAGAGACGTACAACAAGCACACCTTCTTACATACGTCACATACTGTCGCGCCTGTAGCGTCATACACTCTCGCCGAGAGCTAACGTTAGCATGGCTTACGTTAGCTGAGGCAGGTCGTGCAAGCAGAGCGAGTGACATTACGAGAGAGACGGTGCGACACGGATCATAAATGGAGGAAGGACAATTAATGCCCCAAAAAAACAGCAGGGGGTTAATCATCTGGCGATGGTTTGGCTTTAAGCGGCAAGATATTCAGCAGACAACAGCAATATGCAAAGTATGCAGCAGAAGTGTTACTACAAAAGGTAGCAGCACTACTAATTTGTTCTTTCATTTAAAAAGTCACCCACGTGAGAATGAAGAGTATCTAATAAATACAGTTTTGGTGAAATTACTTAGTTGTGATTTCCCTCTCTGCATGAAAGTTTAAAAGTAGCATATATTAATGCAGTATGAAGAAGAATGTTTTAATGTAGACACATAGAATCATCATACTGCTGTGATTGTATGTATCAAGTTTTCATTCAAGGCTAAGGCAAAATATTGTAATATATATCGTATACTGCGATATGGCATAAAAATACCGCAATATTAATAAAAGCCAATATCGCCCAGCCCTAGTGTGTATATATATATATATATATATATATATATATATATATATGTGTGTATACATATACTGTATATGTATGTATGTGTATATAAATAGATACATACAAACATCCATATAGTACATCCATCTATATATATATTGTCATGCCCGGCTCTGCCGGTTAGTGTTTGGGGCACTTTGGTCCTCCGACCCGCAGGTGGAGCTGGTCTGTGAAGACGTGCAACATCTCAGAGGGCTGCTGATTGGGCGGCCTATAAAAGGCCTCCCATCAGCATGCTCTCTCTCTCATGCTCTCTCTCTCTCTCTCTCGTCCCACAGGCACATTCGTTTGGTGACCGTATGGTCACGGCAACGACGGCCGGGATTAGCACCACACTTGCACCCTTTTGGGACAACACTCATTTACTGATACATTCCTTGGTTAATTCACATTACTGATCACTGATACATGTTGTAAATAAAAGATCTGTTGGCTAAAATGTACAAATCGGTGTGGTCTCCCTTAATGTTACAGCCACTAACGAGCCAGTGGTTGTGACATATGGGGGCTCTCTCTCTCCAACCAATCCAACCAGGTCTCTAAAACATTACAGTTATGTTAACACAGCAAACTAACCTCGGAGCATCCCCCTAAACATTTTCCCCCCACTAGACTAATCTATTTTCACACAGAGCCCGAGGACGAGGATCATTTACTCACCAATACCTGTGGAGACGTACCATCCCGACAAAGCCGATTCAGCCGTTTCTCCAAGGCGGTGCCCTCGCCCAGGCTCTGTGACAGCAGGAACCTAGAACCCGTACTAGATGGGGATAAAGGCGACAGCTCCTAAGAGGCTGAATGCAATGCTACAAACTGCAATGAAACTAAACCAAGATGGCTGGAACAAACAATTCAGTGTCTACCTACACTTGCACGGTCAAACAAAGCCTCAAAAGTACAAATCAGTAGATCCCCCAATTAACTAACTGATAACAGGCCCCAACTGACTATCAGCAGTTCACAATTAGTAACTCAGCTCTACTCACCTTCCTACGCTCCAAAAGCCAGTAGAAGGAATACTCAATACAAAGAGCTCTACGCACCTTCCTACGCTGCCATAGCCAGTAGAAGGAATTACCATAGCCTAAAGTTACTACCAAAGATCGGACGAGCCCCCAGCTGCCATTCCAGCTGCAGGTGGATGCAAGCCAGGTGGGAGCAGGTCCGGTCCTCCTGCAGGCTGATGATGATGGAGTAGCCAGACCGGTTTGCTATTTTTCAAAAAAATTCAACAAATACCAATTTAATTATTCAGTGATTGAAAAGGAAGCATTAGCATTGATTTGGGCATTGCAACACTTTGAAGTCTATGTGGGAGGGGGTCTCCATCCAATTGTGGTCTACTCAGATCACAACCCTCTCACTTTTCTACAGTCTTTCAAAGGGTCCACCAACCAGCGCCTGTTGCGCTGGGCACTGTTTCTGCAGCCATTCCACCTGTTGATCCGCCATATTCGCGGGGTGGAAAATGTAATGGCTGATGCGCTCTCTCGGGCTCTGGACCAGGAGGTCTAATCATCTCCACTCACTCCTAACCTGCGGTTTTTCTCTGTTTCCCTTAAAGGTCGCTGTCCGGGTACCAGGATTTGCTGGGTGCAGGGAAGGTCGGAGGGGAAGGAGGGTGTTTGGGATGGTTTGGGTTCTGGTTGGTCTGGGGTGGAGGGGAGGTGCGTCAGTGGGACTAGAATATAGCTACTGGGGCTACTGTAGGTTTTTGTTTTCTATTTTTTGATGGTGCTTCAGAGACCCAGTTAACACGGGTCTCTGTTTTTAAGGGGGGGGATGTCATGCCCGGCTCTGCCGGTTAGTGTTTGGGGCACTTTGGTCCTCCGACCCGCAGGTGGAGCTGGTCTGTGAAGACGTGCAACATCTCAGAGGGCTGCTGATTGGGCGGCCTATAAAAGGCCTCCCATCAGCATGCTCTCTCTCTCATGCTCTCTCTCTCTCTCTCTCTCTCGTCCCACAGGCACATTCGTTTGGTGACCGTATGGTCACGGCAACGACGGCCGGGATTAGCACCACACTTGCACCCTTTTGGGACAACACTCATTTACTGATACATTCCTTGGTTAATTCACATTACTGATCACTGATACATGTTGTAAATAAAAGATCTGTTGGCTAAAATGTACAAATCGGTGTGGTCTCCCTTAATGTTACAGCCACTAACGAGCCAGTGGTTGTGACAATATATATATATATATATATATATCCATCCATCCATTTTCTACCGCTTATTCCCTTTCGGGGTCGCGGGGGGCGCTGGCGCCTATCTCAGCTATCTCAGCTTCCGCCCGATTAACACGGAACAATCGTCCTGTCCCCTTAGCAGAAAAACAGCCCATGATGTTTTCCACCCCCATGCTTCACAGTAGGTATGGTGTTCTTGGGATGCAACTCAGTATTCCTTTTCCTCCAAACACGACGAGTTGAGTTTATACCAAAAAGTTCTATTTTGGTTTCATCTGACCACATGACATTCTCCCAATCCTCTGCTGTATCATCCATGTATCCATTTTGGTATAAACTCAACTCGTCATGTTTGGAGGAAGAAGAATACTGAGTTGCATCCCAAGAACACCTTACCTACTGTGAAGCATGGGGGTGGAAACATCATGCTTTGGGGCTGTTTTTCTGTTAAAGGGACAGGACGATTGATCCGTGTTAAGGAAAGAATGAATGGGGCCATGTATCGTGAGATTTTGAGCCTAAACCTCCTTCCATCAGTGAGAGCTTTGAATAGTTGACCAAATTCTTATTTTCCACCATAGTTTACAAATAAATTATTTAAAATTCCTACAATGTGAATTCCTGGATTTTTTTTCACATTCTGTCTCTCACAGTTGAAGTGTACCTATGATGAAAATTACAGATCTCTGTCATCATTTTAAGTGGGAGAACTTGCACAATCGGTGGCTGACTAAATACTTTTTTGCCCCACTGTATATATATATATATACCGTCAAGAAAATAATTATTTGAACACCCTGCTATTTTGCAAGTTCTCCCACTTAGAAATCATGGAGGGGTCTGAAATGTTGACGGTAGGTGCATGTCCACTGTATGAGAGATAACCTAAAAAGAAAAATCCAGAAATCACAGTCTATGATTTTTAAAAAAATGTATTCGTGTGATACAGCTGAAAATATATAGTTGAACACCTGTCTATCAGCTAGAATTCTGACCCTCAAAGACCAGTAGTCCGCCTTTAAAAGTCCTCCTCCACTCCACTGTATTATCCTGAATCAGATGCACCTGTGTGAGGTTGTTAGCTGCATAAAGACACCTGTCCACCACATACAATCAGTAAGACCCAAACATTCAGCATGGCTAAGAGCAAAGAGCTGTCCAAAAACACATGAGACAAACTTGTACAACTCCACAAGAATGGAAAGGGCTACGGAGAAATTGCTAAGCAGCTTGGTGAAAAAAGGTCCACTGTTGCAGCAATCATTAGAAAATGGAAGAAGCTAAACATGACGGTCAATCTCAATCGGAGTGGAGCTCCATGCAAGATATCACCTGGTGCGGTCTCAATGATGCTAAGAAAGGTGAGGAATCAGCCCAGGACTACACGGCAGGACTTGGTCAATAACCTGAAAAGAGCTAGGACCACTGTTTCCATGGTGACTGTTGGTAATACACCAAGACGTCATGGTTTGAAATCATGCATGGCACGGAAGGTTCCCCTACTTAAACCAGCACGTTAAGGCCCGTCTTAAGTTTGCCAATGACCACTTGGATGATCCAGAGGAGTCATGGGTGGGAGTTTAGTGGACAGATGGGATCAAAATTGACTTTTTTGGTCATAATTCCACTATGCGTGTTTGGAGGAAAAAGAATGATGCGCACCATCCCAAGAACACCATCCCTGCTGTGAAGCATGGGGGTGGTAGCATCATGCTTTGGGGGTGTTTTTCTGCTCATGGGACATGACAACTGTACTGTATTATGGAGAGGATGACTGCAGCCATGTATTGTGAGATATTGGCCAACAACCTCCTTCCCTCAGTCAGATCATTGAAGATGAGTCGTGGCTGGATCTTCCAACATGACAATGACCCAAAGCACACAGCACACATATATACACACTCACACACACACACACACACACACACATACATATATATATATATATATATATATATATACATATATATATATATATGTATATATATATATATATATATATATATAGGGCTTCACGGTGGAAGAGGGGTTAGTGCGTCTGCCTCACAATACGAAGGTCCTGCAGTCCTGGGTTCAATCCCAGGCTTGGGATCTTTCTGTGTGGAGTTTGCATGTTCTCCCCGTGAATGCGTGGGTTCCCTCCGGGTACTCCGGCTTCCTCCCACTTCCAAAGACATGCACATGGGGATAGGTTGATTGGCAACACTAAAATTGGCCCTAGTGTGTGAATGTGAGTGTGAATGTTGTCTGTCTATCTGTGTTGGCCCTGCGATGAGGTGGCGACTTGTCCAGGGTGTACCCTGCCTTCCGCCCGATTGTGGCTGAGATAGGTGCCAGCGACCCCAAAAGGGAATAAGTGGTAGAAAATGGATGGATGGATATACATATATATATATATATATATATGCGTACCATCCAAAGAACACCATATATATATATTTATATGTGTGTGTGTGTTTGTGTGTGTATATATATGTAAATATTTGTGTTGTTCCAGCAGATCAATCGACTGGATATGCTGTCATTTTACATTAATGATGACCCACTGTCTCTTTATCCACAATGCCGCCTGATCCCTGCTGACCATTTTACGGACGATAGGATCGCGCCTCGCCAGGAGATTCTGGGCTCTTTGCACTACTTTGAAACTCAATCTCTTAGAGTTCCGTGTTGTGTCTTGGAACGCAATATCCTCTGCTGCACTCACGCTGTCATCAACTGCTTCTCTCCGCTTCTGTGTTTCTGCTTCCGTCCGCTCCTACACAATCCTTCTGCACGCCCCCACACCAGCGCCAAGGCCTTCCCCTCCTTTGGGTTACCAACCCAGCACCACGGTGGGGCTTTGGATCCAACATAACGAAAATCAAGGAGATCTGAAAAAAAAATATATATAAAAAAATAACAATAAAGTGAACAATAGTTCCCATTGACCAACCATCTTTAACTGTCTTCGTATTTCTTGTCTTTCTTACTCTAATTAGAAGTGTGTTCTTGTCCTTGTTGGTTTGAGACTGATTTGGACTCAAATCGGTCTGCTTGTTTGCATTGTTGTCTCACAGCAAGAAGTCAAAGGGTCCATTCTGTGAGTTTCTTTGTCCCTTGTGTTGATGCTGCAGCAAACATGTCCAGGGTCTCAATTCCAATGTTTTTTTTTTCCCTATGTGACCTGTATCAGAATTTTTCATGGCGTGAACAATGCAATTCCAAATTGTTAATATTCCACTCTCTTTTATAAGGGTGTGGCCTCTACGGGTGTGGCCTCTACGAAGTCGCCCTCCTTGTCGGGCGCTTCCTCCTCCACGTCGCCTACGGATGTGGTCGTGTCCAGGTCGTCCTCCTCGCTGGGCACCTCCTCTTCCAAATCGGCCACGGGTGTGGCCTCTACGAGGTCGCCCCCCCAAGACTTTTACGGCAGCGCTGCTCCATCCCCCGCCGCCACCTGGCTTGTCCTCGGTGGATTCGGGGACATGCGACCTGGCGACCCTCCACCGTGTCCTCCCTCCGCCCTCCCTTCATGTTTTGACTTTTTTGTGTGGGAGGGGGGGGGTTCATACTGGGACTTTTGGGACATCTGGGATCCGTCCCTTAGGGGGAGGCTTATGTCATGGTCCACATCTTGGACCATGTCATATTATGGTTTTGTTTCGTTTTTGTAATCATCCTGTGTTGTATGAGACATCTTTGGTTCCCGGTGGCACTTCCTGTTTGGTTTCTGTTGTCATGGTTACTCATTTAGTGTCACCTGTTTCTTGTTTGTCGTCACGCACCTGATTTGATTAATTATCTCCTTATTTAAAACTGCCCTTGTTTGTCATTCGTTCTCGTACTGTAGTTTGCTAAACGCAACAAGTGACATCGCTCTTCCCGCATTGTGATAACTATCTTTTTTCACCCTATTAGCTTCCATGCTATTTTGTTTGTTTACTTGTCCCTAGTTTACATACTAGCGCTTTCTGTTCATTCTAGCTTTCACGCTAGTTCTGTTTGTTTTGTCTGTAGTGCCTTGTGCAAGTGTTTTTTGTTCGTAGTTTGTTTTGTAATATTAATAAATCATTATCCTTACCCTCACGCTGTGTTCCATCCACCGCTGCACCCACGAGAGAAAACTTTTCACCACAATGCCAGCCAAACATCATAGTACAGTCCAAGCTGATGAAGCTTCTCTCGCAGTGGAAGTTGAAGAATTCGACTGAATAACGTGGAGGTTAGCCCAAGTGATGCAGGCTGGGACATTCCGCGGCGCGCCGGATGTGGAGACGATCTTGGAGTTTGGCGGTCTTCAAGTCCCGCTTAACTCCACTGGGTCCAGCGAAGCCCCGTCTCACCCCGCTCGCATGCGTCGGCAGAGGCGGAAGCCGCGGCGAAGGGCGTCGCTTAGCGACAGAGATGCGCTAACTCCACCGTCACTCCTCCATGGACACAGCCACCTTCAGCCCATCCAGGACTCCCCGCTCACGTCTGGTAATCCCTTTTGTTTTTCTTCCATTGACTCCCCCGGCTGGTCTGGTAGTTACGGGTACTGCATCCGTGACGTCAGCCCTCTGACGTCTCCAGAACAGATTGGGGATGAAGAATTTTTTTTAGAGCATGCACTCCCTCAGTCATCCACAGGGGACATGAATAGCTCCCTTACACTCCTTAAAGACATTTGTTTTCAATCCCAATGTAAGTCTTTATTTTCTGAAACCCCTCCACCTGTGACTTGGCCCCCTTCCCCAGTGACTTTTCCTCCCACCCTGTCTACCTCTTTCTGTTCCTCCCCCCACCCACCCCTAGAGCCACCCCTAGAGGTAGATTTAGACCATGGAGAGAGCGTCTGGCATCCGCTTGTGGAGGGGGGGGGCTCATGCTGGTGGCTGTGCCCTAGTCCAAGTCACAGTCATAGTCCCAGTCCCAGTCCTAGTCATAGTCTTGTTCATAGTCTTAGTCCTTGTTCTAGTCCTTGTCATAGTTCGAGTCCTGGTCCTTGTCTTAGTCTTAGTCATAGTCCCAGTCCACAACTTTTCACCACGATGCCAGCCAAACTTCACATATGTCGTGCTTTTCTAGATACGCAAAAACCTGTCATGGTCTGCATCCCGATAAACTCTAAGGCTACGTTCACACTGCAGGGTCGGATGTCAGTTCAGAGTTTTTTGGTCAAATCCGATCTTTTCATGCAGTCCTTCACGTTGCCAAAAAAAGGCAATTGCTAATGGGAACACAGTCTGACCCGGGTGCACACATGACTCTGTGACGTCACACGCGCTGCAGTAGTTTCCGGGAGTAAACATGGCTCCGATACTTGTCGGTCTTAAAACTGGCTCATTTGTGGCAATTTTCAAGGATTTTGTGGAATTAAAGTCAACATTTTCTGAACCAAAATATTACAATCATGAAGATTAGGAAGGGAGAGGGCAAGCACTTTGGCCTTTGCAGTTTGCGAAACATTTGCTTTGGCCGTTTGCTCTGGTGTCGGAGACAGGAGTGGTGGAACATTGACGTGAGTTCCGAAAATATTTTATTTTGTTCTCTTCTCATTTGTCAAGTATTTATTTTGCTACCAAATAATTATGACTAAGGATGGGTATTTCTCACATTGGAACCAATCACTACTAATTCGCCTTACCTGGTAATACATACTAGTACTCAACAACAATACCAATTTTTGGCACTTTTGAGTGTGGTAATGTTTTTGATAATGAAGCGCATTTTTTTAATCGCAATATTTAAAAATAAGCTGTTGTTATATCTTCTCGTTTTTAAGTATGACAATAAATTGAAATTACAAATGTAACTAATCAAAAGGACAAAAAATGGCAGCATTGAATAGTTTATGGTGTTTGTTTTGTTTTTATTGCGCAATCAAAAGTGTTGACACTTTAAGTATATAAAAAATAAAAAGGTTTGAGTACCAAAGATTGTCACACATACACCAGGTGTGGTGAAATTCTTTGCATTTGACTCATCACCTTTGATCACCCCCTGGGAGATGAGGGGAGCAGTGAGCAGCAGCGGTGGCCATGCTCGTTGTACTTATTACGCACCAGCTGTTTGATTGTAACCTGCATAAAAGTAGTAGTTTCTAAAACTGCCATGTAAAACCGCTAATGCTAATCAGTAGCATGCTAATGGCAAAGCAGTTTATTAGCACCAAGCTAGCACATTTTTTTGAAAAATGGAGCCTTACTTTACTTACTTTGAGCATTTTTCAGGTCACTTCCTTTATTGGCATTGAAACTTACAACAATACCTAGGGGTAGTTTGCGTGCAACTCAGGTAGCGTAACATGGTTTGATTTTACATGAATCAGTGTCCAGTAGCGTTTTTCCGATACCAATATTTTATTACGGGTATCGGTACCAAAATGTATATCAGTACTTTTCGATACTTTTCAAAACAACATTCAGGAGCATTAGCTTGCTGTTAGCGGTTAGCCATTGTATCCTCTTACGTTGTGTAGTGAAGTATGTTTAACTATTGTCTGGCAGGGATGAAACTTATAAGAAACATACTTTATTTGTCACTTTGGATGTGAGGATTACCGATTTAGAAGTAGCTAAAACACTGCTGATTGCAGATGGACGTTAGCCTCTAGCTAGTTAGCTATATTTTAAAGCCCTTGCTCCTGATGGGTGGGGTTGGCGCCTTGCATGGCAGCTCCCTCCATCAGTGTGTGAATGTGTGTGTGAATGGGTAAATGTGGAAGTAGTGTCAAAGCGCTTTGAGTACCTTGAAGGTAGAAAAGCGCTATACAAGTACAACCCATTTATCATTTATTTAAAGCACCTCTGGTAGAGCGGCACTTCGGTGTGTATAGCTTCACATTTAACCAGTGTTGGGTTATTTACTGAAAACAAGTAACTGGTTACAGTTACTAGTTACTTTATTTCAAAAGTAACTCAGTTACTTACACCAAAAAGTAATGCGTTACTGTGAAAAGTAACTATTTAGTTTCTTCTTTTTTTCCAATTTTTTGTAAGGCTCCCATTAATGCCCTTTTAGCCTTCATTTAAGTACAGTTATTACAATGGAGAATAATAAAATATGTTGATCAACTTGACATGCATTTGCGTCACTGAATTTTGGTAAGCAATGTGGTCTACAAACAACACACAAAGACAAATATATGTTTCAAAGGGCCAATTCATTTTGGGCCAGAACAAATTGACAAAACTATTTTATATAGCTGCAACATAACATATACAAGTAACAAACTGCATAATAACAACATGTCACAACATAGCTGTAAACCTGGCTTCACCCAAGGAAGGCACACATGACATGATTATATGTCATGTCACTATATATACAGCACACATACTGCTATACACACGCCTAACCAGGCCTTTTTTTCTCTCAAGGAATTGTGAAACAAAATCATGTCTTCAGGAGATCAACACTGTACTGAAGCCCAGAACACACTACGCGTTTCACCAGTTTTAGTTTAGAGAAAAGGAAAGATTGGCCTGGCCCACTAGGATCCCTCTTTAAAGGCCTACTGAAATTAGATTTTCGCATTTAAACGGGGATAGCAGGTCCATTCTATGTGTCATACTTGATCATTTCGCGATATTGCCATATTTTTGCTGAAAGGATTTAGTAGAGAACATCGACGATAAAGTTTGTAACTTTTGGTGCTGATAAAAAAAGCCTTGCCTTTACCGGAAGTCGCAGACGATGACGTCACAAGGGTGAGGGCTCCTTACGTCCTCGCATTGTTTTTAATGGGAGCCTCCAGCAGCAAGAGCTAGTCGCACCGAGAAAAAGACAATTTCCCCATTGATTTCAGCGAAGATGAAAGATTCGGGGATGATGATATTGATAGCAAAGGACTAGAAAAAAATAAAAATAATAAAATAATAAGCGGCGGCTCCGGGCGGCGGCAGTGTGAGTTTCTCAGATGTAATTTACTAGGATAATTCTGGAAGATCCCTTATCTGCTTATTGTTTTAATAGTGTTTTAGTGAGATTGTAAAGACATACCACGAGGTCGGATGGCTGCGGTGAACACGCAGTGTCTCAGAGAGAAGCCGAGGAGCCAAGCTCACAGCTGCCTTTTTTGACAGCTACTGCAGGAGGACAAATAATCCAATGATGTCTCCGGTAAGATACATATCAAAATTTTCTCATCCAAAAACATGCAGGTTGACGTAGAGAAACATGTTCGCTTAATCGCTCTGTGTTAAAAACAAGGAAACACCGGCTGTGTCTCGGTGCTAAAGACAGCTGCAATACACTGCTTTCCACCAACAGCATTGTTCTTTATAGTCTCCATTATTAATTGAACAAATTGCAAAAGATTCAGCAACACAAATGTACAAATTACTATGTAATTATGCGAAGAAAAGAGACGACTTTTAGCCGTAACTGGTGCTGAGCTAATATTTCCTGACAGTCCGTGACGTCACGCGCACGCCGCGTCATCATTCCGCGACGTTTTCAAAAAGAGGCTCCGCGGGTTTCAGTAGGCCTTTAAGTTGGTGAACTTTATAGTCTACACATTTAGAGTGATGTGATAATCAAACACTGTAGAAGTCTAGAATGAAAGAGTATATGAGAGAATTGACACAGTGTGTGTACTGTCAGTCCTGAATGATGAACAGAGGCAAAGTTTGCAGTGTCTTCTTTAGCATGCTTTCCATTTTTATGTGCTCACTGTCCACTGTGTCCAGCTACGTGGAAAACGTTTTCGTGCCATTTGCCGTTTGACGCCAGCTATCATTCTAATTAGCTGCCTGAAAGTGGGTGACCTCCACTGTAGAAATAGCCTGCATGTCTTCCACCAAATACGCTGCAACGGCTCTATCAATGTTGTCCTGGCTAGCAGTCCCTCCGTTAAAATCCTTAGATGGTGGTGGAGGTAGAGGTTAAGTGGCATCGGAGTCTGTGTCTCTCTTTACTAGCTTCGTCGAAGCATTTTCCTTTTGTACCATTTTCAGCAGATTTGAATTTCTGTTTTGGGTGGTATATAGGATCTTTGATCCAAGACACAACTTACATTTAACTAAAATGTTGTCATCTTTGTGCTCGACAAAAGAAAAGTAGTGAGAATATCTCCATGTTTAGAAACTCGGCTTTGGCTTTGCAATGATGTTTTGTTAGTTTATTTCCATATGAGTTGGGAAATTGTGTTATATGAGAATATAAACGGAATACAATGATTTGCAAATCCTTTTCAACCCATATTCAATTGAATGCACTACAAAGACAAGATATTGATGTTCAAACTCATAAACTTGTTTTTTTGCAAATAATAATTAACTCAGAATTTCATGGCTGCAACACGTGCCAAAGTAGTTGGGAAAGGGCATGTTCATCACTGTGTTACATCACCTTTTCTTTTAACAACACTCAAGAAACGTTTGGGAACGGAGAAAACTAATTGTTGAAGCTTTGAAAGTGGAATTCTTTCCCATTCTTGTTTTATGTAGAGCTTCAGTCGTTCCGCTGTCGTATTTTATGCTTAATAATCCGCCACACATTTTCGATGGGAGACAGGCCTGGACTGCAGGCGGGCCAGGAAAGTACCCGCACTCTTTTTTTACGAAGCCACGTCATTGTAACACGAGCTGAATGTGGCGTCCATGAAAAAGACGGCACTTAGATGGCAGCATATGTTGTTCTAAAACCTGTATGTACCTTTCAGAATTAATGATGCCTTCACAGATGTGTAAGTTACCCATGCTTTGGGCACTAATGCACCCCCATACCATCACAGATGCTGGCTTTTGAACTTTGCGTCGATAACAGTCTGGATGGCTCGCTTCCCTTTTGGTCCAGATGACACGATGTCGAATATCTCCAAAAACAATTTTAAGTGTGGAATCGTCAGACCACAGAACACTTTTCCACTTTGCATCAGTCCATCTTAGATGATCTCGGCCCCAGAAAAGCCGGCGGCGTTTCTGGATGCTGTTGACAAATGGCTTTCGCTTTGCATAGTAGAGCTTTAACTTGCACTTACAGATGTAGCGAGAAACTGTATTTAGTCACAGTGGTTTTCTGAAGTTCAATTCCCACCTCCGGAAGAACTTTGAACATGTCACGAGGGAGGTGTGGGACATTGAGTCCGAGTGGACCATGTTCCGAACCTCTATTGTCGAGGCCGCTGATTGGAGCTGTGGCCGCAAGGTTGTTGGTGCCTGTCGGGGCGGCAATCCCAGAACCCGTTGGTGGACACCAGCAGTGAGGGATGCCGTCAAGCTGAAGAAGGAGTCCTATCGGGTTCTTTTGGCTCATAGGACTCCGGAGGCAGTGGACGGGTATCGACGGGCCAAGCGGTGTGCAGCTTTAGCGGTCGCGGAGGCGAAAAACTCGGACATGGGAAGAGTTCGGAAAAACAATGGAAAACGACCTCCGGACGGCTTCGAAGCGATTCTGGACCACCATACGCCGCCTAAGGAAGGGAAAGCAGTGCACTATCAACACCGTGTATGGTGCGGATGGTGTTCTGCTGACTTCGACTGCGGATGTTGTGGATAGGTGGAGGGAATACTTCGAAGACCTCCTCAATTCCACCAACACGTCTTCCTTTGAGGAAGCGGTGCCTGGGGAATCTGTGGTGGGCTCTCTTATTTCTGGGGCTGTGGTTGCTGAGGTAGTTAAAAAACTCATCGGCGGCAAGGCCTCAGGGGTAGATGAGATCCGCCCGGAGTTCCTTAAGGCTCTGGATGCTGTGGGGCTGTGTTGGTTGACAAGACTCTGCAGCATCGCGTGGACATCGGGGGCGGTACGTCTGGATTGGCAGACCGGGGTGGTGGTACCTCTCTTTAAGAAGGGGGAACGGAGGGTGTGTTCCAACTATCGTGGGATCACACTCCTCAGCCTTCCCGGTAAGGTTTATTCAGGTGTACTGGAGAGGAGGCTACGCCGGATAGTCGAACCTCGGATTCAGGAGGAACAGTGTGGTTTTCGTCCTGGTCGTGGAACTGTGGACCAGCTCTATACTCTCGGCAGGGTTCTTGAGGGTGCATGGGAGTTTGCCCAACCAGTCTACATGTGCTTTGTGGACTTGGAGAAGGCATTCGACCGTGTCCCTCGGGAAGTCCTTTGGGGAGTGCTCAGAGAGTATGGGGTACCGGACTGTCTTATTGTGGCGGTCCGTTCCCTGTATGATCAGTGTCAGAGCTTGGTCCGCATTGCCGGCAGGAAGTCGGACACGTTTCCAGTGAGGGTTGGACTCCGCAAAGGCTGTCCTTTGTCACCGATTCTGTTCATAACTTTTATGGACAGAATTTCTAGGCGCAGTCAAGGCGTTGAGGGGTTCCGATTTTGTGGCCGCATGATTAGGTTTCTGCTTTTTGCAGATGATATGGTCCTGATGGCTTCATCTGGCCGGGATCTTCAGCTCTCACTGGATCGGTTCACAGCCCAGTGTGAAGCGACCGGAATGAGAATCAGCACCTCCAAGTCCGAGTCCATGGTTCTCGCCCGGAAAAGGGTGGAGTGCCATCTCCGGGTTGGTGAGGAGACCCTGCCCCAAGTGGAGGAGTTCAAGTACCTAGGAGTCTTGTTCACGAGTGGGGGAAGAGTGGATTGTGAGATCGACAGGCGGATCGGTGCGGCGTCTTCAGTAATGCGGACGCTGTAACGATCCGTTGTGGTGAAGAAGGAGCTGAGCCGAAAGGCAAAGCTCTCAATTTACTGGTCGATCTACGTTCCCATCCTCACCTATGGTCATGAGCTTTGGGTCATGACCGAAAGGATAATATCACGGGTACAAGCGGCCGAAATGAGTTTCTTCCGCCGGGTGGCAGGGCTCTCCCCTAGAGATAGGGTGAAAAGCTCTGCCATCCGGGAGGAGCGCAAAGTAAAGCCGCTGCTCCTCCACATCGAGAGGAACCAGATGAGGTGGTTCGGGCATCTGGTCAGGTTGCCACCCGAACGCCTCCCGAGGGAGGTGTTTAGGGCACGTCCAACCGGTAGGAGCCCACGGGGAAGACCCAGGACACGTTGGGAAGACTATGTCTCCCGGCTGGCCTGGGAACGCCTCGGGATCCCCCGGGAAGAGCTAAACGAAGTGGCTGGGGAGAGGGAAGTCTGGGCTTCCCTGCTTAGGCTGCTACCCCCGTGACCCGACCTCGGATAAGCGGAAGAAGATGGATGGATGGATGGAAGGGTTTTCTGAAGTGTTCCTGAGCCCATGTGGTGATATCGTTTAGAGATTGATGTCGGTTTTTGATACAGTGCCGTCTGAGGTCACGATCATTCAATCTTGGTTTACGGCCATGCCGCTTAGGTGCAGGGATTTCACCAGATTCTCTGAAGCTTTTGATGATATCATGGACCGTAGATGTTGAAATCCCTAAATGTCTTGCAATTTCACTTTGAGAAACATTATTCTTAAATTGTTTAACTATTTGCTCACTAAGTTGTGGACAAAAGGGTGTACTTCGCCCCATCCTTTTTAGTGAAAGACTGAGCATTTTTTGGGAAGCTGTTTTTATACCCAATCATGGCACCCACCTGTTAACAATTAGCCTGCACACCTGTGGGATGTTCCAAATAAGTGTTTGATGAGCATTCCTCAACTCTATCAGTATTTATTGCCACCTTTCCCAACTTCTTTGTCACGTGTTCCTGGCATCAAATTCTAAAGTTAATGATTATTTGCAAACAAAAAATCATTAAAAATCATTTTGTTATAAACGCAACACTTTTGTTTTTGCTCCGATTTTTCACGAGTTGTACTTAAAGATCTAAAACTTTTACTATACACACAAAATACCTATTCCTCTCAAATATTGTCTGAATAAATCTGTGTTTATGAGCATTTCTTCTTTGCCAAGATAACCCATGTCACCTCACAAGTGTGGCAAATCCAGATGCTGGTTAAACAGCATGATTATTGCACAGATGTGCCTTAGGCTGCCCACAATAAAAGGAAACTCTAAAATGTGAAGTTATATCACACAGCACAATGCCACATATGTTACAAGTTTCCAGCTAGCATGCAGTTGGCATGCTAACTACAAGAATGCCCACCAGAGATGTTGCCCGTCAACTGAATGCTCATTTCTTTACCATAAGACGTCTCCAAAGTCGTTTCAGAAAATTTGGCAGTCCATCCAACTGGTCTCACAACGGCAGATCACGTGTAACAAAACCAGCCCAGAACCTCCACATCCAGCAGGTGCACCTCCATGATCATCTGAGACCAGCCACCCTTACAGCTGCTGCAACAATTGGTTTGCATAACCAAATAATTTCTGCACAAAATATGAGAAACCGTCTCAAATGCTCGTTGTCATCATTGGGGTCTCGACCTGACCTCAGTTCTTCGGCTTAACCGTCCTGAGTGAGAAATGCTCACATTTGATGGCGTCTGGCACGGATGAAACACGATTTTCACTGTTCAGGGCAAATGGCAGACAGCGTGTGTGGCGTCATGTGGGAGAGCAGTTTGCTGATGTCAACGTTATGAATTGAGTGGCCCGTGGTGGGGGCGGGGTTATGGTATGTGCAAGCGTATGTTAAAGACAACAAACACTACTGCATTTTATTGATGACATTTTGAATGCACAGAGACACTGTGACAAGACCCTGAGGCCCATTGTTGTGCCATTCACTCATCATCTCATGTTGCAGCATGACAACGCATGGCCCCATGTTGCAATTTATATATGTATCTATATATATATATATATATATATATATATATATATATATATATATATATATATTATATATATAGTGGGGCAAAAAAATATTTAGTCAGCCACCAATTGTGCAAGTTTTCCCACTTAAAATGATGACAGAGGTCTGTGATTTTCATCATAGGTACACTTCAACTGTGAGAGACAGAATGTGAAAAAAAATCCAGGAATTCACATTGTAGGAATTTTAAAGAATTTATTTGTAAATTATGGTGGAAAATAAGTATTTGGTCACTTCAAACAAGGAAGATCTCTGGCTCTCACAGACCTGTAACTTCTTCTTTAAGAAGCTCTTCTGTCCTCCACTCGTTACCTGTATTAATGGCTCTTGTTTGAACTCCTTATCTGTATAAAAGACACCTCTCCACAGCCTCAAACAGTCAGACTCCAAACTTCACTATGGACAAGACCAAAGAGCTGTCGAAGGACACCAGGAAAAGAATTGTAAACTTGCACCAGACTGGGAAGAGTGAATCTGCAATAGGCAAGCAGCTTGGTGGGAAAAAATCAACTGTGGGAGCAATTATCAGAAAATGGAAGACATACAAGACCACTGATTATTTCCCTCGATCCGGGGCTCAACGCAAGATCTCATCCCGTGGGGTCAAAATGATCATGAGAACGGTGAGCAAAAATCCCACAAACATACGGGGGGACCTGGTGAATGACCTGCAGAGAGCTGTGACCAAAGTAACAAAGGATACCATTAGTAACACTCTACGCCAACAGGGAATCAAATCCTGCAGTGCCAGGCGTGTCCCCCTGCTTAAGTCAGTGCATGTCCAGGCCCGTCTGAAGTTTGCCAGAGAGCACATGGATGATACAGCAGAGGATTGGGAGAATATCATGTGGTCAGGTGAAACCTAAATATAAATTTTTGGTATGAACTCAACTCGTCGTGTTTGGAGGAAGAAGAATACTGAGTTGCTTTCCAAGAACACCATACCTACTGTGAAGCATGGGGGTGGAAACATCATGCTTCGGGGCTGTTTTTCTGCTAAGGGGACAGGGCGATTGATCCGTGTTAAGGAAAGAATGAATGGGGCCATGTATCATGAGATTTGGAGCCAAAACCTCCTTCCATCAGTCAGCGCTTTGAATGGTTGACCAAATACTTATTTTTCACAGTTGGCACAGTTGAAGTGTACCTATGATGAAAATTACAGACCTCTGTCATCATTTTAAGTGGGAGAACTTGCACAATCGGTGGCTGACTAAATACTTTTTGCCCCACTGTATATATAGAAATTATGACTCAGTTTAGAATCAGGATCCATCCATCCATCCACTTTCTACAGCTTGTCCCTTTCGGGGTCATGAGGGGTTGCTGGATCCTATCTCAACTGCATTCGGGATGAATAACAATTTAAATGGGAAACAATTGTTTTTTGCACCGCTCCATTTTATATTTCTACTGCTTACTTTTCATTTATTTAGCTGTATCTTTATAGCCTTGTCAGTACTGTATTGTTATTTTAATATGCTCTTTGGGGCAGTCATGGCTGTTTTTGAAATTGTGACATCATGAATAAACAAACAATCACCTTGGAGTACGGCGGGCAGACTATTGATGACTTCGGTGTACACAGTTTAGTTAGTAGAGAATAGTTCATGTCCCAGTAGTGTAATTCATAAATATATTTTGATGTTGCCCTTCAAATTCTTAATTCCTATTTTGCCATTCAACATACAGTTTTGGATCGAAAGCAACATCTTCAGGGTCAAACAGAATGCAGGTCCAAAAAGCGCAAATGCACTTTTTTAGGAATTTTGCTCATCATTCACAACCCTTATGTATGACAAGGACACACATGTTTTTATTTGTTATGCATTCTAAATTGTACAATATGGCAAGGAAGAGGTGGCTAACAATGGAATTAAAGGGGGTAATTTATTTTGCCCATAAAGTCATAAAAAAACATTCAAAAAGCACCAACAATACTTTATTTACATCTTGTGACCTGATTAGCCAAGTATTAGCAATACTGTTATTATAAGCGCTAGCATAGTGAAACTACTTTTGTTTCATGATCACAGAGAGCTAACTGGCTTATGCCACCATATTGACATATTGAGCTGTTGCATCGCCTCTGGGTTGGTGAAAGTTAATGCCGGATTATAAATCATGCCTCTGACCTGGATAGTAGAAGGCTGTGGACGTAAACCGACAAGTTGGTCAACTTTGACATCCAACTTACACCCAGAGATGGCGCCACCTTTTTTTTTTAAGATTGATCGTGTAAATGGGAAGATCTAAACATCCCAAGGAGAGCAGACATTGTACAGTAGGAGATTGTTTAATTATGTTGATAGTTTGTATATCTTGTTTAGCACTTACTAATACTGCTACATGATGCTTAGGTTTTCAATAAAGCTGCATCCGTTTAGCTTCTAAAACTTGTGGATCATCCTCCTTATATTCAGGCTAAAAAATATGCATTTCTGGATCATCGTTTGTCCCAAAATTGCCATGATTAGTAGTGTTGTTGTAGGAGGGCAAAGTGAACGTTGTGGTGCACCTGTGGAATTAAAAAGCTGCCGTAAATAAGCAAAACTATGTAAATATCCATTCATCCATCCATTTCCTACCACTTGTCCCGTTCGGGGTCGGGGGGATGCTGGAGCCTGTCTCAGCTGCATTCGGGTAGAAGGCAGTTTACACCCTGGACAAGTCGCTACCTCATCGCAGCAAAAATATGTAAATATCACATGTTATTATGAATGTGACAGAACCTACATTGTAAATATATTTACAGTGTGTACATAAAACCTTGATGGAGCTTCTTTAGAAGGCTTTATACCTCCATTACTTCTATTGTTAGCTGACTTTTGCTAAAATGTATTTAAAATATCAAAATGTCCTCCACACACTTTGTGTATCAATTTGTATTGATTTTATATACATTTTGAATTAAAAGTTCAGCTTTTTTTTTCATTCGCACTAGGAGAGCACCTGATCTTAAGTATCAAAAAGTATCGATAATTTGATTCGAGCAACGATACCAGAGCATATGATCTGGTATCGGTTGCGATTCACTGCTCGGCTCTTCACATATTGTTGCTTTGTTCCATTTTTATATAACTTTCGGTAGTTTGACCTCCTTATTTCCTGTTTAGTCTGTCACCGTGGTTTCATAATGTTTCCACCTGCTACTCACGGTTCCCGCACACCTGTTTTACTAATCACCTCCCTTGTTTAAGCTTGCCCCTTTTCGTTGTTCATTCTGGAATCCTAATTTGCCTTTGTGCAACAGTGACGACTGATTTGTATGTATATTCTCGCCAGCTTACACGCTACGCCTTTTGTTTATTCTTAGCTCTCATGCTAAATGTTTTATTCTCGCTAACTTACATGCTACTCCTTTGTTTTATTCTAGCTCTCATGCTAATGATTTGTTTCCCTTTTTTTTGTGCCTTCGTGCCAAGTCTAGTTTTTCTGTTTGTATTCCTAGCTTTCATGCTAGCGCCATTTGTTTGCCTTTTCTGCTTAGCACCAGTACTTTTGTTCCTAGCCCTTTAATTTATTTAATAAATACTTTACATCTTACCTTTTGCTGTGTTCTTGCCGACACATCCTTGGAAAAACAAACGCTATGCCAACCAGACGTTACAGTATCAACGGTATAAGTATTTTAAGTATCTATCATCACTAGTGAGTTTTTAATGTGGTGATTTATCGGTTCCACGACTGATGCAAACAGATGATTTCTTTCTCTATTTGCTTTCCTCACTTTTATCTCCCTTCTCGGTTCTCTCCTTTTTCTCTATTGCTTCCATTGGCAAGGTGCGATATTGCTTTAATTGAGCAGAAACGTGGAGAGATCAGACATATCTCAGGGGATTAGAGGAAAAGCTCGGAGTTTGTGCGACTGGCGGCCTGTGTTTGGAGCAAGGGGTCTGCTGGGAATGAAGGTAGTTAGTGTGACCCCTGACCCCGCGAGCTGTTGACGTGGAAGCCGGCCAAGAGAGGTCCAACAGAACGCTTTTGTTAATCACATTCAGGGTTCCCTGTGAACTATGGGCAGGGGGAAAGCTGGCAGCTCAGCCTTGCGGAATGTGGAGCTCTTTATTCTCATGCTTTGGAAATGGAGGTGGGCTCTGGAAGCAGTAAAGCTCCTTCAGCAAGACCTCTTCCACTCAGCTCAATTGACACTGACAGTTTCCTGGCTTAGGCTTGCCAACTGGCAGGCTCGCGGTGTGCTGGGGTGTGGGGGGTGGGGGGGGGGGACAAACGCCAGCGCTGTAAGGCCCGACTTCCGTCACGCCGCTACAGTATAAAATACACTTTCTGGATTTGTGTAGACCTGCATCGAGCCAGAGTTTTGATAACTCAACGATGTACACTTCATACTGTACATGCTTTTGTTACGTCACTTCTCGATTACTGTAACTATCACTGCTACTAAGATTACAGTTTGTTCAAAATGCGGCTGCTAGACTTTTGACAAGAATAAGAAAGTTTGATCATGTTACGCTTATACTGTATATACTCTTATTTACACATATACCTATATATACTTTAAGGTTTTATTACTTACGTTCAAAATATTTAACACTTTAACATTGTCTTATCTTGCTGATTGTATTGTACCCTATATTCCATCCAGAAACCTATGTTCATACATGCCAACCCTCCCGGATTTTCCGGGAGACTCACGAAATTCAGCGCCTCTCCCGAAAACCTCCCGGGACAAATTTTCTCCCAAAATTCAGGCGGAGCTGGAGGCAACGCCCCCCCAGCTCCAGACCTGACTCAACGTTGTGACCCTCTTAAACAGGATAATAATGCCATCTACTGTACATAGAATAGAATGTAAATATATTCTACATTTAAGTGCAGTCAAGGAACATGCATAAGGGAGTCTGTTCTGAAGCCCACAGTAAAGAGATGTAACTTCATCACGTCACCTGGTTATTGACTCCAACCCAATATATTACACCGTTGACGAGCAAAATGAAGAAATACGCTTGCGAATTCCAGAACGATTGGAAACAAGAATTTCAGTTTATCCAGGACAGTTTGAAGAGGAAGGGGTATGTTGCCTGTAAATTTTGTAGAACAGACTTCTCCATTGAACACGTCGGTCAAACGGATACTCAGCCATGAACGGTCAGTCAGCAAAGCACAAAGCGTCCGCAGCGCAGCATCGTTCACAACCCAGTATTATGGCCCACCTCGCAAAATGGAGACCCGATGGTGTATCTTATGCTGAGACAAAGATGGCGATGCTGATAGCTGTAAGCAACATCGCGTTCTGATTTGCGGATGTCTACAACAAATCGGTGAAGGATGTTCCCCGATTCGTAGATCGCTCGCCAATACGCAAATGGCAGAACAAAGGTTACTCAAATAGTGAAAGGTAAGTGTTGTGGTTGGTTTTTGTAACCAGCAATTACAGTACAGTTAGTAGAACTACTGTGTTTTTATTACTGTGTATTTGATAGGTGCCGTCGGAAATTCAACTATATATTTTATTTATATATATAATAAAATAACCCAGGACTTCTCAGGACCTTTGTATTAAGAGGCAGAGGCACTAACCCCTCTCCCACCGTGAAGCCCCATATATATATATATATATATATATATATATATATATATATATATATACAGTATATATATGTGTGTAATATTCAAGTTAATGAATCATACGCCACCCCTCCTAACTACGCCCCCCGCCCAAACCACGCCTCCGCCCCACCCCCCACCTCCCGAAATCGGACGTCTCAAGGTTGGCAAGTATGCCTATGTTAAAAAGTTCCCAGAATTCCCAGAGCTCAAAAAAGTGGGCAGGATGTGAAGAGTTTTGCATACACAAAGTATAGAATGGGCTCCAGTATGCAGTAAAAGTTAAGAGTTGCCACCTCGGTAGAAGCATTTACCTTAAAACGTATCTACATACCCTAGCTCAGTGTTACTCAGATGGGGGTACGCGTACCCCTGGGGGTATTTGAAAGTATGCTAAGAAGTACGTGAGATTTTTTTGAAATATTCTAAAAATAAAAAAAGTTCAAAAATCCTTTATAAATATATTTATTGAATAATACTTTAACAAAATATGAATGCAAGTTCATAAACTGTGAAAAGAAATGCAACAATGCAATATTCAGTGTTGACAGCTAGATTTTTTTGTGGATATGATCCATTAATATTGATGTTAAAGATTTCTTTTTTTGTGAAGAAATGTTTAGAATTAAGTTGATGAATCCAGATGGATCTCTATTACAATCCCCAAAGAGGGCACTTTAAGTTGATGATTACTTCTATGAGTAGAAATTTTTATTTATAATTGAATCACTTTATTTTTCAATAAGTTTTTAGTTATTTGTATACCTTTTTTCCAAATAGTTCAAGAAAGACCACTACAAATGAACAATATGTTGCACAGTTTTACAATTTAATACATCAGAAACTGATGACATAGTGCTGTATTTTACTTCTTTATCTCTTTTTTTCAACCAAAATAGGGGGTACTTGAATTAAAAAATGTTCACAGGGGATACATCACTGAAAAAAGGTTAAGAACTACTGCCCTAGCTCACTGGTCCCCGGTCTGTGATGCATTTTGTCTGACTTAATTTTCGCCTGTCCCACTTGACACACCAATAAGCTTGTTCATAGATGGATAATACAACTTCTGAAGCAAAGGTACCATTCGATTTGACTCCTCCCACCCCCACCAAGGACTGTTTTCACTGCTGAACTCTCAAGAGAGGTTCCGCAGACTCCGTAGAAGAACCTCCAGGTTCTGTAACAGCTTTTTCCCTCAGGCCATAAGACCATGAACACATCATAATAATCCCCTCCATTCCCCTCAAAAACAGATTAACTCGCTGGAATACAAAGACAATATAACATACATTTGTACATCCATAAACATGGATGCATATGCAAAAGTGCAATATATTTATCTGTACAGTAATCTATTTATATCTGCACCTTATTGATCTTTTATCCTGCACTATAACAAACTAATGCAACAAAAAGTTGTTCTTATCTGTACTGTAAAGTTCAAATTTGAATGGCACTAAAAGGAAGTCAAAGTCTAAGTCTCTACATATATATATATATATATATATATATGTATATATATATATATATATATATATATATATATATATATATATATATATGTATATATATATATATATATATATATATATATATATATATATATATATATATATTACATGGGACAATGCGCATTAATAAATGTAAACAATGTAAATGTGCCAGATAGTAGCCTAAGTCTCAAGCAGGTTGATGGTATATTATATATACTGTCAACTTTCCGGGATAATCTCACTGCACAGGAACCAGTCCAGGGCTCCTACTAATTGAGTTCTATTTTTCATACACTTACATTTGCTGTATTTATCTGTAAAGCTGGTTCGTGAAAATAATGCCGACAATAAACCAGTCCCCGTTGCAAAAAAAGGTTGATAATCCCTGATTTAGCTTTTAAATAGACTCTATTTTTGACCAGTTGATCTGCCACTTCTTCTTTTTTTGCCTCCCCTGCGTCTTGAGGGATTCCAGTCTGGAGGAAGCGCTTGCTGTTCTAAGTCATGACCCAGTGTGGAACACTCCTCCATGACCTGGATGGAGACCTCCTACATTGCCCCAAACGGACTGTGACATTATCATGAATAATTTGCGATAACTGTACCTACTTGGCATACATTGCAGCTGGTCACTCAGTTTGTAGGTTCAGACCAGTGATGTCATTGTATAATATGCATCCTAGTGTTGAAATTGAAATTACATATTTGTTTCTCGGATTATCCTAATCAAACACAGAAAAAAAAAAGAAAAAAGGGTTGTCTCGATACCATTATTTTGGTAATGTATATTCGATACTTTTCGATACCTTTCGATACGTTTTGAAATAATTTGGTCAAAAAAAAAAAATTGCATTCTTGGCTTTATTTTAACAAAAAATCTTATGGTGCACAAAACATATGTTTCTTATTGTAATCAAAGAACAATTTTGTCCTCATATAAAATAGTGAACATACCAGACAACTTGTCTTTTAGTAAGTGAGCGAACAAATGCTTCTAACTCGTCTGCTGACGTATGCCATTACATGTTGTGTCTTTTCTCACCCTATTAGTTTGTCAAAATTATGAGGGACAAGCTGTAAAAAAAATTATTATCATTCTAGTTGTTCATTTACTGTTAATATCTGCTTCATTTCTGTTTCTATCTACAACTTCTGTTAAAATGTAATAATACCTTCTTTTTTCTGTTGTTTGAATAATTTACATTAGTTTTGAATGATGCCACGAATTTAGGTATCGATCCAATACAAAATAGTTACAGTATCATACATTGGTCATAATCTAAGTTCTCATGAGTTTATGAGTATAGTACAAATTAGAAAAAGAAAAAATTTTGTGAAGATACAAAATATTTATGTAATCATAGTAGTATCGACTAGATTACCATGAATTGATTAACGTGGACCCCAACTTAAACAAGTTGAAAAACGTATTCGGGTGTTACCATTTAGTGGTCAATTGTACGGAATATGTACTGAACTGTGCAATCTACTAATAAAAGTATCAATCAATCTATCAAAGATACACTCTTGTACTTGATATCATTACTGTGGATGTCAGGTGTAGATCTACCCATGGTATTTGTTTACGTTCAGGAATGGCGTCATTAGCGGTGACGCTGGTGAGCTACGGTGTGTTGTGAAGCATGTTCAGCTATTCCTCGTCCTGCAGGGATGATACTTGTAAGAAACTCACTTTATTTGTCGCCATGGAGGGGAGGATTAGTCATTTAGAAGTAGGTAAAACACTGCCGATTGCGGATGGACGTTAGCCGCTGGATAGCTAGCCATGGTTTAGGCCATTCCTACCCGAAGTCGTTTAACCCCTTAATTGAATAATTATTTAGGCTAAGCTCCGTTTGAGCCACACTAAACCAGCGTTTAAGGTCCCCCTCCTCAGACAAATTTTTACACGGGTAAGTCAGCCGTGTAATTCTTGAATCTTAGCACTTAGCTGTGTATGGACTCATTGATCATTTACAAAGTGAGTTCGGAGAGGAGGAAGTGACGCCAGAAAGACCTCACCCACATAGGAAGTGAAGTCAGAAAGAACACGCCACAGCCAGCTTCATAATAAAGTGGTTTCGTAGCTCGTAGCTAACAATTGGAAATATGAAGACGAGTCATCCAGACATGCCATGTTTCTCATTCTTCCACATGTACAGACGCTCGTGGAAATCACACATGAATACAATAAGAGAAAAGCGATTTGGGATACAACACTTCCCAGACGGCAAGAGAACTTTCCAATGTACAGGTTAGCTGTGATGCTACTCAGTGAAAAACTTTGTCCATTTGTCAAAGGAAAGCCAATGAGAATGCAAGCTCCCGTGGATGTGATAAAAAAAAAGGTGGCGAGTGCTTTGTATTACCTGGCCGTCGAGAAAACAGCGAATGGATTTGGACTGGCAAAGCAGACTGTATCAGTTATTTTCAGCCGTGTATGTCGCGGACTCGACATCTCGGTCCAGAGTATATAAAGTCACCAAAAACGAATGGACAACAAAGGTGAAGACAAAAGAGTGAGGATTGTCCTGACCAGATATCTAGATCCCTAGATTGATGAATGTAAAATATTCTTTATCACATTGTTTACATATGCAATAAAGATTTGATTCATTTATGATGTCCCAGGTTTGATTCACTACAATAGGGCCCCACAACACAATGGATTCCAGTTAACTGAGATGCCACAACCCTGGATAGTACGGCTGTGAATCTTTGGGTGTCCCACGATTCGATTCAATATCGATTCTTGGGGGTCACGATTTGATAACATATCGATTTTTTCGATTCGATTTGATTCGCGATTCAAAACAATTCTGTATTCATTCAGTACTTAGGATTTCTGTTACGACTGGTTGGCATAGTGATGCCAAATTGGTCCCTTCGTGGATGCGTCGGCATGAACACAGCAACAGTAAGTTTAAATGATTTATTACACTTAACAAAAACAGACTATGAACAAAAACACTGGAGCTAACAGACAAAAATAAACCAAGGGCGCTAGCATGAAAGCAAGGAATAGAAAATACAAAAAACTATACTTGGCACGAAGGACACAAAAGAGTAAACAAAAATATTCAGCATGAAAGCTGGAATATCTAGTGGCTTAGCGTAAGAGCTAGCGAGAAAATACATACGGTTAGTAGACAGTCGTGAATGTTGCTCGAAGGCAAATTAGAGTCCCAGAAAGAATAATGAAAAGGGACGGGCTTAAATAGGGAAGTAATCAAAAAGTGACAGGTGTGCAGAAACCGTGATTAGCAGGTGGGATCAATGAGCAACCATGGTGACTGACTAAACAGGAAGTAAGAGTGTAAAACAACAGAGTGATACAACAACTGGAAGTATAAACCATATGTGGTGATCCAAGTAGCGGATCGCAACAATTTCAGCAGGATCCACCCCAGTCTGCTGACATGCAAGCAGAATAGCAGATTTAAAAAAAAAAAAAAAGGTTTTATAATTGTAAAGGACAATTTTTTTCAACTGATTGCAATAATGTAAATTTTTTTTAACTATTAAACGAACCAAAAATATGACTTATTTTATCTTTGTGAAAATATTGGACACAGTGTGTTGTCACGCTTATGAGATGCGATGCAAGTGTAAGCCACTGTGACACTATTATTCTTTTATTTTTATTTTTATAAATGTCTAATGATAATGTCAATGAGGGATTTTTAATCACTGCTATGCTGAAATCATAACTAATATTGATTCATTTTTGTTTCACTACTTTTGGTTTGTTCTGTGTCGTGTTTGTGTCTCCTCTCAATTGCTCTGTTTATTGCAGTTCTGAGTGTTGCTGGGTCAGGTTTGGTTTTGGAATTGGATTGCAAAATATACAGATTTTTTAAACATGAGAATCGAATCTGAATCGCACAACGTATTCGATTAGAATTAAATTCAAATCGTTTTTTTCCCCACACCCCTACTGGATATTGTTCAAATAAGTCAAATTTAAGAACTTGCACACAAAGCAACACTGACATGCGCAATTTCCGCGCATGCGTACTAGGTAGCGTTGCGCCGGCGGATGGAGGGGGGCGGGTGTCTTAAACGGTGGCATTCTTGTGGGTGAACACGAATAAGGTTAAGTGTGATTTACTCCTTACCCTTAGTGTAAACGGGGCCTTAAAGCACCTCTTAAAGCACTGTCTGAGTGACGCTCATCTGCATGCTCGTTGTCCTCATCAGGGTCTCGACCTGACTGTAGTTTGTCAATGTAATTCACTTGAGTGGGCAAATGCTCACATTCGTTGGCGTCTGGCATGTTGGAGAGGTGTTTTATTCACGGATGAACCCCAGTTAAAAGCATAGCTTAATCATACTCAAGCAAAGAAACAAACACAATAAAACATGATTTGTTAAGTGAAAATCTGAGACGGCAAACACACCAGTTAGGTCAAAGAAGTCAAGATGAAGTACAAACCCCGTTTCCATATGAGTTGGGAAATTGTGTTAGATGTAAATATAAACGGAATATAATGATTTGCGAATCCTTTTCAACCCATATTCAGTTGAATATGTTACAAAGACAATATATTTGATGTTCAAACTCATAAACTTTATTTTTTTTGCAAATAATAATTAACTTAGAATTTCATGGCTGCAACACGTGCCAAAGTAGTTGGGAATGGGCATGTTCACTGTGTTGCATCACCTTTTCTTTTGACAACACTCAACAAACGTTTGGGAACTGAGGAAACTAATTGGTAAAGCTTGGAAAGTGGAATTTTTTCCCATTCTTGTTTTATGTAGAGTTTCAGTCGTTCAGAAGTCCGGGGTCTCCGCTGTCGTATTTTACGCTCCATAATGCGCCACACATTTTCGATGGGAGACAGGTCTGGACTGAGGCGGGCCAGGAAAGTACCCAGACTCTTTTACTACAAAGCAACGCTGTTGTAACACGTGGCTTGGCATTGTCTCGCTGAAATAAGCAGGGGCGTCCATGATAACGTTGCTTGGATGACAACATATGTTGCTCCAAAACCTGTATGGACCATTCAGCATTAATGGTGCCTTCACAGATGTGTAAGTTACCCATGCTTTGGGCACTAATACACCCCCATACCATCACAGATGCTGGCTTTTGAACTTTGCGCCTATAACAATCCGGATGTTTTTTTTCTTCTTTGTTCCGGAGGACACCACCACGTCCACAGTTTCAAAATATAATTTGAAGTGTGGACTCGTCAGACCACAGAACACTTTTCCACTTTGCATCAGTCCATCTTAGATGAGCTTGGGCCCAGCGAAGTCGGCGGCGTTTCTGGGTGTTTTTGATAAATGGGTTTAGCTTTGCATAGTAGAGTTTTAACTTGCACTTACAGATGTAGCGACGAACTGTTGTTACTGACAGTGGTTTTATGAAGTGTTCCTGAGCCAATGTGGTGATATCCTTTACACACTGATGTCGGTTTTTGATGCAGTACCGCCTGAGGGATCAAAGGTCCGTAATATTGCCGTTTACAAGCTGTGATTTCTCCATATTCTCTGAACCTTTTGATGATTTTACGGACCGTAGATGGTAAAATCTGTAAATTCCTTGCAATAGCTCGTTGAGAAATGTTCTTCTAAAACTGTTCGACAATTTGCTTACAAAGTGTTGACCCTCGCCCCATCCTTGTTTGTGAATGACTTAGCATTTCATGGAAGCGGGTTTTACACCCAATCATGGCACCCACCTGTTCCCAATTAGCCTGCACACCTGTAGTATGTTCCATATAAGTGTTTGATGAGCATTCCTCAACTTTATCAGTATGTATTGCCACCTTTCCCAACTACTTTGTCACGTGTTGCTGGCATCAAATTCTAAAGTTAAACTTTTTTTTTTGCAAATAATCATTATCAGTTTGAACATCAAATATGTTGTCTTTGTAGCATATTCAAGTGAATATGGGTTGAAAATGATTTGCAAATCATTGTATTCTGTTTATATTTACATCTAACACAATTTCCCAACTCATATGGAAATGTGGTTTGTAAATCTTTACCTGGAAGTCAAGTTAAAGAAATCGGAGATTGCATGTTGATCCTCTATAGTGGGGTGAAGTAGAACATAATTAAGGAGTGGGACGATCCAGGACTACCTGGAGTATGCATCTGTTGGTATCAGGTCAGTAGTGCATTCTTCACTCACGCTTTTAGTGAGGGATGAGGCAAAAACTAACCCAAGGCTATTGTATGTTAAAGTTAGTGGATCAAACAGTGAGACAGTTTATTGTGCAAAATATTTACGTGTTGGCGGAGAGACAGGAAGTAAGAAAGTCCAGTTTGATGGAAGTGGGGTGAGTTTTCTCTCTCAGTGTTGCCGCTCAGCGACTGCAGGATGTTCCTGCTGTTCTGCACAATACCGCTGCTGTGCTGGACAGCACAGAGGCATTGTGGGTCAAAGAGGAAGAAGACCTGCGGACCTTTTCTTCTGACTGAAGGAGAACATATTGTTGATTCAATTTATGGGGAACGTCATGGCTTGTAATAGAAAGTATTGCTGGGGTTTTAGTAGGACCTTTACATAAAAACAAGCAATTCACACCTGAATTGCAATTCTTATTCATCCCGATTCTTAATCAATTTATCATTTTCGAAAATCAATAATAAAAAACTGTGTGGTTTTCGTCCTGGTCGTGGAACTGTGGACCAGCTCTATACTCTCAGCAGGGTTCTTGAGGGTGCATGGGAGTTTGCCCAACCAGTCTACATGTGCTTTGTGGACTTGGAGAAGGCATTCGACCGTGTCCCTCGGGAAGTCCTGTGGGGAGTGCTCAGAGAGTATGGGGTATCGGATTGTCTTATTGTGGCAGTCCGCTCCCTGTACGATCAGTGCCAGAGTTTGGTCCGCATTGCCGGCAGTAAGTCGAACACATTTTCAGTGAGGGTTGGACTCCGCCAAGGCTGTCCTTTGTCACCGATTCTGTTCATAACTTTTATGGACAGAATTTCTAGGCGCAGTCAAGGCATTGAGGGGTTCCGGTTTGGTGGCCGCAGGATTAGGTCTCTGCTTTTTGCAGATGATGTGGTCCTGATGGCTTCAACTGTCCGGGATCTTCAGCTCTCACTGGATCAGTTTGCAGCCGAGTGTGAAGCGACCAGAATGAGAATCAGCACCTCCAAGTCCGAGTCCATGGTTCTCGCCCGGAAAAGGGTGGAGTGCTATCTCCGGGTTGGGGAGGAGACCCTGCCCCAAGTGGAGGAGTTCAAGTACCTAGGAGTCTTGTTCACGAGTGAGGGAAGAGTGGATCGTGAGATCAACAGGCGGATCGGTGCGGCGTCTTCAGTAATGCGGACGTTGTACCGATCCGTTGTGGTGAAGAAGGAGCTGAGCCGGAAGGCAAAGCTCTCAATTTACCGGTCGATCTACGTTCCCATCCTCACCTATGGTCATGAGCTTTGGGTCATGACCGAAAGGATAAGATCACGGGTACAAGCGGCCGAAATGAGTTTCCTCCGCCGTGTGGCGGGGCTCTCCCTTAGAGATAGGGTGAGAAGCTCTGCCATCCGGGAGGAACTCAAAGTAAAGCCGCTGCTCCTCCACATCGAGAGGAGCCAGATGAGGTGGTTCGGGCATCTGGTCAGGATGCCACCCGAACGCCTCCCTAGGGAGGTGTTTAGGGCACGTCCAACCGGTAGGAGGCCACGGGGAAGACCCAGGACACGTTGCGAAGACTATGTCTCCCGGCTGGCCTGGGAACGCCTCGGGATCCCCCGGGAAGAGCTAGACGAAGTGGCTGGGGAAAGGGAAGTCTGGGTTTCCCTGCTTAGGTTGTTGCCCCCGCGACCCGACCTCGGATAAGCGGAAGAAGATGGATGGATGGATGGATGGATGGATGGAATAATAAAAAAAAATGTAAAATATATATATCATGTTAGCATTCAAGATGGCTCGCATTTCGCTCCTCAGTTCCTAGCTATTGATTAATGGCGCTACTTGCAAATCAGAAACTGTTTTTTCAATGCGCCTCCATCCCCTGCCTTTGTCAAAATGTTTGGTATTTTTAAAATCCCAGCAGTTTAAAAAAGTATTCACGGATAATGTCAACTAATCGACAACTACACTTTAAAATGTTTTATTACTTTTATCTATCTCTATCGTTTGATTCCATGTGACATGTTGATGTTTACGTATTAGCGTAACTAAATAAACTTTTATTTTAATAAGAATCAGCACCTCTAAGTCCGAGTCCATGGTTCTCGCTCGGAAAAGGGTGGAGTGCCAACTCCGGGTTGGGGAGGAGACTCTGCCCCAAGTGGAGGAGTTCAAGTACCTAGGAGTCTTGTTCGTGGATCGTCGATCGTGGACGTTGTACCGATCCGTTGTGGTGAAGAAGGAGCTGTGCCTGAAGGCAAAGCTCTCAATTTACCGTTCGATCCACGTTCCCATCCTCACCTATGGTCCTGAGCTTTGGGTCATGACCAAAAGGACAAGATCACGGGTACAAGCGGCCGAAATGAGTTTCCTCCGCCGGGTGGCGGGGATCTCCCTTAGAGATAGGGTGAGAAGTGCTGACATCCGGGAGGAACTCAAAGTAAAGCTGCTGCTCCTCCACATGGAGAGGAGCTAGATGAGGTGGCTCGGGCATCTGGTCAGGATGCCATCCGAACGCCTCCCTAGGGAGGTGTTTAGGGCACGTCCAAACGGTAGGAGGCCATGGGGAAGACCCAGGACACGTTGGGAAGACTATGTCCTGGAACGCCACGGGATCCCCCGAGAAGAACTAGACGAAGTGGCTAGGGAGAGGGAAGTCTGGTCATCCCTGCTTAGGCTGCTGCCCCCGCGACCCGACCTCGGATAAGCGGGAGAAGATGAATGGATGGATGAATGGATGAATTTTAATGCTAAAAATTTTAGTATTTTTTTTTGTTTGTTTCAATATTTTGAATGCATGTACATTGTTATTTTTGTAATATATTTTTTTCAAATTATTATTAGTTTTATATTCTTTGTATAATTTTGAAATTTTTATAAATTTCAAACAATTAGATAATTGGTCCTAGTGTGTGAATGTGAGTGTGAATGTTGTCTGTCTATCTGTGTTAGCCCTACGATGAGGTGGCGACTTGTCCAGGGTGTACCCCGCCTTCCGCCCGATTGTAGCTGAGATAGGCGCCAGCGCCCCCCGCGACCCCAAAAGGCAATAAGCGGTAGAAAATGGATGGATGGATAGTTAATATCTTTAACCACTCTGTGCTAACAGAGTACTATGGTAACATTGCTGTTATCAGCGTTTAAGTTGCCAGCTCGGAATTAGCTTAGTCATACTGTATTATCATCCAAATAAAAATATTTTCTGACAAATTTTATTTTAAATCACAATATTATCTCCTCTCTGAGCTACCATCTTTCCGTGGTAGAGGAGTTTGGGAGTCTCAATGATCCTAGGAGCTAAGTTGTCCGGGGGCTTTCATGCCCTCTGGTAGAGTCTCCCAAGACAAACAGGTCCTAGGTGAGGGATCAGACAAAGAGCAGCTCGAAGACTTCTATGGGAAGGCAACAATCAGGACTAAGGACGAGGGTCACCGGGGCCCCCCTCTGGAGTCAGGCCCGGAGTTGGGGCACGATGGCGAGCGCTTGGTGGCGCGGCCGGGCCCAATGGAGACAGCCCGAAGAGGCCACGAGGGTCACCCCTCCAATGGGCCTCACTGCACAGCAGCAAGCAGTTAGCCGAGTCATTGCGCAATCCATAGTGACGGAGAGGCTCAGCTGGCTGGTGACTCACCGCAAGTGTCTGCTCAGTATTTGAACGCAAATGTGAAAATTCAGCAATTTTTTTAATAAAAATAATCTAAAACTGGTGAAATTAAACGGAAAATAACTTTATGTATAATCGCTGGATACATATAACAATTTAATTATTATTTTTTCCTTTTTAAATTTTTTTTCTTTCCATGATGGCAGGTAAGGCGGGGCCTCACCTGCCTACCCTGACTGCACTTCACTGACTGTAACATATTATTTTCGGGTCTCTCCATGTCTAGCATTAAAAGATTACAGTTGGTACAAAATGCGGCTGCTAGACTTTTGACAAGAACAAGAAAGTTTGATCATATTACGCCTGTACTGGTTCACCTGCACTGGCTTCCTGTGCACTTAAGATGTAACTTTAAGGTTTTACTACTTACGTATAAAATGCTACACGGTCTATCTCCAGCCTATCTTGCCGATTGTATTGTACCATATGTCCCGGCAAGAAATCTGCGTTCAAAGGACTCCGGCTTATTAATGATTCCCAGAGCCCAAAAAAAGTCTGCGGGCTATAGAGCGTTTTCCGTTCGGGCTCCAGTACTCTGGAATGCCCTCCTGGTAACAGTTCGAGATGCCACCTCAGTAGAAGCATTTAAGTCTCACCTTAAAACTCATTTGTATACTCTAGCCTTTAAATAGACCTCCTTTTTAGACCAGCTGATCTGCCGTTTCTTTTCTTTTTCTCCTATGTCCCACTCTCCCTTGTGGATGGCCATGGAAGAAGTACTGGCTTTCCAGAGTCGGGACCCAGGATGGACCGCTCGTCCAGTGACGGGACCCAGGATGGACCGCTCGCCTGTGTATCGGCTGGGGACATCTCTGCGCTGCTGATCCGCCTCCGCTTGGGATGGTTTCCTGTTGGCTCCACTGGGGACTGGACTTTAGCCGCTGAGTTGGATCCACTATGGATTGAACTTTCACAGTATCATGTTAGACCCGCTCGACATCCATTGTTGAATGGTTGACCAAATACTTATTTTTCACCATAATTTACAAATACATTCTTTAAAATTCCTACAATGTGAATTCCTGGATTTTTTTTTCACATTCTGTCTCTCACAGTTGAAGTGTACCTATGATGAAAATTACAGACCTCTGTCATCATTTTAAGTGGGAGAATTTGCACAATCGGTGGCTGGCTAAATACTTTTTTGCTCCACTGTATATGAATATATATATATATATATATATATATATATATATATATATATATATATATATATATATATATAAATATATATATATTTTTTTTTATCAAAATATTGTATAATTATAATTTTTTTTAATACAAATATAATTAAGGAGAAGCTTATGTTTTGCGTTTTAGGTCTCAAACTGTGGTTGCATGGCAGGAACGCAATTGGGTAGCTATGGAGCTAACGATTGGCTGCACCATACTGTGTTAATATCCAATAACAAGTACTTTTAGGTAACTTTTTATACAAGCAGGGGTCCATGTTCCATCCCTCTAGCAGTTTGGGTCATTTTCGGCCTAGAAAATGTTGAGGACGAGCAGTTCCTGTCCAGTGGCAGTTGCAACCAAAACCAAAAGGTCTTGGTGCTGAAGGCCCTGGCGCTGATCTAACCCACCTGCCGGATATCACAGCTAAACCTTTTCCCCCAAAGTGCCTCAGAGGTGGAAACCGCCTCGACTCCCCCTAACTCCGACCCCGCAGCAAGCCTCACTGTGTTTCCTTTGTTTAACCCCTGACCCCAGCAAACACGACCGGTCCCGGACTTCTGAGAGGCGCGGAGGAAAGAGGAAGTGTTTGGTTACAAATTAAACGTGTGTGTCGCGAGCCATAAATCGGCAGGCCTGCCAACAGTGCGGCTACTGAAATAGCATGTGGCACCGAGACGCTCGCTGTAAACTTTTTTTTAAGCCTCACTTCCATCCGGGCTTTTCAAAGGCCGGGCCAGAGGACGCGAGGCCCGAAGGGAAGATGGATCCCATGTGTCCGGATTGGCAGAAAACATGGCAAAGTGAAGGACGACCAGGATATGTGACGTGAACATGCCTTCTGAAAGTAAGAGCTCGTAAAGCAGAATGTTTTTTAAAACCAACTTTGCATCATACCTGCCACTCAACTCATTTGTAGTTGGACTCTTTTAATGGATTGACATTTTTTTTTCCTAAACCGCTTATCCAGATCCACGTGTTTTCTGTATTTTTTAAAAATCTAAAATACAACCGTGCCTCAATTTACAGGTTTATTTGGTTCAATGAGCGAGCTCGTACTGTAACTCAAACGTCACCCATTAATATTGATTAAAGGCCTACTGAAATGAGATTTTCTTATTTAAACGGGGATAGCAGGTCCATTCTATGTGTCATACTTGATCATTTCGCGATATTGCCATATTTTTTGCTGAAAGGATTTAGTTGAGAACATCCACGATAAAGTTTGCAACTTTCGGTGCTAAAACAAATGCCCTGCCTCTACCGGAAGTCGCGGACGATGACGTCGCAAGTGTGGGGGCGCCTCACATCTTCACATTGTTAATAAGGGGAGCCTCCAACAAAAAGTGCTATTTGGACCGTGAAAACGACAATTTCCCCATTAATTTGAGCGAGGATGAAAGATTTGTGTTTGATTATATTGATAGCGACGGACTAGAAAAAAAAAAAAAAAAAAAAACGCGATTACATTGGGACAGATTCCGATGTTTTTAGACACATTTACTAGGATAATTCTGGGAAATCCCTTATCTTTATATTGTGTTGCTAGTGTTTTAGTGAGTTTAATAGTACCTGATAGTCGGAAGGGTGTGTCCACGGGTGTCTTGACGCGCAGTGTCTCAGGTGAGTCGACGGCAGCTATGGATGGGGCAAGATCAGCTTTTTTCCAGTAAGAAGTGACATTTTAACCACAATTTTCTCACCGAAACCTGCTGGTTGACATTCCGTCGTATTTCATGTTCGCTTGACCGCGCTCTGATCCATAGTAAATTTTCACCTCCAGGAATTTAAATTAAGGAATCACCATGTGTTTGTGTGGCTAAAGGCTAAAGCTTCCCAACTCCATCTTTCTACTTTGACTTCTCCATTATTAATTGAACGAATTGCAAAATATTCAGCAACAGAATTCTCCAAAATATTGTGTAATTATGCCGTTAAAGGGGAACATTATCACCAGACCTATGTAAGCGTCAATATATACCTTGATGTTGCAGAAAAAAAGACCATATATCTTTTTAACCGATTTCCGAACTCTAAATGGGTACATTTTTGGCGAATCAAACGCCTTTCTGTTTAACCCTCTTGGAGCGATGACGTCAGTACGTGACGTTGCTTAGGTAATAAAGCCGCCATTTTCATTTTCTCCAACACATTACAAACACCGAGTCTCAGCTCTGTTAGTTTCCGTTTTTTCAAATATTTTTTGGAACCTTAGGGACATCATGCCTCGTCGGTGTGTTGTCGGAGGGTGTAACAACACTAACAGGGAGGGATTCAAGTTGAACCACTGGCTCGAAGATGCGAAAGTGGCAAGAAATCTGCCGCCAGACCCCCATTGAATGTGCCGGAGTGTCTGCACATTTTACCGGCGATGACAGACATGGCACAGAGATGTATGGATAACCTGCAGATGCATTTCCAACGATAAAATCAACGAAATCACAAAGGTGAGTTTTGTTGATGTTGTTGACTTATGTGCTAATCAGACATATTTGGTCGCGGCGTGACTGCCAGCTAATCGATGCTAACATGCTATTTAGGCTATAGATGTATGCACATTTGAAACTATATAACGTTTCCTTCCACCCACATTTAATGTAAAAAAAAACACTTACCAATTTAAAATTGCAATTTACTAAACTAAAAAGGCCGTATTGGCATGTGTTACAATGTTAATATTTCATCATTGATGTATAAACTATCAGACTGCGTGGTGGGTAGTAGTGGGTTTTAGTGGGCCTTTAAAATCACTCAGAGGGGGAACCTTACAATCCCTATGTAAGACAAAAAGACGTGTTTTTATATTTTTATGCATTGTAACTCACAAAATACGACTAGTAAGAGGTGGCTATTAATGCAGCTAATGGGGAGTACACAATTTTGCCCATGACGCCCTCGAAAAAACTACCAAAAACACTCAAAGAGCGCCAACGGTACATATGTTATATGTATATATATATATATATATATATATATATATATATATATGTATATGTATGTGTATATATGTGTATATATATGTATATATCATATATTATATATTATATATGTCATATATTATTTATCATTATTATTGTTTTTTGTGAGCGAACTGTGGTGCTGAATTTCCCCCAGGGATCAATAAAGTAGTTTCTATTCTATTCTATTCCATGTATAACGTGAACCAGAATGTTAACCAAGTGTTAGTAATATTGTTATAAAGCGCTAACACGGAGGAACTACTTTTAGTGGCACTGTGACGACAGAGCTCCAAATTGAGTTGCTGCCTTTGAGTTGGTGAAAGTTAAACCTAGATTATAAACCCTGCCTCTCACCGACAAGTTGGTCAACTTAGACATCCAACTTAGACCTCGAGATGGCGATAAATACACAAAAAACTCACTATGATTAATTCTTAATGTAAATGGGAAGATATACATATCCCATTGAGAGCTAAAAAAAAAACAGTAAGTGATTTGTATTCTGTTGATATTTTGTATATTTTATTTAGCGCATAGCAATACTGCTACATGATGCTTAGTGTTTGACTAAAGCTCCATATGTTTAGCTTTTGATACTTATAGATCATCCTCCTTATATTCAGGCTCAAAAATTGAAGGGTCTGGATCATCATTTTGCCTAAAGTAGTCTTTGTTGTCTCGCATCAAGTCTGCCATGATTCATAGTGTTGTTGTTGTTGAAGGGGAAAGTGAACGTCTGTGAAATCAATTTGCCACTGTCTGCTTAAAATGATCAAAATGTGTAAATATGACATGTTATTATGAATGTGACGGATACTACATTACATATGTACTTACAGTGTGTATATAAAAAGAGGATGGAGGTTTTTGGATATTTTAAGTGCGCGTTATAGGTGGGATAGAACAACTCCCCTTGACTCCATTATTAGCTGACTTTTTTTTTATGATTTAGAATGCATTCAAAATAAGTCTTACCAAATGAATGATACATTTCCTCTTTAATTTTTGCTTTGCCCTCCCAAAAACGTCACAATTTTAAAAAGAAAAAACAACTTTTAGCCAAGAAATACTGTACAAATGTATTGTATTTACTTGTTTACAATACAATGTTTAAAATACAACGTATTATAAACAAGTGCAGCGGTATAATGAAAATATAGGTGATATTTTGGCGTAGAAAACGCTTGAACCTCTGCTTTTTTGGGTTGGGATTAGACCGAACAAACTGAACCACGTCAAACACACCATCAGCAGATTCCCTCATATTTTCGTGTATAAATTATTTGTTTGAACATTCAAAAGAGCTGCGATGTGGTGGCGACTTGTCCAGGGTGTACGCCACCTTCTGCCCGATTGTAGCTGAGATAGGCACCAGCGCCCCCCGCTACCCCAAAGGGAATAAGCGGTAGAAAATGGATGGATGGGCATTTAAAAGAGTATAGAAGCACAATTTCTTTGTAACATCGCAATCAACTTGAAACCGATCGCAGGAGTTTGTTTGGCTTAGGTGCATGTGTTCTGAGCGATCAAAATAGGGTTAAAAATGTGTGGTTAGAGTACAAAAATAAATGGTCGAGGATCAGACAGGTGTTTAATAGAATAGTTACTGCAAGGACACGTGAAACTTTAAAAGAGGTGGGTGACTCTGCTGATTAGCCCTAAAATAAAAACAATTAATGTGTCAGGCTTGCCACTGACAGTTTGTTTGTCTTTTAGTTTTTCCTCTATGTGTGTTTAGTATTTCCTGTTTTTAGTTCCTGTCAGCGCTCTTATTTTGTCTGGTTCCTGTTTTTTTCCCTGTGCGCTGCTTCCCCTCAGATGCGGCTGATTGGCACCTGGCCACACCTGGTGTCAATCAGCCCACTCCTTTTTTACCTGCTTGTTTCCTCCAGTCAGGGCTGGATTATTGTCATGCCGATGTCATCTCCATGTTGGGGAGGAGACCCTGCCCCAAGTGGAGGAGTTCAAGTACCTAGGAGTCTTGTTCATGAGTGGGGGAAGAGTGGATCGTGAGATCGACCGGCGGATCGGTGCGGCGTCTTCAGTAATGCGGATGTTGTGCCGATCCATTGTGGTGAAGAAGGAGCTGAGCCGGAAGGCAAAACTCTCAATTTACCGGTCGATCTACATGACCGAAAGGATAAGATCACGGGTACAAGCAGCCGAAATGAGTTTCCTCCGTCGGGTGGCGGGGCTCTCCCTTAGAGATAGGGTGAGAAGCTCTGTCATCCGGGAGGATCTCAAAGTAAAGCCGCTGCTCCTCCACATCGAGAGGAGCCAGATGAGGTGGCTCGGGCATCTGGTCAGGATACCACCCGAACGCCTCCCTAGGGAGGTGTTTAGGGCACGCCCAACCGGTAGGAGGCCACGGGGAAGACCCAGGACACGTTGGGAAGACTATGTCTCCCGGCTGACCTGGGAACGCCTCGGGATCCCCAGGGAAGAGCTAGACAAAGTGGCTGGGGAGAGGGAAGTCTGGGCTTCCCTGCTTAGGCTGCTACCCCCGCGACCCGACCTCGGATAAGCGGAAGAAGATGGATGGATGGATGGATGGATGGACTCCCCCGGCTGCCAGTTTTTTATGGTAAAGTCTGTAAAAAATGGAATCAAATGTACAGCCTAATTGTACAGGCCCTGCTCTATTTTCTACTTTTTGACGCTCTGAGGAAGGATAATCTTGGTCGCCAAGTTCCGCTCACATCCTACAATGAAAACCTAAGCTCTACAAAATTGAGCCTCCTCCATATGTTTAATTTGTGTGGGTAAAGTTTGAAATTGATCAGATTAAATATCTACGACAAACAGGTTATACAACATCACCTGGAAATGGCAAAAATCTGCATAAAATGACCTTTTTTGAATATTTTAAGGTTAAAAATGTACAGACCCTGTTTCCATATGAGTTGGGAAATTGTGTTGGATGTAAATATAAACGGAATACAATGATTTGCAAATCATTTTCAACCAATATTCAATTGAATATGCTACAAAGACAACATATTTGATGTTAAAACTGATAAACATTTTTTTTGTGCAAATAATCATTAACTTTAGAATTTGATGCCAGCAACACGTGACAAAGAAGTTGGGAAAGGTGGCAATAAATACTGATAAAGTTGAGAAATGCTCATCAAACGCTTATTCGGAACATCCCACATGTGTGCAGGCTAATTGGGAACAGGTGGGTGCCATGCTTGAGTATAAAAGCAGCTTTAATGAAATGCTAAGTAATTCACAAACAAGGATGGGGCGAGGGTCACCAATTTGTAATCAAATTGTGGAAAAGTTTTAGAACAACATTTCTCAACGAGCTATTGCAAGGAATTTAGGGATTATAACATCTACGGTCTGTAAAATCATCAAAAGGTTCCGAGAATCTGGAGAAATCACTGCACGTAAGCGATGATATTACGAACCTTTGATCCCTCAGGCGGTACTACATTAAAAACCGACATCAGTGTGTAAAGGATATCACCACAAGGGCTCAGGAACACTTCATAAAACCTCTGTCATTAACTACAGTTGGTTGCTACATCTGTAAGTGCTAGTTAAAACTATACTATGCAAAGCGAAAGCCATTTATCAACAACACCAGGGAACGCCGCCGGCTTGGCTGGGCCCGAGCTCATCTAAGATGGACTGATGCAAATTGGAAAAGTGTTCTGTGGTCTTACGCGTCCACATTTAAAATTATATTAGGAAACTGTGGACGTTGTGTCCTCTGTAACAAAGAGGAAAATAAACATCCGTATTGTTATAGGCGCAAAGTTCAAAAGTCAGCATCTGTGATGGTATGGGGGTGTATTAGTGCCCAAGGCATGGGTAACTTACACTTCTTTGAAGGCACCATTAATGCTGAAAGGTCCATACAGGTTTTGGAGCAACATACGTTGTCATCCAAGCAACGTTATGATGGAAGCCCCCGCCTATTTCAGCAAAACAATGCCACGTCACGTGTTACAACAGCGTGGCTTCGTAGTAAAAGAGTGCGGGTACTTTCCTGGCCCGCATGCAGTCCAGACATGTCTCCCATTGAAAATGTGTGGCGCATTATGAAGGGTAAAATACGACAACAAGACTGTTGAACAACTTAAGCTGTACATCAAGTAAGAATGGTAAATAATTCCACTTTCAAAGCTTCAACAATTAGTTTCCTCAGTTCCCAATAGTTTATTGAGTGTTATTTAAAGAAAATGTGATGTAACACAGTGGTGAACATGCCCTTTCCCAACTACTTTGGCACGTGTTGCAGCCATGAAATTTTAAATTAATTATTATTTGCAAAAAAAAAAAAAAAAAAGTTTATGAGTTTGAACATCAAATATTTTGTCTTTGTAGTGCATTCAATTGAATATGGGTTGAAAAGGATTCGCAAATCATTGTATTCCGTTTATATTTACATCCAACACAATTTCCCAACTCATATGGAAACGGGGTTTGTACATTAAAGATGCAGAGTCACATGTTAACTGAAAAAGGCACATAACTGCATGACAAACTCTACTACGTTGTATTTATACTCGGCAGTTTGAGGCTGAATTCCTCACTTGCGCTGCTGTTACATGGCATAAATCGCCATTTTACCCACTGACTATTGGCACACTCTTACTTTGAGCCTTGGAGGCAAACCGTATGGGCACCCCTGGTCCAGGGTGTACGTATGTTGAGTGACACACATTGTGTGTGTTGTCCTGCTTGTTTTGTGTTTGTATGACGGGGGGGGGGGGACAAGGTCAGTCCTGTGTTGATAGAGAAGTTTCAAGTTCTCCTCTGGGACCATCAGGCAGAGAAAGTAGTGATGAACATGGTCTTGTATTACACCCTCAAGAGTTAAGACACCTGCTTGGTTCTGTTTGTGCACTTGTTTGACGCTCTGCTACTTTTAATGTAGGGTGGGGGGGGGCACATTTAAGTATAATCTGGGGCCACAGGGGGGCCTGAGAGTCAATGGATTTCCGGTATTGGTGTTAAGATCCGTATGCGGATTTTCTCATGTTATTGTTGTTTCTGTTCCATTTTCATATGACTCTGCTGTTTAACATGCTTATTTCCTGTTTTTGTTCATTACCTGCTACTCACGGCCCTGCACACCTGCTACAGATAATTACCGTCACTTTATAAGCCGTCCTCTTTTGTTTGTTCAGGCTGGGTTCATAAATTGCTTTTCACGCAACGAGTTACGCATTCAATACTTTCATGTATGTATATTCTCGCTAAGCTTTTCACGCTAGCCATTGTTCATTCCAGTTCTCATGCTGAATGTTTTGTTTTCTCTTTTGTGCCTACGGGTCGGTTTAGTTTGCATTTTGTATCACCTAGTTCTCATACTAGCGTCTTTAGCGTGTTTTGTTTCTTGGATCCTTTTTGTAGAATAAATCTGTTGAAACTTACCTTTGCTGTGTTCAATTTTGACGCATCCTCGAGGGAATCGAACCCGGTACCAAGATGCCACACAGGCGTAATAATTGGCTTTTTTTTTCTTTCTTGAACGATACTTAAGCATCCAGCTTTGTGGCAGCATTTGTCAGATTAATTAATTAACATACTGAACTAAGAAATATGGCCAAATATATTAATTTCCCCCTATTGGTTGTGCTAAAACAGGGGTGTCTTAAGGCTATTCGTGGCCAGCCGCTCAAGTTCTGTTGGCCCGCATTGTGTCAGGAAAAAAACAAACAACAAACAAACACCAAAAACCTATAAAAAGAGCAAAAACACATAGTGTAATGAGAAAAGAGCTGAAAATTTGATACAAAATCTGCAAAGATTTACTAAGGTCCAAATACAATGCGCTAAACAGCGTGTGCAATTGATGAATTAGCGTGTACTATTAGTGGGCAATTTACTAACACTCCTGGTGCAAATTTTTGAGCGGTAAGGACAGCCTTATTTGTCACCGATTCTGTTCATAACTTTTATGGACAGAATTTCTAGGCACAGCCAAGGCATTGAGGGGTTCCGGTTTGGTGGCAGCGGGATTGGGTCTCTGCTTTTTGCAGATGATGTGGTCCTGATGGCTTCATCTGGCCGGGATCTTCAGCTCTCACTGGATCGGTTTGCGGCCGAGTGTGAAGCAACCGGAATGAGAAGCAGCACCTCCAAGTCCGAGTCCATGGTTCTCGCCCGGAAAAGGATGGAGTGCCATCTCCGGGTTGGGGAGGAGACCCTGCCCCAAGTGGAGGAGTTCAAGTACCTAGGAGTCTTGTTCACGAGTGGGGGAAGAGTGGATCGTGAGATCGACAGGCGGATCGGTGCGGCGTCTTCAGTAATGCGGACGTTGTATCGATCTGTTGTGGTGAAGAAGGAGCTGAGCCGGAAGGCAAAGCTCTCAATTTACCGGTCGATCTACGTCCCATCCTCACCTATGGTCATGAGCTTTGGGTCATGACCAAAAGGATAAGATCACGGGTACAAGCGGCCGAAATGAGTTTCCTCCGCCGTGTGGCGGGGCTCTCCCTTAGAGATAGGGTGAGAAGCTCTGCCATCCGGGAGGAACTCAAAGTAAAGCCGCTGCTCCTCCACATCGAGAGGAGCCAGATGAGGTGGTTCGGGCATCTGGTCAGGATGGCACCCGAACGCCTCCCGAGGGAGGTGTTTAGGGCACGTCCAGCAGGAGGCCACGGGGAAGACCCAGGACACGTTGGGAAGACTATGTCTCCCGGCTGGCCTGGGAACACCTCGGGATCCCCCGGGAAGAGCTGGGACGAAGTGGCTGGGGAGAGGGAAGTCTGGGCTTCCCTGCTTAGGCTGTTGCCCCCGCGACCCGACCTCGGATACGCGGAAGATGATGGATGGATGGATGGATGTTTTCACCATGAGATACTCATTTACTGCACATGTTATCATGCTCCTCATACCTGTGGTGTGTTGTTATGTTTTCAAACATGCAACGGACATCTGCCAATGTACTCACATTATTTTTAGGTCAATCCTCATCCACAAATCCATCAAAGTCCTCATCATCTGTGAAATGAACCGCTGGGCAAGTTCTCCATCAAACACGCAAGATTCCCTCTCCTCATTTTCAAAGTCAGTCTCGTTGCCGTGGGGCTCCTCGGAAAACATGCCGGCTTTTTCCAAAAGCTCGAACGACAGTGAAGTGAATTATATTTATATAGCGCTTTTTCTCTAGTGACTCAAAGCGCTTTCCATAGTGAAACCCAATATTTAATTTTCACATTTAAACCAGTGTGGGTGGCACTGGGAGCAGGTGGGTAAAGTGTCTTGCCCAAGGACACAACGGCAGTGACTAGGATGGTGGAAGCTGAGCTCGAACCTGCAACCCTCAAGTTGCTGGCACGGCCACTCTACCAACTCTACCAATAGTGCAAGCAGACACGTTAGCTCCACAATCCATTCGCAAATTGTGGCGTAACTCGCCTGACGCCGCCTCCCAATTTTTGTGAAGCTGTGTTCGTCTGTCATCCATCGCTCTCATGACGCTCACAACTTCACTTTGAACGTTTACATCCATGTCCAAGCATTGGAGTTCCTTCGTCAAGCCCAGGTGGAAACTTTTCTTTCGGCAGCGTCTTCTCCTTGAAAATGACCATTAGTGGCAGTTTCTGTCCATTAGCTTAGCGAGCTAGCGCAACAGTAAAAGCCGACTTCTCTTGCTCTGTTGGGCGTATCGATTCGCTACCGTGCTGGTTCCCTTCTTCTCCACAGTGTGCTTCACCGGGATATCGAAAGTGAGCGGCACCTCGTCCATGTTGTCGATGTGTTTGTCGGCAATTTTTGTATTTATTTACAATGCGCATAGCAGCACTCTATGCTCACATAACATCTACAGCTTTTGGAACTCGGTGCACACACATGGTGCACAGACAACCAACCTATCTGGATTTGATAAGATATTTGATAAGGAATCGGTTCGATAAGATGATTAGATAATGGCATCGACATTGATCATTTCTTAACGAACATCATCCCTACAAATTAATCTTTCAGGACAGACACAAAGTTGACATCTATAGTTCTATTTTGATAAACAATCATAAATGAATCTTTCAGCACATACGCAATGTTGACAACCTACTCAGTGGACTAGGGGTTAGAGTTTCCGCCCTGAAATCGATAGGTTGGGAGTCATACCAAAGACTATAAAAATGGGACCCATTACCTCCCTGTTTGGCACTCAGCATCAAGGGTTGGAATTGGGGGTTAAATCTGCCCACTGCTCCCCTCACTCCCCAGGGGGGTGAACAAGGGGATGGGTCAAATGCAGAGGGCAGATTTCACCACACCTAGTGTGTGTGTGACAATCATTGGCACTTTAACTTTAACTTGACATATATCTTTATATTTTGATAAACAATCAGAAATGAATCTTTCAGCACATGCACAATAGTGACATCTATAGTTATATTTTGATAAGGACGGGGATAACATTATACTCATTAGGGAAATTTATTTTTTGTTTTTGTTTCATTGCCATGCAAGTTTTATAGTGTTTTATTGCTGTGGATTTTAAATTGCATGTTTTTGTATTTTAGTATTTGATTATATTTTGAATTGCATGTTTTTATATATTAGAATTTGATTGTTATCTTCGACCCAACTCTCTCCTCTGAGTCACACATTAAAAGCGTTACTAAAACGGCCTTCTTTCATCTCCGTAATATCGCTAAAATTCGCTCCAATTTGTCCACTAAAGACGCCGAGATCATTATCCATGCGTTTGTTACGTCTCGTCTCGATTACTGTAACGTATTATTTTCGGGTCTCCCCATGTCTAGCATTAAAAGATTACAGTTGGTACAAAATGCGGCTGCTAGACTTTTGACAAGAACAAGAAAGTTTGATCACATTACGCCTGTACTGGCTCACCTGCACTGGCTTCCAGTGCACTTAAGATGTGACTTTAAGGTTTTACTACTTACGTATAAAATACTACACAGTCTAGCTCCATCCTATCTTGCCGATTGTATTGTACCATATGTCCCGGCAAGAAATCTGCGTTCAAAAGACTCCAGCTTGTTAGTGATTCCTAAAGCCCCAAAAAAGTCTGCGGGCTATAGAGCGTTTTCCGTTCGGGCTCCAGTACTCTGGAATGCCCTCCCGGTAACAGTTCGAGATGCTACCTCAGTAGAAGCATTTAAGTCTCAGCTTAAAACTCATCTGTATACTCTAGCCTTTAAATAGACGTCCTTTTTAGACCAGTTGATCTGCCGCTTCTTTTCTTTTTTCTCCTATGTCCCCCCCCTCCCTTGTGGAGGGGGTCCGGTCCGATGACCATGGATGAAGTACTGGCTGTCCAGAGTCGAGACCCAGGATGGACCGCTCGTCGGGACCCAGGATGGACCGCTCGCCTGTGTATAGGTTGGGGACATCTCTACGCTGCTGATCCAATGAATAGTTAGATTTTTTTTTGCTCATATCTGCTTTTTTTGCAATAAGATTTAAGCCTCTTTGGTACTCAGATAGTTTGCGCGCTTCTTGTTGAACAACAGCCATCTTGGCTTGATTGACCTTGTGTTTTTTACTTCCGGAAAGAAGTCACGTGAATACGTATATACATTATATACAAACCCCGTTTCCATATGAGTTTGGAAATTGTGTTGGATGTAATTATGAACGGAATACATTGATTTGCAAATCCTTTTCAACCCATATTCAGTTAAATATGCTACCAAGACAACATATTTGATGTTCAAACTGATGAACTTTTTTTTTTTTTTTTTTTCTACAAATAATCATTAACTTTAGAATTTGCTGCCAGCAATACGTGCCAAAGAAGTTGGGAAAGGTGGCAAGAAATGCCGATAAAGTTGAGAAATACTCATCAAACACTTATTTGGAACATCCCACAGGTGTGCAGGCTATTTGGGAACAGTTGGGTGCCATGATTGGGTATAAAAGCAGCTTCCATGAAATGCTAAGTAATTCACAAACAAGAATGAAGGGAGGGTCACCAATTTGTAAACAAATTGTCGAACAGTTTTAGAACAACATTTCTCAACGAGCTATTGCAAGGAATTTAGAGATTTTACCATCCACTGTCCGTAATATCATCAAAAAGTTCACAGAATCTGGAGAAATCACTGCACGTAAGCGATGATATTACAGACTTTTAATCCCTCACGCGGTACTGCATCAAAAAACCAACATCAGTGTGTAAAGGATATCACCACATGGGCTTCAGGAACAATTCATAAAACCACTGTCAGTAACTACAGTTGGTCGCTACGTCTGTAAGTGAAAGTTAAAACTCTACTATGCAAAGCCAAATCCATTTATCAACAATATCCTGAAACGCCGCCAGCTTGGCTGGGCCCGAGCTCATCTAAGATGGACTGATGCAAAGTGGAAAGGTGTTTTGTGGTCTGACGAGTCCACATTTCAAATTATATTTTGAAACAGAGGACGTGGTGTCCTCCAGAACAAAGAGGAAAATAACCATTCAGATTGTTATAGGCGCAAGGTTCAAAAGCCAGCATCTGTGATGGTATGGGGGTGTATTAGTGCCCAAAACATGGGTAACTTACACATCTGTGAAGGCACCATTAATGCTGAAAGGTCCATACAGGTTTCGGAGCAATATATGTTGTCATCCACGCAACGTTATCATGGACGCCCCTGCTTATTTCAGCAAGATAAGTGTTACAACAGCGTGGCTTTGTAAAAAAAATAACGTGGGTACTTTCCTGGCCCGCCTGCAGTCCAGACCTGTCTCCCATTGAAAATGTGTGGCGCATTATGAAGCGTAAAATACGACAACAAGACCCCGAAATGTTGAACAACTTAAGCTCTACATAAAACAAGAATGGGAAAGAATTCCACTTTCAAAGCTTCAACAATTAGTTTCCTCAGTTCCCAAAGGTTTATTGAGTGTTGTTAAAAGAAAAGGTGATGTAACACAGTGGTGAACATACCCTTTCCCAACTACTTTGGCACGTGTTGCAGCCATGAAGTTTTAAGTTAATTATTATTTGCAAAAAAAAATAAAGTTTATGAGTTTGAACATCAAATATCTTGTCTTTGTAGGGCATTCAATTGATTATGGGTTGAAAAGGATTCGCAAATCATTGTATTCCATTTATATTTACATCTAACACAATTTCCCAACTCATATGGAAACGGGGTTTGAATATATATATTTGGTTTGCGACCCCGAAGGGAATAAGCGGTAAAAACATGGATGGATGGAAGGATGGTTTGAAATGAGAATGAGCGGTAGAAAATGGATGGATGGAGGGTTTGAATCGAGAATCGATCCTGAATCGAATCGTCATCGAGTCTTTCAGTGCCCAAAGATTACCACCCCGTGTACCAATGCATGGATCTGGTGTGCAAATGTGTCATATGTAAAAACTCTTGTTCCCATCCTCCAATGTTTTTTTGCGGTGTTAGTGCTTTTGTTTCTGTTCTTTAAGAAGTCAGCGCTCCACAGATGCGTGTCAGATGAAAGTACAAACAGGATTAGGGCGTAATCCTCTTCAACGCTGGTGTCTTCTGGAGAGCGCTGATGGAGTCCTGCTGCACAAGACGAGACCAAGTCCGGTAATGAGAGGCGGGAATAAAGCAGATATTCACCGACAACCCCAGCAAGCAATTAAAGAAAACGCCGTCCAACTCCCGACGCCCACTTTGGATCTTTTCGATGTAAATACACGCGCTGCTCCGAAAGATATTCCAAACCAAATCCCTTCTCGCTAATGAGGCTGCTGTGATACCGCTGCAGCCGGCATATTCGCGTCAGAATCAAAGCAGAAGTCTGGCTGAAACGTTTTAATCAGGTCGAAGGAGCCGAGATGATCATTTAACAGTTGGCGGATACTTTTAAAGTCAAAGCAACACGAGTGTTTGAACTGTGTTAGCTACTGTGACTGTCTTAGTTCACTAATATAGGGGTGCACAAAGTGTGGCCTAAAGTTAATTTGTAAACAGGTGAAATGTAACGATAAAAAGTTGCAATGGTGACTGAGAGCACAAAGCTGCCATGCGGGCTTTTTTTTGTATTTAAAATTGTCCTTACTCAAAAAATATTAATGAATCGAAATCAATGCACCTGATTTCGCAATGCACCTGGACACAATCAACATATCTCCTCACACTGTATAAAAGGGGAGAAGGAGGAGAAATGGGAACTGAAGGAGTTGGAGAGCCGGCAACAGTGACCGAGAAGCAAGAAAGAGCAAGACGCGGACCGGAGAGCGAGACAAGGAGGAGCGAGCAGTGCGAGCGACGACGGCTCAAAAGTCTGCCTTTATTTGAAAAAATAAAAGAGTCAAACCTGCTCGTTTGTCCGAGCCCGCTGTCGCCTCCGCCTCTCCACAGATCCACTTCAAGGAACTCTTCAAACTTAAAGAAGAACCATTCTGAATTCATCTACTCCATCCAGTCATTTTCAAGATAATCTTACTTATCTCACCATATAAAATGTAACTTACTTCACTGAATATTATTTATTTATCTTTAATGTGATTACTTATGGAGTACATTGTGAATAAATTGAGAACAGGAAGTGAACATAAGTTTTAGCAACTGTTATGTAAAGGAAAAGGTTTAGGATTAAAGGCCTACTGAAATGAGATTTTCATATTTAAACGGGAATAGCAGGTCCTTTCTATGTGTCATACTTGATCATTTCGCGATATTGCCATATTTTTGCTGAAAGTATTTAGTAGAGAACTTCGACAATAAAGTTTACAATTTATGGTCGCTGATAGAAAAGCCCTGCCTTTACCGGAAGTATGTGCGCAGGGCTCCACACATATTCACATTGTTTTTAATGGGAGCCACCAGCAGTAAGAGCAATTCCGACCGAGAAAGTGACAATTTCCCTATTAATTCGAGCGAGGATGAAAGATTTGTGAATTAGGATATTGATAGTAAAGAACTAGAAAAAAAATTAAAAAAATAAGCGGCAGTGTGAGCGTTTCAGATGTAATTAAACACATTTACTAGGATAATTCTGGAAGATCCCTTATCGGCGTATTGTTTTGATAGTGTTTTAATGAGATTTTAAAGATTGTAAAGACATACCTCGAGGTCGGATGGCTGCGGTGAACACCCAGTGTCTCAGAGAGAAGCCGAGGAGCCAAACTCACAGCTGCCTTTCAAACAGCTGCTGCAGGACGACGAATAATCCAATGATGTCTCCGGTAAGATATATATCACAATTTCCCCATCCAAAAACATGCTGGTTGACGTAAAGAAACATGTTCGCTTGACCGCTCTGTGTCAAAGCTTCACAACAAACAAAGAAACACCGGCTGTGTCTCGGTGCTAAAGACAGCTGCGATCCACCGCTTTCCACCAACAGCATTATTATTTATAGTCTCCATTATTAATTGAACAAATTGCAAATGATTCAGCAAAACAGATGTCCAAAATACTGTGTAATTATGCGGTTAAAGCAGACGACTTTTAGCCATGACTGGTGCTGAGCTAATATTTCCTGACAGTCGGTGACGTCACGTGTACGCATCGTCATTCCGCGACGTTTTCAACAAGAAACTCGCGGGAAATTTAAAATTGCAATTTAGTAAACTAAAAAGGCCGTATTGGCATGTGTTGCAATGTTAATATTTCATCATTGATATATAATCTATCAGACTGCGTGGTCGGTAGTAGTGGGTTTCAGTAGGCCTTTAAATAAACTCTGCTTCTTCCTACCCCATTTTGAACATGTTAAATAGAAACTGGAAACTGTGATGTATCATGTTGTATGGATGCATGTTTGAAATAAACTCAAACTCAAACTCAAACATGTAACATGACCTTTACAAAAAAAAGAGAGAAAATAAACTTCTGAATAAGAAATATTGGTCAAAAGGAATACAATAGAATGTAATACAAACAAATAGTTTTTATGAAATAATGGAATATTATTGTTTAGCATTTACCTCGCTCCAACACAATCAAGTAAGGATCCGCCTTCACAAAAAACGTGCTAGCTTGATGCTAATATACATTTGATTAGATCAGATAGTACTTTATTTATTCCTTCAGGAGAGTTCCTTCAGGAAAATTAACATTTTCAGCACAATCCCATTCAAGATCAGACAAACATTACAGGGAGACAGAACAGGATCGCTTAAAGGTAAAAAAAAGATGAGATACAGGTAAACAGGGGGTGGGGGGGTTGGGGTAGGTTATGGGGGAAAAAAAAATAGAAGATTAAAATAAAATAAAATAAAATAAAAAAATCGGTCTAAGCCTGGGCCCTGGAGAGGGGGTCCAGACTGAGGCAAAGGAAAAAAACAACAACTCATAGCCATAGTACACATCAACATCAAACATTAAAGAAGACAAAGGACATTAAAGACATTAAAGCAGCGGATTCAACCAGCCACTTCTACATACAGCTATGAATAACAAGTAAAAGAAAACATATACACTGTGGTGGCCTCTGCGGTGTTCCACGCCATCGTCCCCTGGGGTGGATTGGCTTTATTATTGACATGCAATCTATTAGCGTTAGTGATTTTACATGGCAATTCAAACACCTCCAAATGTGTTAACAAAATGTCAGGCTTGCCCCTGACAGTTTGTCTATGTTTTAGTTTTTTCCTTTGCATTTGTCTGTTTCCTGTGTTTAGTATTACCTGTCTTTTAGTTCCTTTCAAGTGTTCTTAATTTGTCAGCGTCCTGTCTTGTTTCCTGAGTGCTGTAATCCTCCTCAGTGTGTTTAGTATTTCCTGTTCTTAGTTCCTGTCTAGTGCTCTTATTTTGTCAGCTTCCTGTCTTGTTCCCTGAGTGCTGTGTTCCCCCGCAGCTGCAGCTGATTGGCATCTGGCCACACCTGTTGCCAATCAGCCGGCTCCTATTTGTACCTCCTTTGTCTTGTGTCAGTTGCTGGATCATTGTATTGTCATTTGTATTGTCGTTGCCTCATGTCACTCTTGTGTCTTTGCTACCTGTCGTGTCAATGTCATTTTCTACTTGTCATTCCTACTGGTCGTGTGAATCCAGCGTAGCGGTAAGCTATATTTGGTAGATGTTTTGTAGCTCACTGTTTTTTCTTCCCTGCTTCCGATTAATTTGTTCATAGCCCTTAGTTTGTTATATCCGCCCATGTGCGTGCTTTTTGTTTGTACCCTTTTGGTTTTGTTTTTGTCTTAGTATCTTGATTAAATCATGTTTACTTACCAAATGCCTGCCTCCTTCTCTGCATCTTGGGGTTCGTCAACAAATAGCTTTGACACAAAACCCCCAACTCAGATGCATGTCACAATCAAACAGCTGGCGCATAATAAGTAAAACACTTGCAGTATTAACACTTTTTAGGGCGCCACTGGCCAGCCAACATAACATAAACTGTCAGTCTTGAACTGGCAACGGTCAAGAAATGACAACTGGACAGCAGTTATCATTTTTAAATGTTTGAAATAAAAAATGAAATTTTATTATTAAAAACAAGGAATATTTTTTGGGATTAAAGAAATATATTGATATATTATACAAGTCATACTGGCAGACAGAAAACAGTTAATGGCTCCTGCCCCGTCAGCATCGGATTGTAAGGCCGAACATTGCTTGCCCCTCACCCCAATTCCGCTAAAAGTCAGTGCAGCTCCTCTGGGCCTGTGTTGCATGATGGGATATGTTGAGTTGCTCCATCCGGCTGCTTTGGAGGAATGCTGCAGGTTCCCCCCGCCCGCCCCTCGTCCCGTGGATGGGTCAGTGGAGCGGAGAAGAATATCAAAGCTCTGTCAAGGGGGCGGGCCGAAAGGGTCATGTCTCATTGGACCGGGCGGGGGGCCCTAAGCCTGTCACATGGCTGATGGCGGATTTCACACTCCACTGGAGGGGTGAAGTCTGAGGAGGTGTCCGTCCGTTCCTGCTAAACACACTCTTTATCCGTCACAATGTTTCGACTTCACCCTTCTTTGTTTTTTTACAGTCGGGCCAGAACAAGCCAATTGATCCCAGTTTTGATGTGATTGATAACATCAATACCAGGGTGGGTACAGCCGTCCCTTGTTACTGCATGTTTTTTATTTTGCCTCTAATTCACAATTCTTTCAAGAATGTGTGTTTTTTTTGGGGCATTCTAACTTGTAAAATATGACAAGTAAGAGGTGGCAAATGAGAGTACACTATTACACCCTCTAAAAACACATCCACAATTTTAACCAAGTTTTAGCAATATTGTTATTATAAGCGCTAACGCAGAGGAACTACAAACCCCGTTTCCATATGAGTTGGGAAATTGTGTTAGATGATAAACGGAATACTATGATTCGCAAATCATTTTCAACCCATATTCAGTTGAATATGCTACAAAGACAACATATTTGATGTTCAAAGTGATATTTTTTATATTTTTGTTGCAAATATGCATTAACTTTACAATTTGATGCCAGCAACACGTGACAAAGAAGTTGGGAAAGGTGGCAATAAATACTAATAAAGTGCTCATCAAACACTTATTTGGAACATCCCACAGGTGTGCAGGCTAATTTGGAACATGTGGGTGCCATGATTGGGTATAAAAGCAGCTTCCATTAAATGCTAAGTGATTCACAAACAAGGATGGGGCGAGGGTCACCAATTTGTGGGCAAATTGTCCAACAGTTTTAGAACCATATTTTTCAACGAGCTATTGCAAGGAATTTAGGGATTATACCATCTATGGTCCGTAAAATCATCAAAAGGTTCAGAGAATCTGGTGAAATCACTGCACGTAAGCGATGATATTACGGACCTTTGATCCCTCAGGCGGTTCTGCATCAAAAACCGACATCAGTGTGTAAAGGATATCACCAAATGGGCTCAGAAACACTTAATTAAAACACTGTCAGTAACAACAGTTGGTTGCTACATCTGTAAGTGCAAGTTAAAACTCTACTATAAAAAGCAAAACCCATTTATCAACAACACCAAGGAACGCCGCTGGCTTCGCTGGGCCCGAGCTCATTTAAGATGGACTGATGCAAAGTGGAAAAGTGTTCTGGGGTTTGACGAGTCCACATTTCAAATTATATTTGGAAACTGTGGACGTGGTGTCCTCCGAAACAAAGAGGAAAATAACCATCCGGATTGTTATAGGCGCAAAGTTCACAACCCAGCATCTGTGATGTTATGGGGGTGTATTTGTACCCAAGGCTAGGGTAACTTACACATCTGTGAAAGCACCATTAATGCTGAAAGGTACATACAAGTTTTGGAACAACATATGTTGTCATCCAAGCAACATTATCATGGACGCCCCTGCTTATTTCAGCAAGACAATGCCAAGCCACATGTTAAAACAGCGTGGTTTCATAGTAAAAGAGTGCGGGTACTTTCCTGGCCCGCCTGCAGTCCAGACCTGTCTCCCATCAAAAATGTGTGGCGCATTATGAAGCGTAAAAGACGACAGCGGAGACCCGGGACTATTGAACGGCTAAAGTTATACGTAAAACAAGAATGAGAAAGAATTCCCCCTTTAAAGCTTAAACAATTAGTTTCCTCAGTGTTGTCAAAAGAAAATGTGATGTAACACAGTGGTGAACATGCCCTTTCCCAACTATTTTTGGCACATGTTGCAGCCATGAATTTCTAAGTTAATTATTATTCGCACAAAAAAAATAAAGTTTATGAGTTTGAATATCAAATATCTTCTCTTTGTAGTGCATTTAACTGAATATGGTTTGAAAATGGTTTGCAAATCATTGTATTCTGTTTATATTTACATCCAACACAATTTCCCCACTTATATGGAAACGGGGTTTGTACTTTTAGAAAGGCCTTGATCCAGAGAGCTAACTAGCTTATATTGCTATATTGACATATTGAGCTGTTTCATCACCTCTGAGTTGGTGAAAGTTATTTCTAGGTTATAAATCATGCCTCTCACCTTGATAGTTGGAGGTTGTGGACATAAACTGACAAGTTGGTCAACATCGACATCAAACTTTAAGCTGGAGATGACGAGAAAGTCACAAAAGGATTCTGGGGTGTGTCAATTTTTTTTGTCAACTTCCCTGAAAATTAGAATTAATTCTTCATCCAAACGGAAATATATAAACATCCCAGTGAGAAAAGACATTATACAGTAAGTGTTTGTTTTATCATGTTGATAGTTTGTATATTTTGTGTAGCATTTAGTAATACTGCTACATGATGACCCGCGACCCCGAAAGGGAATAAGCGGTAGAAAATGGATGGATGGATGCTACATGATGATTAGTGTTTCACTAAAGCTACATTTGTTTAGCTTATACAACTTGTAGATCATCCTCCTTTTATTAAGGCTCAAAAAAATAAGTGTCTGGATCATCATTTGTCCCAAAGTATTCATAGTTGTCTTTTATGAAGTTTTCCATTATTAATAGTGTTTTTGTTGTTGTTGAAAGGAAAAGTGAATGTTGAATGCTTAAAATTATCAAAATATGTACACCTGACATGTTGTTATGAGTGTAACAGATACTACATTACATATATACTTACAGTGTGTATATATAACCTCAATGGAGGTTTTTGGGTGTTTTTTTAGCGTGCTTTATTGGCTCCATTGCTACCTGACAATTTCTAGTGTTTATTCATGATTTAAAGGGGAACATTATCACATTTTCAGAAGGGTTAAAACCAATAAAAATCAGTTCCCAGTGGCTAATTTTTTTTTTTGAAGTTTTTTTCAAAATTTTACCCATCATGTAATATCCCGAAAAAAGATTTTAAAGTGCTTGTTTTTTGCTATCTGTGAAGCCACCGTCCATTTTCCTGTGACGTCATCCAGTGATGCCAATACAAACAAACATGGCGGATAGCACAGCAAGATATAACGACATTAACTCGGATTCAGACTCGGATTTCAGCGGCTTAAGCAATTCAACAGATTACGCATGTATTGAAACAAAATTGAAGAAGATACTGAAGCTATTGAGCGAATAGCTATTGACGCTATTCGGCGATCGCAGGATATCCATACATCTCTGTGCCATGTCTGTCTTAGCATCGCCAGTAAAATGTGCAGGAGCAACTTAAATCCGTCGATTGGTAAGTGTTTGTTAGGCAATAAATGTGGGTGGAGGGAAACGCTGGATGTAAATATAGCTACAAATGTACATACAGCTAGCCTAAATAGCATGTTAGCATCGATTAGCTGGCAGTCATTCCGCGACCAAATATGTCTGATTAGCACATAAGTCAATAACATCAACAAAACTCACCTTTGTGATTTCGTTTACTTTATCGTTGGAAATGCATCTGCAGGATATCCATACATCTCTGTGCCATGTCTGCTTTAGCATCGCCGGTAAAATGTGCAGACCAAACGATCGGGACTTTAGCATCTTGTGACACTGGAGCAACTTAAATCCGTCAATTGGTAAGTGTTTGTTTGGCAGTAAATGTGGGTAGAGGGAAAGGCTGGATGCAAATATAGCTACAAATGTACATACAGCTGGCCTAAATAGCATGTTCGCATCGATTAGCATGCCGTGCTAATCGATGCACACTCCACGTAAGTCAACTTGAATCCGTCCCTGATCGTGTTGTTACACCCTCCAACAACACACCGACGAGGCATGATGTCTCCAAGGTACGGAAAACAGTCGAAAAAACGGAAAATAACAGAGCTGATTTGACTTGGTGTGTGTAATGTGTTTGAGAAAATGGCGGATTGACTACCTATGTGACGTGACGTCATCGCTCCAAGTGCAAATAATAGAAAGGCAATTAATTCGCCCAAATTTACCCATTTAGAGTTCGGAAATCGGTTAAAAAAATATATGGTCTTTTTTTTGCAACATCAAGGTACATATTGGCGCTTACATAGGTCTGGTGATAATGTTCCCCTTAAAAATGCACAAACAAAAGAAACATATCTGTAAAAAAAGTACAGTTACACTTTAAAATGTAGTCTTTTTTTATGTTTTACATGTTTTACCCTGCAGAATTTGCTGTATTTTCAATTTTGATGTAGGGGCGATCGATAAAGATAGTCACCGATCGGGACATTCGTTGAACAATGCTAACAACACTGCGGCTAAACTTGGCGTTATCTTCATCGTGACAACCAAGTTGACCAATCTTTGGCACAGCAACTTTTTGATGCACCTCATTTTCATCTCCTGCCTCATCAGTAACGCATGTCCACATTGCTGAGCCTTTGGCCTAGTGGGTTGAGTGTCCGCCCTGAGATCGGTAGGTGGTGAGTTCAAACCCCGACTGAGTCATACCAAAGACTATATAAAAATGGGACCCATTACCTCCCTGCTTGGCACTCAGCATTAAGGGTTGAAATTGGGGGTTAAATCACCAAAAATGATTCCCGGGCGCGGCACCGCTGCTGCCCACTGCTCCCCTCACCTCCCAGGGGGTGATCAAGGGTGATGGGTCAAATGCAGAGAAATATTTCGCTACACCTAGTGTGTGTGTGACAATCATTGGTACTTTAACTTTAACTTTGACGTGAGGGATGTGTAAGGACAATGCACGACAAGCAACACTAACAACATGGCCAAAGGCTGTAGCTAGGATTGTCAAGTGGACCAAATTTTGCCGGAACAACTTCCATCCGTGGTTTCAGCACATGGAAACCCCATTCTAGCTTAGAGGTATTATTATTTGAGGGAAAATATTTTCAGGTAGTGGTTGTGTTGTAGGGCTTCACGGTGGCAGAGGGGTTAGTGCGTCTGCCTCACAATACGAAGTTCCTGCAGTCCTGGGTTCAAATCCAGGCTTGGGATCTTTCTGTGTGGAGTTTGCATGTTCTCCCCGTGAATGCGTGGGTTCCCTCCGGGTACTCCGGCTTCCTCCCACCTCCAAAGACATGCACCTGGGGATAGGTTGATTGGCAACACTAAAATTGGCCCTAGTGTGTGAATGTGAGTGTGAATGTTGTCTGTCTATCTGTGTTGGCCCTGCGATGAGGTGGCGACTTGTCCAGGGTGTACCCCGCCTTCCGCCCGATTGTAGCTGAGATAGGCGCCAGCGACCCCCGCGACCCCGAAAGGGAATAAGCGGTAGAAAATGGATGGATGGGTTGTGTTGTAGTGGCCGGGTGATGCTACCAGTGAATACTGTAAAGAGCAGTAAAATGCATTCAAGACTACATTGGGCAAGAATAGTGTAAAGGTGACTTTATGGATCTTATTTTATGTTTGAAGGTTCTAATTGTGTTTAAAAAAACAAAAAATGTTCAGAATGTTGTAAAAAGATTTTTAACAAATTTCCTTAAAGCAGGATTAATATTATTAAAACGGACATTTGCATAGTTTGGGCAAAAGAAAATCAATCAATCAATCAATCAATCAATGTTTACTTATATAGCCCTAAATCACTAGTGTCTCAAAGGGCTGCACTGGTTGTAGCATTCAAAATAACTTTATTGAACATAATTAGAGCCCTCTCAACATGAATTAACAGCCATATTGTCACCTTTACACTCCTTTCATCCAATATAGTAGCATTGAGTGTGTTCTACTGTACATTACAGTTGTCACCCTCAAAGCATCACCTGGAAAAACTTCATCATATCCTAGGTAATTCTTCTGAGTTACAACTGGGCTTCCATATGGTGAACCACGGGCATAAATAGTCTTGTAAAAATGTGTTCAATTTGACAGTCGCACTTAAAGGCCTACTGAAACCCACTACTACCAACCACGCAGTCTGATAGTTTATATATCAATGATGAAATATTAACATTGCAACACATGCCAATACAGCCTTTTTAGTTTACTAAATTACAATTTTTAATTTCCCGCGTAGTTTTTTGTTGAAAACGTCGCGGAATGATGACGCTAGCGCGTGACGTCTCAAGTTGGAGGGGACATATTAGCGCAGCACCACTAGTGGCTAAAAGTTGTCTGCTTTAATCACATAATTACACAGTATTCTGGACATCTGTGTTGCTGAATATTTTGAAATGTGTTCAATTAATAATGGAGAAGTCAAAGTAGAAAGATGGAGGTGGGAAGCTTTAGGCTTGTGCCACACAAACACACGGTGTTTCCTTGTTTAAAAATCCCGGAGGTGAAGCTTTACTATGGATCAGAGCGGTCAAGCGAACATGGATCCCGACCACTTGTTAACCGGCAGGTTTAGGTGAGAAAATTGTGGTAAAAAGTCGCCTCTTACCGGAGATCAGCGGAACTTCTGTCGTGCTGCTGCTGCCGTGACTAATTTGTCAAAACACCCGTGGACACACCCTTCCGACTATCAGGTACTATATAATCTTAGCAACACAATAGAAAGATAAGGGAGTTCCCAGAATTATCCCAGTAAATGGGTCTAAAAACATCTGAATCGCTCACAATGCACTTTAATTTTATTTTTATTTTTTCCTGGTCCTTCGCTATCAATATCCTCATCCACGAATCTTTCATCCTCGCTCAAATTAATGAGGAAATTGTCGTTTTTTCGGTCTGAATAGCTCTTTTTGTTGGAGGCTCCCAATTAACAATTTGAGGACGTGAAGAGCCCTCACACTTGTGACGTCATCGTCTGTGACTTCCGGTAAAGGCAAGGCTTTTTTATTAGCAACCAAAAGTTGCAAACTTTATCATCGATGTTCTCTACTAAATCCATCCATCCATCCATTTTCTACCGCTTATTCCCTTTCGGGGTCGCGGGGGGCGCTGGCGCCTATCTCAGCTACAATCGGGCGGAAGGCGGGGTACACCCTGGACAAGTCGCCACCTCATCGCAGGGCCATCTACTAAATCCTTACAGCAAAAATATGGCAATATCGTGAAATGATCAAGTATGACAAATAGAATGGACCTGCTATCCCCGTTTAAATAAGAAAATCTCATTTCATTAGCCCTGTTATTAACATTATATATTGTTAGCACTCTGTGTGTGTTGCTAACTTTCTGTGTTTTTAGTATCTTGTGTTGTTTGAATTTCCTATGATCAGCATTGTGTGGTGTTAGCTTTACGAGTTGTTAACATTGTGTGTTGTTAGTATTGTGTGTTGTGAGCATTGCTTGTTGTTAGCATCGTTTGTTGTTCTCATTGCTTGTTAATAGTATTTTGTGTTGTGAGCATTGCGTGTCGTTAACATTCTGTGTGGTTAGTTTGGTGTGTTGTTAGCATTGCCTATGGTTAGCATTGCATGTTGTGATGTTTGCATGCTGTTAGCATTTTGTGTTGTTAGTATTGGCTGTTTTTAGCATTGTGTGTTGTTATGTTTGCATGCTGGTAGTATTTTGTGTTGTTAGTATTGGCTGTTTTTAGCATTGTGTGTTGTTAGCAATGCCAGTTGTTAGCAGTGTGTGTTGTTTACATTTTGTGTTGTTTATATCACATTTTTTTGGCATCACCTGTTGTTAGCATCGCCTGTCGTTAGCATTGTGTGTTGTTGTCAATGCGTGGCAATCTGTGTGTGTTACTAACTTTCTGTGTTTTTAGTACCTTGTGTTGTTTGCATTTCCTATGATCAGCATTGTGTGTTGTTAGCTTTACGTGTTGTTAACATTGTGTGTTGTTCGTATTGTGTGTTGTGAGCATTGCTTGTTGTTAGCATCGTTTGTTGTTCTCATTGCGTGTTAATAGTATTTTGTGTTGTGAGCATTGCTTGTTGTTAGCATTCTGTGTGGTTAGTGTCATGTGTTGTTAGCATTGCCTATGGTTAGCATTGCGTGTTGTGATGTTTGCATGCTGTTAGCATTTTGTGTCGTTAGTATTGGCTGTTTTTAGCATTGTGTGTTGTTATGTTTGCATGCTGTTAGCATTTTGTGTTGCTAGTATTGGCTGTTTGTAGTATTGTGTGTTGTTATGTTTGCATGCTGTTAGCATTTTGAGTTGTTAGTATTGGCTGTTTTTAGCATTGTGTGTTGTTAGCAATGCTAGTTGTTAGCATTGTGTTTTGTTTACATTTTGTGTTGTTTATCTCACATTTTGTTGGCATCACCTGTTGTTAGCATTGCCTGTTGTTAACATAGCGTTGTGTTAACATTTGGTGTTAGCATTGCCTGTCGTTAGTATTGTGTGTTGTTGTCAATGCGTGGCCCACCTTGTCAATCCACATTACTAATTGATGAGTCAGGAGTTGAAGATGAAATATTGGCCAGATTTGCATGATTTTAGCATTTTGAATTGTTAGTATTAGCTGTTTTTAGCATTGTGTGTTGTTAGCAATGCCAGTTGTTAGCATTGTGTGTTTTGTTTACATTTTGTGTTGTTTATATCACATTTTGTTGGCATCACCTGTTGTTAACATAGTGTTGTGTTAACATTTGGTATTAGCATAGCCTGTCGTTAGCATTGTGTGTTGTTGTCAATGCGTGGCCCACCTTGTCAATCCACATTACTAATTGATGATTTAGGAGTTGAAGATGAAATATTCGCCAGATTTCCATGCTTTTAGCATTTTGAGTTGTTAGTATTGGCTGTTTTTAGCATTGTGTGTTGTTAGCAATGCCAGTTGTTAGCATTGTGTGTTGATTACATTTTGTGTTGTTTATATCACATTTTGTTGGCATCACCTGTTGTTAGCATTGCCTGTTGTTAACATAGCGTTGTGTTAACATTTGGTGTTAGCATTGCCTGTCGTTAGCATTGTGTGTTGTTGTCAATGCGTGGCCCACCTTGTCAATCCACATTCCTAATTGATGAGTCAGTAGTTGAAGATGAAATATATGCCAGATTTGCATGCTTTTAGCATTTTGAGTTGTATGTATTGGCTGTTTTTAGCATTGTGTGTTGTTTACATTTTGTGTTGTTTATCTCACATTTTGTTGGCATCACCTGTTGTTAGCATTGCCTGTTGTTAACAAGGCATTGTGTTAACATTTGGTGTTAGCATTGCCTGTCATTAGCATTGTGTGTTGTTGTCAATGCGTGGCCCACCTTGTCAATCCACATTACTAATTGATGAGTCAGGAGTTGAAGATGAAATATTGGCCAGATCTGCATGCTTTTAGCATTTTGAGTTGTTAGTATTGGCTTTTTTTAGCATTGTGTGTTGTTAGCAATGCCAGTTGTTAGCATTGTGTGTTGTTAGCAATGCCAGTTGTTAGCATTGTGTGTTGTTTACATTTTGTGTTGTTTATCTCACATTTTGTTGGCATCACCTGTTGTTAGCATTGCCTGTTGTTAACATAGCGTTGTGTTAACATTTGGTGTTAGCATTGCCTGTCGTTAGCATTGTGTGTTGTTGTCAATGCGTGGCCCACCTTGTCAATCCACATTACTAATTGATGAGTCAGGAGTTGAAGATGAAATATTGGCCAGATTTGCATGATTTTAGCATTTTGAATTGTTAGTATTAGCTGTTTTTAGCATTGTGTGTTGTTAGCAATGCCAGTTGTTAGCATTGTGTGTTTTGTTTACATTTTGTGTTGTTTATATCACATTTTGTTGGCATCACCTGTTGTTAGCATTGCCTGTTGTTAACATAGCATTGTGTTAACATTTGGTGTTAGCATTGCCTGTCATTAGCATTGTGTGTTGTTGTCAATGCGTGGCCCACCTTGTCAATCCACATTACTAATTGATGAGTCAGGAGTTGAAGATGAAATATTGGCCAGATCTACATGCTTTTAGCATTTTGAGTTGTTAATATTGGCTTTTTTTAGCATTGTGTGTTGTTAGCAATTCCAGTTGTTAGCATTGTGTGTTGTTAGCAATGCCAGTTGTTAGCATTGTGTGTTGTTTACATTTTGTGTTGTTTATATCACATTTTGTTGGCATCACCTGTTGTTAGCATTGCCTGTTGTTAACATAACGTTGTGTTAACATTTGGTGTTAGCATTGCTTGTCGTTAGCATTTTGTGTTGTTGTCAATGCGTGGCCCACCTTGTCAACCCACATTACTAATTGATGAGTCAGGAGTTGAAGATGAAATATTGGCCAGATTTGCATGCTTTTAGCATTTTGAATTGTTAGTATTGGCTGTGTTTAGCATTGTGTGTTGTTAGCAATGCCAGTTGTTAGCATTTTGTGTTTTGTTTACATTTTGTGTTGTTTATATCACATTTTGTTGGCATCACCTGTTGTTAACATAGCGTTGCGTTAACATTTGGTGTTAGCATTGCCTGTCGTTAGCATTGTTTGTTGTTGTCAATGCGTGGCCCACCTTGTCAATCCACATTACTAATTGATGATTTAGGAGTTGAAGATGAAATATTCGCCAGATTTCCATGCTTTTAGCATTTTGAGTTGTTAGTATTGGCTGTTTTTAGCATTGTGTGTTGTTAGCAATGCCAGTTGTTAGCATTGTGTGTTGTTTACATTTTGTGTTGTTTATATCACATTGTGTTGGCATCACCTGTTGTTAGCATTGCCTGTTGTTAACATAGTGTTGTGTTAACATTTGGTGTTAGCATTGCCTGTCGTTAGCATTGTGTGTTGTTGTCAATGCGTGGCCCACCTTGTCAATCCACATTACTAATTGATGAGTCAGGAGTTGAAGATGAAATATTGGCCAGATTGACTAAAATTTACACAATAAAGTGTAGCAAAGACATTTGTGCAAGCAATTTGCGTCTCAAATTGTTACATGCAGGCTTATTCTGATGAACAACATGTGATATTGTGGTGATTCAAAGAACTGGTTGTGTCTTGTGTTTTCTCGCACGCTCCCTCCTCTGTACGCTGGACCAGTCATCCGTCCTCCATCATGTTACAGACCTTTCCAATTTGGCGTTTCAGTCTAAGCCTGTCAGCAAGAAAAAAAACGAAGCTTTTAGAGATAAAAGAATCCACTTCTTTCTCTCTGTCAACATGGAAGTCTTGAAGCCGAGCGCTCGCTGGGACCCCTGTCTGGTTTCCTGTCGGACTTAAAAGGCGATGAAGAGAGAAATATTCCCGCTGGGCCATCCAGCAGATGGAAGAAGAACACCTTGAAGGAAGGAAGCGTCGTAGAGCCCAAACGCGGGCTTCTGTCCCGTGCCGATGAAAGGCGGCGTCAGACCTCCCAACGTGGGAGACGTGAGCGGCATGGAGAGACCACGTGGATGCTCAATGGCGGCCGGCGTTTGAAGAGTGACTGGACGTCTTGTCAGAGAGAAACGTGCGAGGAGAAAAATAAAAAGGAGGATTATGTTCAAGCGTCAGATCCATGATAATAATTGTAATGAAAACATTTATTTCCCCACAGCACAAGCGAGGGGTGGGCCATGCCGGTAACAAACTACAAACCTGTTTCCACATGAGTTGGGAAATTGTGTTAGATGTAAATATAAACGGAATACAATGATTTGCAAATCCTTTTCAACCCATATTTAGTTGACTATGCTACAAAGACAACATATTTTGTAAATAATCATTAACTTTAGAATTTGATGCCAGCAACATGTGACAAAGAAGTTGGGAAAGGTGGCAATAAATACTGATAAAGTTGAGGAATGCTCATCAAACACTTATATGGAACATCCCACGGGTGTGCAGGCTAATTGGGAACAGTTGGGTGCCATGATTGGGTATAAAAGCAGCTTAGATGAAATGCTAAGTAATTCACAAACAAGGATGGGGCGAGGGTCACCAATTTGTAAGCAAATTGTCGAAGAGTTTTAGAACAACATTTCTCAACGAGCTATTGCAAAGAATTTAGGGATTTTACCATCTACAGTTCGTAAAATCATCAAAAAGTTCAGAGGATCTGGTGAAATCACTGCACGTAAGCGATGATATTACGGACTTTTGATCCCTCAGGCGGTGCTGAATCAAAAACCGACATCAGTGTGTAAAGGATATCACCACATAGGCTCAAGAACATTTCATTAATCCAATTTCAGTAATTACAGTTGGTCGCTACATCTGTAAGTGCAAGTTAAAACTCTACTATGCAAAGCCTAACCCATTTATCAACAATATCCTGAAACGCCGCCGGCTTGGCTGGGCCCGAGCTCACCTAAGATGGACGGATGCAAAGTGGAAAGGTGTTTTGTGGTCTGACGAGTCCACATTTCAAGTTATTTTTGGAAACAGAGGACGTGGTGTCCCTCAGAACAAAGAGGAAAATAAGTATCCAGATTTGTATAGGCGCAAAATTCAAAAGCCAGCATCTGTGATCAAAGCATGGATAACTTACACATCTGTGAAGGCACCATTAATGCTGAAAGGTCCATACAGGTTTTGGAGCAACATATGTTGTCATCCAAGCAACGTTATCATGGACGTCCCTGCTTATATCAGCAAAACAATGCCAAGCCACGTGTTACAACAGCGTGGCTTCGTAGTAAAAGAGTGCGGGTACTTTCCTGGCCCGCCTGCAGTCCAGACATGTCTCCCATCGAAAATTTGTGGCGCATTATGAAGCGTAAAATACGACAGCGTAGACCCCGGACTGTTGAAAACAAGAATGGGAAAGAATTCCATTTTAAAAGCTTCAACAATTAGTTTCCTCAGTTCCCAAACGTTTAGTGAGTGTTGTTAAAAGAAAATGTGATGTAATACAGTGGTGAACATGCCCTTTCCCAACTACTTTGGCACGTGTTGCAGCCATGAAATTCTAAGTTAAGCATTATTTGCAAAAAAAATTAAGTATATGAGTTTGAACATCTAATATTTTGTCTTTGTAGTGCATTCAACGGAATATGGGTTGAAAAGGATTTGCAAATCATTCTATTCAGTTCATATTTACATCCAACACAATTTCCCAACTCATATGGAAACAGGGTTTGCAGTACAGCATCGATGATACCACTACCGATAGTTTTTACTTGAAATGTCACGATGAAATAACTTTGAGAATTTCTGATCATCAAAACACAGGACAAAAAATGTATCCAAATAACAACTTGATTTTCTAACTTCGTCATATACAATTAAACAATGTAACATTTGGACGATGATAATGATGCTGACTCAGTGCTGACTCGGCTCTCTCTGGCAGGGCAGGGAGGGGGAGGGGCTAAGTGTGCAAGTGAGCAGCAGCAGAGAGAGCGAGAGAAAGAGAGATATACAGAAAGAGAATAAGAGAGTGCATGAGAGAGAGAGGAATATAATAAGGAATACCAACAATGAGGAACACCCAGTCGTCAAACCAGTATCAGTGTTAATACTCACCTTGGTATCATCGAAGTAGTTTTGATACTAATCACCTTGGTATAATAATAAAAAATTCTATGCTAATAACTTGTTATTATAAAACTAGCATCAATACTAATACTCACCCTTGCATCATCAGACTAGTATCGATAATAATATCTTGGTATCATCAAGCTAGTTTCAATACTAATACTCACCTTGGTATCATCAGACGGGTATCGATATGAATACTCACCTTGGTATTATCAAACTAACATCTCAATTATGACTCACTGTGTTATCATGAAACTGTTATTGATACTAACACTCACCTTGGTATCATCAAACTAGTATCAATACTAATACTCACCCTTCAAAGGTGAGTATTGATACCGATACTAACCCTGGTATCACAAAACCAGTATCGACACTAATAATTACCTTGATATCATCAAACTATTGTTGGTACTAAAACACACCTTGGTATCATCTTAATTAGTATCGATACAAATACACACTTTGATATCATCACCATGGTATAGACACTAATACTCACCTTGGGATCATCAAACTAGTATTGAAACTAATAACCACATTGGTATCATCAAACTAGTATCGACATTAATACTCATCTCGGTATCCATAAAACTAGTATCGACAGCAATAGTCACCTTGCTTTCATAAAATATGATGATTGGGAAAAAGCTTTTAACTGGTATGGGGTGAAAATCTTTGGGCACCTTTGGTGTGATAAGATTCTGATTTCTGAGATTGGATTCAACGCGATACTCGATTCAAACCAATGTATTATTTGGTATAATGATTACGATAAAAGGTTTTCATCCTCCTTCTGGTTGTATGGAGATCGCCCTAAAAACATATTTTTAAAATGGATTCTTACATTTAAAAAAAAAAAGATAGAAAATAAATAATAAAAAAAAAAATGGTTTTCTGAAAAACAAAAAGCACAATAAAAATCCCAGACTTATTTACTACTTATTGTAGTAGATACTTTTAGTACATTTTCCGTTAACATCGGCCCTACTTTGACTAAACAAATACCGTAAGTTAAACTTGATAACATAAAAATAATAGATAATTTTCATAGTATTTTTCTTGATAAATTCGACAAGTCTCAAATATGACAAGTTGTGCAGCAGTGTCCAAATAAGACCTCAAACCATTATGTAGACATATGCATGACATGTATAGAGAGCATCATTTATTTATTATCGAACCATTGACATACATTTGTCATTTATCATTAGTGAAAGGGACATTTCCAGACCATAGGAAAGTTGCTAAAGTAATACCATTTTAGAACGGTGGAAACAAACTGGAGTACTTGGATTACAGACCAATATCCCTGCTGCCATCCATCCATCCATTTTCTACCGCTTATTCCCTTTGGGGTCGCGGGGGGCGCTGGTGCCTATCTCAGCTACAATCGGGGGTAAGGCTGGTGTACACCCTGGACAAGTCACCACCTCATAGCAGGGCCAACACAGATAGAAAGACAACATTCACACTCACATTCACACACTAGGGCCAATTTAGTGTTGCCAATCAACTTATCCCCAGGTGCATGTCTTTGGAAGTGGGAGGAAGCCGGAGTACCCAGAGGGAACCCACTCATTCACGGGAAGGACATGCAAACTCCACACAGAAAGATCCCGAGCCCGGGATTGAACCCCAGACTACTCAGGACCTTCGTATTGTGAGGCAGACGCACTAACCCCTCTGCCACCGTGAAGCCCATATATATGTGGGTTCTTCCGAGGATGTTGTAGTCGTAATGATTTGTGCAGTCCTTTGAGACATTTGTGATTTGGGGCTATATAAATAAACATTGATTGATTGATGATGATATACTGTATATATGGACTCCATATATACATATATATATATGGAGGGGGCGTGGCCTGCGGGCCTGCGGGCCTGCCGCGGAACGGGGTGTACCAGGACTGGCCTCGAAGACAGCGACAGGTGCGTAGATGGCCTAGGTGGGCCTTGTTATCTAATCACCTGTCGCCTTAATTAACAGCAGCCAGGCTGAGATGAGCAGTTGGAGTTGGAGGTGCTGTTGAGCGGAAGCAGGAGTGAAAGGCAGTTTGCTGGAAAGCAAAAGCTTCTGGACATTTCTGAAAATAAAACAGTGTTATACCCTGAATTCCTGGCTCTCCTGGCAGTGTGTCAGTCCACCTGCTAGTCAGAAGAACCCACTACAGGGCAACCTCTACATTTGGCGGCCAAAAAAAACGGACCACCAGAGGAGATGGAAGCCCACCCCCTGGTAGCATTGGGGAACATTCTTGCGGAGGTGGCGGCGGCCAATTGCCAACAGCTGGAAGCGGTCCAGCAGCAAGTGGGCCATCAGGGCCAGAAGATGAGAGCGCTGGCAGACCGGATGGCAGCGGCACCACCAACATCAGCAGCCGTGTCCATGTAGCGCATGAGAGAAGAAGAGGATCCCCATGCCTTCATATACATTTTTGTGGCTACAGCAGAGGCATGTGCGTGGCCGAAAGAGGAGTGGGGAGTGCAACTCTTGCCGCTGCTGGCGGGGGAGGCGCAGCGAGCGGTACCTAGCCTACCAGGCGGCCTCCCGCATGTACTTCCCAGACCTGAGGAGGGCGGTGCTGGACCGGACCGGCTGCACCGCCGAGGAACACCAACGCCGGTTCCAGGCGCCGCATCTGGAGATGGAGGACCGCCTGTTCGTGCTTGGACAACAGCGACACCTTGGCTGCAGCCAAAAGAAGGCGATGACCAGTTGATGGAGCGGCTGGTCACAGAGCAGTTCTTGGAGGCGATCCCAGCGCGGACGGCGGCCTGGGTGCAGGACACGCGGGTTCATCCGACACTGCCGAGGGGAAACCGGCGGGGCTTCGTGGGAGCAGTCCCGGGATGTCACTCTGCGTGCGGCCTGGGATCAGGTGGTGTCCATCGATGGTCAGCTAGTGCGCCCGGGAACAGTATGGGTATATTATACCAAGTGTGTTGTGACACTCAAACCGGAGAGGAGATCACCTAGTTGTTGGTTCCGAAACGCCGCCGGGAAATGGTTTTCCAGGCAGCGCACGTTCACCCCACGGCCGGACATGTGGTATGATAAGACACTCCACCGGGTAATGGTCCAATTCTATTGGCCAGGCATACAGGCAGACATACGCTGCTGGTGTCGATCCAGCGGCCATCCCCAGGGCACCTTTGCGCCCATTACCACTCATGGAGGTCCCGTTTGAGCTGATTGGCATGGACCTCATCGGACCATTTCACCGGAGCACACGAGGATATCATTTTGCGCTAGTCCTGTTGAATTACGCAACTCGTTATCCCAAGCAATGCTGCTATGCTCCATTTCTGCAAAGAGTGTAGCACAAGCGCTGTTTCAGGTCATCTCCCGAGTCGGAATCCCGAAAGAGATTCTGACTGACCAGGGCACATCCTTTTTGTCACTTACGATAAAGGAGCTATATGGATTTTTGGGAATCAAATCCATTCCAACCAGTGTCTACCACCCTCAGACCGACAGGTTGGTGGAGCTGCTGAATAGGACGTTGAAATCCATGATCAGTAAGCTCGTGCACGAGGACAAACCAATTGGCATAAATGGTTGGCTACCCTGCTCTTTGCAATGTGGAAAGTACCCCAGGTCTCCATGGGGTTTTCCCCCTTTGAATTATTATACTGCAAGAAGCCGTTTGGGGTTCTGGACCTCATTAACGAAAGCTGGGAAGAAGGTCCAAACCCCAGCAAAAATGAAATTCAATACGTGATGGATGATCTATCCATCTATCTATCTATCTATCTATCTATCTATCTATCTATCTATCTATCTATCTATCTATCTATCTATCTATCTATCTATCTATCTATCTATCTATCTATCTATCTATCTATCTATCTATCTATCTATCTGTAAATGAAATTCAATATGTGATGGATGATCTATCTAGCTATCTATCTATCTATCTATCTTTCTATCTATCTATCTATCTATCTATCTATCTATCTATCTATCTATCTATCTATCTATCTATCTATCTATCTACCCATCCATCCATCCATCTATCTATCTATCTATCTATCTATCCATCTATCTATCTATCTATCTATCTATCTATCTATCTATCTATCTATCTATCTATCTATCTATCTATCTATCTATCTATCTATCTATCTATCCATCCATCTATCTATCTATTCATCTATCTATCTATCTATCTATCTATCTATATCTCTGTTAAATGGTTTTGGTTCTTAATTATTTTTTTTTAACTATGCATGGCTTTAGATTCAAACTAATATCCATTCAATTGTTTGCAGAAAACTAACAAATGCATATTGTTAGTCCCAATTTCCAAATACTTCATATTGATTTCCCAGAAGCAATGGAAGATGAGTGCGTGAATTCAGACATGTGTCTCTTGTCTGTTGCCACTTAAAGACCCTTGGAGGAGTTTGCTACTCCGCCAACATCTCCGACCTGTCACTCAGTTTCCTGACAGCTGCTAACATCCCCCACCCCTCCTCCTCCTTTTTCACTCCTTCAGCCTCACAGTCTCCCCCCCTCCCCCCTCCAACCCCAGCTCGCCATCCCACCATGCGGATTGTTGGTCGGGGAGGCAAACAGTCAGAGCGACAGTTTCCTGTCGGCCCTCCTCATTAGAAACGGGCCAGCTCGGTTCTGGGGTAGAGGCTGTGGGAGAACAGAAGCCGTCGACGTTGTTCTCCAGCGAGGCCGCAAAATGTGAGAGCAGCTGGCTGGCTGGATCATCGTGTTCGTTTAAACTAACCTGAGCTTCTCTGCAAGTGTAAACCAGCTTTTAATTGCAACAACTTCCTAGCTGTGAAATGTATACATATCAGTAGATTGCAACTATGGATTAATATGAATAGAAAAAAGCTATAGTTGTTTCTATTAATCCTTGAATTAGTTTACTGCAACTAATACTAGTTTTTAAAAACTTTGCGGCTTGTAATATATATACATTTTTTCCAAGGTGGCACCGCTGTAGTGGATGCTGTTGGCAGGAGCTCTGTGCTCGTGTCATCCTTTATATATATATATATATATATATATATATATATATATATTTATTTATTTATTTATTTATTTTTGCCTTTTGGTCCGGAACCCTCTGGGACTGTGTGACAAGGGTGGCACTTTCGTGACCTCTGCGGTGCTTTTTTGTGGACTTCTGAATCTGCCTCCCGGGGAGCCTTTTGGCCATGGAGACCAGCTGCTGGGTCTCTGCCACACCAGAGTCGGTTTGGAGAGACTGGGGGAGATGTGGATGAAGAGACAGCGCTGCGAAGCTAGCACTGAGCGCCGGGACGGACAAACATCGCAGTGTCTTAGCTGAATGAGCTGGTACCGGACACCTCAGTCTTCTTGGACGTATCCTTGCTCATCCAAAAAAATAAAGTTTATGAGTTTGAACATCAAAAATCTTTTCTTTCTAGTGCATTCAATTGAATATGGGTTGAAAAGGATTTGTAAATCATTTTATTCAGTGTTTATTTATCTCTAACACTAACAAAATTTCCCAACTCAAATATATATATATATATATATATATATATATATGTATTTATTTATACACACATATATATACACAAATATATATATATAAACACACATATATACACAAAAAAAAAAAAAAAAAATATATATATATATATATATATATATATATATATATATATATATATATATGTCTTGATTGGATTATCCAGAGAATAGTGCTCGATACCGTGGTAGAGCGCAATATGTATGTGTGAGAAAAATCGTAAGACTACTTCATCTCTACAGAACTGTTTCATGAGGGGTTCCCTCAATCATCAGGAGATTTTAATGGAAGCATTCACATACAATGGTTTGTATAGGGCACAGAGTGGGTGGGTACAGGCAGGCGTAGGGGCGTGGTGATTGGCGCATTTGTTATCTAGGAGGTGTTTCCGTCTGTGGGGGCATGTTGAAATGATTTCACTGCGCTTGTTGAGGGATGACAGGTCTGGATGATATATAATAAACATTTTTCTTTTAAGCAAAGTTTGCCTCTTTTATTACCACTGTTGTAAGGTGTGCTGGATGCAAAAATTTGCCATGTTATTGAATAGTCAACATTATTGTCCTTGAGGTTCCAAATGTGTTTGCTGAATTCTACAGAATTCTACAGAATATATATATCATCCAGACCTGAATCTGTGTTGCAAAAGATTCAGCAACACAGATTTCCAAAATACTGTGTAATTATGCGGTTAAAACAGACGACTTTTAGCTGTGTGTGTGTGCGCAGTGCTAATATTTCCTAACAGTCCGTGACGTCACGCGTACACGTCATCATTCCGCGACGTTTTCAACAAGAAACTCCAAAGAAATTTAAAATTGTAATTTAGTATACTAAACTGGCCGTATTGGCATGTGTTGCAATGTTAATATTTCATCATTGATATATTATAAACTATCAGACTGCGTGGTCGGTAGTAGTGGGTTTCAATAGGTCTTTAAGAATCCTTGAAAATGTAAAAAAGTAGTAAGCATTTACTTAATATAAGACAGCAACATTAACGTGTAACATTCAGAATCATGTCTTTTGTTTCCTAATTAGTTGTTGTCAGGGAATAGTGTTGATGAAGCAAACAAAGGTGTTTACTTTTAGAGCTGCGCGTCAAATGGCCTTGAAGGACAAAATATGCCATAAAAAGACGTCTGAGCGTTTGTCCTTGAGTGCTAATTGCGCATCACAAAGAGGCAGCCATTAGGCAAGCGCGCGTTTGATGTTTCGCTGCGCGAGGCCGCGATGCAAGACGGCGGACGGCTAATTTCTAATTGAGGGTGTATCGTGATATTTCTGAGGAGGCTTTGTGTTCCGAGCCTTTTAATGAATGTAACGTTTCCATCCAGGGTAGAAAGGAGTAGATATCTTCTGGTTGGTAATGAAGTGAGAAGTCTGAATATGCATGAGGATGTAGCACCTGAGGCAACATGTACACAAGCTCCCTGGATGGGTGTGAAGTTGATCAGATCATTTCCTTCCAAAGAGCCTGTCTCAATTAGCGGACTTTCAACCAGTGCTCCTTGGAATGTGACTCTGCTTGGGACCAAGTAAAGGTAAATGGTAAATGGGTTGTACTTGTATAGCGCTTTTCTACCCCTTTTAAAAGGGGAACATTATCACAATTTCAGAAGGGTTAAAACAAAAAAAAATCAGTTCCCAGTGGCTTATTTTATTTTTCAATTTTTTTTTCAAAATTTTACCCGTCCCGGACTGTCCTGAAAAAAAGCTTTAAAGTGCCTGATTTTCGCTATCTGCGAAGCCACCGTCCATTTTCCTGTGACGTCATCCAGTGATGCCAACACAAACAACATGGCGGATAGCACAGCAACATATAGCGACTCGGATTTCAGCGGCTTAAGTGATTCAACAGATTACGCAAGTATTGAAACGGATGGTTGGAGTATGAGGCAGATAGCGAAAACGAAATTGAAGAAGAAACTGAAGCTATTGAGCGAATACCTTTTTACGCTATTCGGCCATGTCTGCCTTAGCATCGCCGGTAAAATTTGCAGACCAAACGATCGG
>NC_084611.1:20770322-20865322 GCF_033978795.1 Nerophis ophidion
AAACTCCACGTAAGTCAACTTGAATCTGTCCCTGATCGTGTTGTTACACCCTCCGACAACACACCGACGAGGCATGATGTCTCCAAGGTACGGAAAACAGTCGGAAAAACGGAAAATAACAGAGCTGATTTGACTTGGTGTTTGTAATGTGTTTGATAAAATGGCGGATTGACTACCTATGTGACGTCACATTGTGACGTCATCGCTCCGAGAGCAAATAATAGAAAGGCGTTTATTTCGCCAAGATTCACCTATTTAGAGTTCGGAAATCGGTTAAAAAAATAAATGGTCTTTTTTCTGCAACATCAAGGTATATATTGACGCTTACATAGGTCTGGTGGTAATGTTAACCTTTAAAGGCCTACTGAAACCCACTACTACTGACCACGCAGTCTGATAGTTTATATATCAATGATTAATTGTTAACATTGCAACGCATGCCAATACGGCCTTTTTAGTTTACTAAATTGCCGGAGTTTCTTGTTAAAAACGTCGTGGAATGATGACATATACACGTGACGTCACGGACTGTGAGGAAATATTAGCGCTGTGCGCACACACAGGTAAAAGTCGTCTGCTTTAACCGCATAATTACACAGTATTTTGGACATCTGGGTTGCTGAATCTTTTGCAATTTGTTCATTTAATAATGGAGACTATAAAAAACAATGCTGTTGGTGGAAAGCGGTGGATTGCAGCTGTCTTTAGCACCAAGACCCAGCCGGCGTTTCTTTGTTTGTTGTGAAAGCAGAGCAGTCAAGCGAACATGTTTTCTCTACGTCAACCAGCATGTTTTTGGATGGGGAAATTGTGATATATATTTTACCGAAGACACCCGTGGATTATTGGTCATTCTGCAGCAGCTCTGAGTGTTCAACTCAGCCATCCGACCTCAAGGTATGTCTTTAGAATCTCACTAAAACACTATTAAAACAATAAGAAGATAAGGGATCTTCCAGAATTATCCTAGTAAATGTGTCTAATTACATCTGAAACGCTCACACTGCCGTCGCCCGGAGCTGTCGCTTTTTTTTTCTTTTTTTTTTGTAGTCCGTCGCTATCAATATCCTCAAACACGAATCTATCATCCTCGCTCCAATTAATGGGGAAATTGTCGCTTTCTCGGTCAGAATCGCTGGCGCTACTGGCATCCATGATTGAAATCAATGGGTGGATGTGAGGAGTCTGTCAATCTGTGACGTCACCCGCTCTACTTCCGGGAAAGGCAGGGCTTTTTTAAGAGCGACCAAAAGTTGCGAACATTATCATCGATTTTCTCTACTAAATCCTTTCAGCAAAAATATGGCAATATCGCGAAATGATCAAGTATGACACATAGAATGGACCTGCTATCCCCATTTAAATAAGAACATCTCATTTCAGTAGGCCTTTAAGTGAGTATACATTGGAGTTCCTTGGGACCTTTTTGTCCCCCATTGATTTCCTTTATGATGGCCATTGTTGGATATACTGTAAACCTGTGATTTTATAACCTTTTTTTCCCACAAGAAAACCGAATGAATCCAAACATTTCCCTTTGAAATACAAACTGTACATGCAAATCCTTACGGAGGTGTAAATTGACCCCTCAACTACCAGGAATCGCCATAGGATCATCGATTAATTTTAGATGCTTTGAATCCGCAAACAACTTTTATGTAATAATAATAACAATTCTTTATGTATTTAAAGAAAATATGTTGGTGAGTTGGTTGCGTGCGAGCACATTGCATAGTTGATCTTTTTGTCAAAAAAACAACAACTGGATTTTTTTTGACAAAAACCTATATCAATTATTGTATCTGAATTTGATCTTGGGATGTATGCTTTAAAAAAATCTGAAATGATATTTATAATTGATTTTACTTATTTTGAAGACTTTTATTTCAGAAAACTTTTTTGGAGCTCCAGGACCTAAAACATTTACCACATGTGGCCAATCTCGAAGAGTTAACATTTTTGAAAGACAGAATATAAATATCCCGGGTAAAAACATTACACAAGAAAATAGAAAATGCAATTTTGGGAGGGATTGCGTGTAAATGCTGAGATGTGCAAGCTGGTGAAATGGGCAAGCCAAACTTAAATGCTAACATTAGCATGCTAAAATTCAGGATGTGTCAAGTACCAAGACATATGACTTAAGTGTACGCAATTAAAATTTGCTAAAAATGTAAGCGCGTTAATATGACATTAGCATGTCAGGATGCTAACAGTTGTAACAGCATGTGTCAAATGCCAAGGCATATGACTCTGCGGTGTTTGGCTGCAAAATTGGCTTTGAATCTTAACATGTTAAAATGCTAATGTCAGCATGCTTACAGTTAGCATTCATCAAGGACCAAATGTTATGACTCTGAGGTGTTCGGCTGCAAAATTGGCTTAAAAACTTAGATAACTTTACCATGTCAAAATGTTGACATAGACATGCTAACAGTTAGCATGTGTCAAGTACCAAGTCATATGACTGAAGTGTACCGATATAACATTTGCTAAAAATGTAGGCATGCTAATATGACATTAGCATGCTAACAGCTAACATGTGTCAAGTAGCAAATTACATGATCCTGAGGTGTTCGATTGCAAAATTGGCTTAAAAAATGTCTATACTAAAATGTTAACAAAAGCTTGTTGAAATGCTAATGATAACATGCTAAAAGTTAACATTTGGAAAGTACCAAGTCATGTAACTAAAGTGTATGCATCTAAAAAAATTGCTAAACAATGTGGGCAAGTTATTTGACATTAGCATGTTAGCATGCGAACAGTTAGGATGTTTTTATTACCAAGTTATATGACACTGAGGTGTTCGACGGAAAAATTGGCTTAAAACTTTAGCATGCTAAAGTTAGCATGTTAAATTATTAACATAAACATGCTAGAATGCTATCATTTGCACTCTCACAATTGGCATGTGTCAAGTGCCGAGTCATGTGGCTGAAGCGAACACATAAAAATAGCTAAAAATATAAGCGCGTTAAAATGATGTTAGCATTTTAGCATGCTAACAGTTAACATATGTCAAAATACCAAGTTATATGACCCTGAGGCGTTCGAATTGGTTAAACAAGTTAGCATGCTTACAGTTAGCATGTGTCATGAGCCAGTTTTATGACTCTGAGGTGTTTGGCTGCAAAATTGGCTTAAAAAGTTAGCATGCTAACTTTACCATGTTAAAATGTTGACATAGGCATGCTAACAGTTAGCATGTGTCAAGTATCAAGTCATGTGACTGTATTGTACGGATATAACATTTGCTTGAAATGTAAGCGCGCCAATATGACATTAGTATGCTAACAATTACCAAATTATATGATCCTGCGGTGTTAGGTTAAGTTAAAGTTAAAGTTAAAGGTTGCAAAATTAGCTTAAAAAGTTTCCGTGCAAAAATGTCAACATAAGCATTCTGGAATGCTAATCATAACATGCTAAAAGTTAACATGTGGAAATTACCAAGTCATGTGACTGAAGCGTATGGATATAAAAATTTGCTAAAAAATGGAGGTACGTTATATGACATTAGCATGTTAGCTTGCTAAAAATTAGCAGGTGTCAAATACCAAGTTATATGACACTGAGGTGTAGACATAAGCTTTATAAAATGCTAATGTTAGCATGTTAAAACTAGCATGCTAACTGCGGTTGAAAAAAGGGGGAATTTTTTTCTCAAGCAGGTAAAAGAATAAGCATTGATTAATACTACTACACTACTACTACTACTTCTACTATATATATATATATATATATATATATATATATATATATATATATATGTAAATGGAATAAAACAAACGAGATGTTTACTTGACCCTCTTCCTGGGAAACTGATCAAGGAGCTCTTTGTATTATTAGGTCCATCAGTGCTAAATATTATAAACTTATCAATTTCCTCGGGCACTGTTCCCCTAGCATTCAAAAAAGCGGTTATTCATCCTCTTCTTAAAAGACCTAACCTCGATCCTGACCTCATGGTAAACTACCGACCGGTGTCTCACCTTCCCTTTATTTCAAAAATCCTCGAAAAAATTGTTGCGGAGCAGTTAAATGAACACTTAGCGTCTAACAATCTATGTGAAACCTTTCAATCCGGTTTCAGGGCAAATCACTCCACGGAGACAGCCACCGCAAAAATGACTAATGATCTATTGCTAACGATGGATTCTGATGCGTCATCTATGTTGCTGCTCCTCGATCTTAGCGCTGCTTTCGATACTGTCGATCATAATATTTTATTAGAACGTATCAAAACACGAATTGGTATGTCAGACTTAGCCCTGTCTTGGTTTAACTCTTATCTTACTGATAGGATGCAGTGCGTCTCCCATAACAATGTGACCTCGGACTACGTTAAGGTAACGTGTGGAGTTCCCCAGGGTTCGGTCCTTGGCCCTGCACTCTTCAGCATCTACATGCTGCCGCTAGGTGACATCACACGCAAATACGGTGTTAGCTTTCACTGTTATGCTGATGACACCCAACTCTACATGCCCTTAAAGCTGACCAACACGCCGGATTGTAGTCAGCTGGAGGCGTGTCTTAATAAAATTAAACAATGGATATCCGCTAACTTTTTGCAACTCAACGCCAAAAAAACGGAAATGCTGATTATCGGTCCTGCTAGACACCGACCTCTATTTAATAATACAACTCTAACATTTGACAACCAAACAATTAAACAAGGCGACACGGTAAAGAATCTGGGTATTATCTTCGACCCAACTCTCTCCTTTGAGTCACACATTAAAAGCGTTACTAAAACGGCCTTCTTTCATCTCCGTAATATCGCTAAAATTCGCTCCATTCTGTCCACTAAAGACGCTGAGATCATTATCCATGCGTTTGTTACGTCTCGCCTCGACTACTGTGACGTATTATTTTCGGGTCTCCCTATGTCTAGCACTAAAAGATTACAGTGGTACAAAATGCGCCTGCTAGACTTTTGACAAGAACAAGAAAGTTTGATCACATTACGCCTATACTGGCTCACCTGCACTGGCTTCCTGTGCACTTAAGATGTGATTTTAAGGTTTTACTACTTACGTATAAAATACTTCACGGTCTAGCTCCATCCTATCTTGCCGATTGTATTGTACCATATGTCCCGGCAAGAAATCTGCGTTCAAAGGACTCCGGCTTATTAGTGATTCCCAAAGTCCAAAAAAAGTCTGCGGGCTATAGAGTGTTTTCCGTTCGGGCTCCAGTACTCTGGAATGCCCTCCCGGTAACAGTTCGAGATGCCACCTCAGTAGAAGCATTTAAGTCTCACCTTAAAACTCATTTGTATACTCTAGCTTTTAAATAGACTCCCTTTTTAGACCAGTTGATCTGCCGTTTCTTTTCTTTTTCTTCTATGTCCCACTCTCCCTTGTGGAAGGGGTCCGGTCCGATCCGGTGGCCATGTACTGCTTGCCTGTGTATCGGCTGGGGACATCTCTGCGCTGCTGATCCGCCTCCGCTTGGGATGTTTTCCTGCTGGCTCCGCTGTGAACGGGACTCTCGCTGCTGTGTTGGCTCCGCTTTGGACTGAACTCTCGCGACTGTGTTGGATCCATTATAGATTGAACTTTCACAGTATCATGTTAGACCCGCTTGACATCAATTGCTTTCCTCCTCTCCAAGGTTCTCATAGTCATTATTGTCACCGATGTCCCACTGGGTGTGAGTTTTCCTTGCCCTTATGTGGGCCTACCGAGGATGTCGTAGTGGTTTGTGCAGCCCTTTGAGACACTAGTGATTTAGGGCTATATAAGTAAACATTGATTGATTGATTGATCTATATATATATATATATATATATATATATATATATATATATATATATATATATAGATCAATCAATCAATCAATGTTTACTTATGTGTCTTTCTGATTCAGCAAGTGAAAAGTTTCACGCCATTCTTCTCCCACAGTTTTCATCGTATCGGAACTGTTCAAGTATCAAACATTCGGCTCAACTGGTACCATCCATCCATCTTCTTCCGCTTATCTAAGGTCGGGTCGCGGGGGCAGCAGCCTAAGCAGGGAAGCCCAGACTTCCCTCTCACCAGCCACTTCGTCCAGCTCTTCCCGGGGAATCCTGAGGCGTTCCCAGGTCAGCCGGGAGACATAGTTTTCCCAACGGGTCCCGGGTTTTCTCCGTGGCCTCCTGACCAGATGCCCGAACCACCTCATCTCTCTCCTCTCGATGTGGAGGACCAGCGGCTTTACTTTGAGCTCCCCCCGGATGGCAGAGCTTCTCACCCTATTTCTGAGGGAGAGCCCCGCCACCCGGGGGAGGAAACTCATTTCGGGCCGTTGTACAGTGACCTTGTCCTTTCGGTCATAACCTAAAGCTCCTATCATCGCTCAAAAAGCAATGCAATGAATTAAGAAATAAGACAAACAACCTGACTAAATCCTTAAAAAAAATGTATATCAACGACAAAATAGAGGAAAACACAAATAAGCCACGTGAGCTCTGGAAAATTCTCAACAACCAGCTTCCTGGATGCATCCAGAAACTTAAAACCAGACTCACCAACATCAACATCAAGGAGGGTGACTCCCTCATTACAAACAAAATGGAGGTAGCAAGCAGACTTAACACCTTTTTCACCAGCATAGCCACAACCCTCGTTAACAAGCTGTCCCATCACTCTGGTCGCTTTAGTGTAGAACACATTAAAGCCTACTACAGAAAGCTAGGAGTAATCAACAACAATTTCAAGTTAGAAATGGTCTTAGCTAATGAAGTGCTTAATAAATTGAGCGCGCTCCACCCAAACAAGGCCACTGGCCTTGACAATATCCCCTCCAGATTCCTCATGGACTCTGCCACCACCATTGCCCCAATAATCACACATATAATAAACCTCTCAATCAATCAAGGCCAAGTACCCAAAAATTTCAAGAAAGCAAGAGTAACCCCCCTTTATAAAAAAAGGAAGCCAATTAGAACCTGGTAACTACCGACCTGTTTCTATTCTCAGTTCCATTTCGAAAGTAATGGAAAAAATAGTTTGTGAACAGGTTGATAGATACCTTGCTACTAATAAACTAATGTACAAATTCCAATCCGGCTTCAGACCTAACCACTCCACTGACACATGCCTTCTCTATCTGACCGACCACATCAAACATGAGGTGGACGCGGGCAAATACAGCGGCATGGTCATGCTGGACATTCAGAAGGCCTTTGACACAGTTAACCACGCTATACTGTTGGATAAACTCAGAGCAATCGGATTCAATAAAACCTCATCGAGCTGGATGCAATATTACTTGGAGGGGAGGAAACAGGTGGTAGAGGTGAACAGCACTGTGTCACCTCCCCTCTCAGTAAGCTGTGGAGTCCCCCAAGGCAGTATACTAGGACCTTTACTGTTCCTAATATACATAAATGACATGCCATCAGCATGCAACTGTGAATTGTTCCTGTTTGTGGATGACTCGGCCCTGCTGGTGTTCGGCAAGGACAAGTCACAGGTGGATCAAATCCTCAGTGCTGATCTCCTTAATATTTGCACCTGGCTCGCTGACAACAAGCTATCCATACACTTACGTAAAACGGAATCCATACTATTTGGGTCCCATATCAACCTTAAGAAAGTCAGTGACTTCACTATAAAAGTGGGTGACATTGTTATCACCAGGAAGGATGAGATCACCTACCTAGGTTCCATTTTAGAGGCTAATCTTTCATGTGATAAAATGGCAACCAAGGTAATCAAAAAGGTCAACCAAAGAAGGAGATTCCTCAACAGGATCTCCTCTCTGGTCAACAAAAGCACCTTGAAGATTCTAGCGGGAACTCTCATTCAACCCTTTTTCGATTACAGTTGCACATTCTGGTACCCCAGCACCTCCAAAACCCTTAAATCTAGACTCCAAACATCCCATGACAAGCTTGTCTGGTTACTTTTAGACCTCCACCCCAGATCACACCTCAATCCAACCCACTTCTCCAAAACGGTTGAGGAGCGGAGGAGGCGCTGAAAAGCGGCCCGATCGACGCAGAAGCATCATTTGAAAAAAATAAAAGAGTCAAACCTGCTCGACTTGATGTCCTTCCTAAACGGTCCATGCAACCCACACGGTGACGGCTGGAGTCGTTCACAAAAGGCGCCCAACGCAGATGGACCATCGAAGGAAGGGGAGGACGACACTTTCTGGACGCATGTCGCGGTGTTCAGCCATCTGGCGGGAAGCAGGCGTCAGAATTGCCGGCTCCTGCAGGCGCTGGCGGACGAAATGGGGGTGGGCGGGGAATGGCCCCCCAAAGATAAGAAGGCAGACAGTGGTGCAGAGGAGGCGCCCTCAGATGCACAGCCAGTGGAGTGTGCAGCTGAAGAGGTAGAAGATGATTTTGATGAAGAAGTTTACGTCGAACAAATTTACGTTGAAGAAGTATACATTGATGATGAAGTTTACGTTGATGATGAAGTTTACTTTGATGATGACGTTTACGTTGACGATGAAGATTACAACGATGATGAAGATTACAATGAAGATAAAATATATGTTAAAGAAGAAGATGAAGAAGAAGTTGAAGAAGAAGTTGAAGATGATGAAAAAGAAGTTAAAGAAGAAGAAGTTGAAGTAAAAAAAATGATAAAGAAGAAGAAATAGTTGAAGGACTTCAAGAAAATGATGAAGAAGGAGTTAAAGAAGAAGAAGTTGAAGTTCAAGAAAATGAAAAAGAAGAAGAAAGAGTTGAAGGAATTCAAGAAAATGATGAAGACGAAGAAGAAATTAAAGATGAACAAGAAGTTAAAGAAGAGGAAGTTGAAGTTCAAGAAAACAATAAAGAAGAAGAAAGAGTTGAAGAAATTCAAGAAAATTATGAAGATGAAGAAGAAGTTGAAGATGAAGAAGTTGAAGATGAAGAAAAAGTAGAAGATGAAGAAGAAGTTGAAGAAGAAGTTGAAGTTCAAGAAAATGATAGAGAAGAAGAAATAGTTGAAGAAACTCAAGAAATTGAGAAAGAAGAAGAAATACTTGAAGAAATTCAAGAAAAGGACAAAGAAGAAGTCAAAGAGGACGAAGAAGAAGACAAAGAAAAGGTCAAAGAGGACAAATAATAAGTCAAAGAGGACGAAGAAGAAATCACAGAGGAAAAAGAAGAAGTCAAAGAGGACAAAGAAGAAGTCAAAGAGGACAAAGAAGAAGTCGAAGTCCGAGAAAATTACAAAGAAAAAGGAAGAGACAAAAGTAAAGACAAGAAGGCAAGGAGAAGACGGGTGGCCTGGGCAGTTTTTGTTCCCCGCCCCTTCAAAAAAGGGAGGGGGGAGTAGGCTCAGCCGGACTAAAGCCCGGCTTGAGTTTGGCGATGGAGGACTGTGGAAAGACGGAACCGAAGGGTCGACGGCGGGGCGGGACACGCTTTGGCCCGGCTCAAGATGGCGGCCAGGAGGCGGAGTATGCAGCGGAACAAAGAGGCGGGGCGTGCCTGGAGCTACGCCGCCACAATGAAGATCAGGTGCGTGACACACACCGGTTCTCAATCTGCCTATCTCCTCACAGGGTTTAAGAGGGGAGAAGGAGGAAGGAGCGAGAGAGAGAGTTGGAGTGTCCACAGGAGAGAAGAAGCAACAAAACGCGAACGAGTGAAGAATGAGCCCCAAGGGCAAGACGACGTCACCCGCAGCCAAAAAGTCAGCCGAGACAAGCAGCAGAGGAGGCGCTGAAAAGCGGCCCGATTGACACAGAAGCAATACTTAAAAAAATAAAAGAGTCAAACCTGCTCGACGTGATGTCCTTCTAAACGGTCCATGCAACTCACACGGTGAAGTTGTTCACAAACACTTTTTTGAAAATCCAGCAGAGGCTGCAAAGTTCATCTCCGCAGCCTCGTAAACTCTGCTAAAATTTGGGGTACCCACACAGAGACATGGACATACGACACTTGGTAAGACTAATTTTGTTAGATTTTTCTTCAGTGAGACTTTTTTGTCGTTGTACTTCATACCCATTCTTCATACCCATTTAAATTAAATGGGTATGAAATGTTTTGCACCAACCGTAAAACTAAGAGAGGAGGAGGTGTGGTTCTGTATGTGGACAAAAATATTAGCTGTAGTATTGTAAATGATCAATCAATCAATCAATGTTTACTTATATAGCCCTAAATTACTAGTGTCTCAAAGGGCTGAACAAACCACAACACAAACCACTACGACATCCTCGGTAGGCCCACATAAGGGCAAGGAAAACTCACACCCAGTGGGACGTCGGTGACAATGATGACCCAGTGGGACGTCGGTGACGATGACTATGAGAACCTTGGAAAGGACGAAAGCAATGGATGTCGAGCGGGTCTAACACGATACTGTGAAAGTTCAATCCATAATGGATCCAACACAGCCGCGAGAGTCCAGTCCAAAGCGGATCCAACACAGCAGCGAGAGGCCCGTTCACAGCGGAGCCAGCAGGAAACCATCCCAAGCGGAGGCGGATCAGCAGCGCAGAGATGTCCCAAGCCGATACACAGGCAAGCGGTCCATCCTGGGTCCCGACTCTGGACGAGCGGTCCATCCTGGGTCCCGACTCTGGACAGCCAGTACGTCATCAATGGCCATCGGATCAGACCGGACCCCCTCCACAAGGGAGAGTGGGACATAGGAGAAAAAGAAAAGAAACGGCAGATCAACTGGTCTAAAAAGGGAGTCTATTTAAAGGCTAGAGTATACAAATGAGTTTTAAGGTGAGACTTAAAGGGGAACATTACCACCAGACCTATGTAAGCGTCAATATATACCTTGATGGTGCAGAAAAAAGACCATCTATTTTTTTAAGCGATTTCCGAACTCTAAATGGGTGAATTTTGGCGAATTAAACGCCTTTCTGTTTATCGCGCTGGAGGCGATGACGTCAGAATGTGACGTCGCCGAAGTAACACACCCGCCATTTTCATTTTCAACACATTACAAACATTGGGTCTCAGCGCTGAAATCCGAGTTTGAATCCGAGCTAATGTTGCTATATCTTGCTGTGGTATTCGCCATTGTTTGTTTGCATTGGCAGCACTGTATGACGTCACAGAGAAATGGCCAGTGTCTTCGCAGAGAGCGAAAATAAGCCACTTTAAAGCTTTATTTAGGGATATTCCGAGACCGGTAAAATTTTGAAAAAAACTTCAAAAAATACAACAAGCCACTGGGAACTGATTTTTATTGTTTTTTAACCCTTTTGAAATTGTGATAATGTTCCCCTTTAAATATGTGTTTAGCTCTGCAATGAGGTGGTGACTTGTCCAGGGTGTACCCAGCCTTCTGCCCGATTGTAGCTGAGATAGGCACCAGCGGTAGGAAATGGATGGATGGATGTATTTAGCTGTTGAGGATCTCTTCGAATGCGTCACTGTGGAATTATCATTTTCAAATAGGTAAGCTGCGTTTATAGAACACCAGGATTTGACTTGAAAATATTTATTGAAATAATGGAAAATTGATTTAAGAGAAACAAAAAATATATAGTATGTGGTGACTTTAATATCAACCTTTTGAATCATAATAAACACAAACACACAGCATAGCTCAGTTGGTAGAGTGGCCGTGCCAGCAACTTGAGGGTTGCAGGTTCGATTCCCGCTTCCACCATCCTAGTCACTGCTGTTGTGTCCTTGGGCAAGGCACTTTACCCACCTGCTCCCAGTGCCACCCACACTGGTCTAAATGTAACTTAGATATTGGGTTTCACTATGTAAAGCACTTTGAGTCACTAGAGAAAAGCGCTATATAAATATAATTCACTTCACTTTATTGACGCCATGTTCTCCATGGGCTCATTCCCACTGATTAAACGATCCACAAGAATCACAACACACAGCATCACACTTATTGACAACATATTCTGTAACATTGTAGATCAGACTGTAACTGGAGGCTTGTTAGTGAGTGACATCAGTGATCATTTACCAGTGTTCATGGTGTACAATAATAACTGCAAAACATCCAAACCTGTAAATAGTGAATATTATCGAAGAACCACAACAGAATGATCATTAAAAGCACTTAACAATGATTTAGCGAAACAAAACTGGGATTCTGTTTTTCAAATGTCAGATATAAATGCAGCTTATAATTTATTTCATGACATTTTTTTCTCTCACTTTATGATACACACTGCCCCGTTAAAAAATCTATAACTAACTCCAAAATAACTCCATGGATGACCAAAGGGCTTGTGAACGCTTGCAAAAAGAAAAAAATATTTATATAGGACTTGTTTTAGGCATCAAACCATAGAAACAGAACAAAAGTACAAAACATTTAACACTAATTAACCAGCATATTAAGAGCAAGCAGGAAAGAATACACCACCAAACTATTAATCCAAAAGAAAAATTATTTAAGGGCATGGTTCAAATAGTCCTTGCTATCCAGAGTTTTTTGTTGAGAACGACCAAATCATAAGTGACAAGAAGATAATTGCTGATGGCTTAAATATGTTTTGTGTTAATGTTGGGCCTAAGCTGGCAAAAACAATTCCAATTAATGATGAACCGGCCATGGAATTCATTGAAAAATATCCTTATTCGATATTCCTTACTCCAACTGTCGAAAAGGAAGTCTTGGAGGTTATTCAGAAAAGCAAGAACAAAACCTCACGTGACATCTATGACCTCGACATGAGGACAGTCCGGAACGTAGCGGAGGAAATCATCAAACCATTCACACACATCTGCAATTTAATTTTTCGACTTGGACAATTTCCTTCACAAACGAAACTCAAAAGTCATCCCCATCTTCAAATCTGGAGACAAACACCACTTCACAAATTACCGGCCCGTCTCCCTTCTGCCACAGTTATTAAAAATATTGGAAAAATTATTTGATAAAAGACTTCGTGGCTTCATTGAAAAGCACAAATTATTATCTGATTGTCAATATGGGTTCCAACCAAATAGGTCAACTTCATTAGCTTGAATTGATTTAATAGAGAACATTACTAAGGGTATAGAGAAGAACAAATTTGTTGTAGGAATTTTTATTGACCTGCTAAAGGCTTTCGATACCATTGACCACCAAATGTTGGTAAATAAACTGGAAAACTATGGCATAAGGGGATTGGCAGGGAAATGGCTGGAGAGCTACTTAAATGAGAGACAGCAGATTGTTCCGATGGACCAACATCAATCTACACTCATGAACATTACCTGTGGAGTGCCCCAGGGGTCGATACTGGGACCCACACTATTTATAATATATATCAACAAAATATGTAAAGTCTTAACACTGCTGAAGTTCATCCTCTTTGCTGATGATACAACAATTACATGAGCAGGTGACCACGTGAAGCAACTTCTGGTCTCTGTAACTGAGGAGATGATGAAGTTAAAAACTTGGTTTAATACGTACAAATTGTCTCTGAATTTAAAGAAGACCAAAATAATGCTCTTTAGCAATCGCAAAAGTAATATACCGATCAGGATTGTTATTGATGATACAGCAATAGAATATGTTCAACAAAATTCTTTCTTAGGCGTGGTAATAGATGAACATATCTCATGGAAGCCTCATATAAGTTACCTGAGGACAAAAGTTGCTAAATGTGTTGGAATGATGAGGAGATCGTGTCATTTATTGAACACCAATGCTCTGCTGTTATTGTGTCATTCATTTATTATGTCATATTTAAACTATTGTGTTGAAGTCTGGGAAAATTGGTATAAATCAATCAATCAATCAATCAATGTTTACTTATATAGCCCTAAATCACTAGTGTCTCAAAGGGCTGCACAAACCACAACACAAACCACTACGACATCCTCGGTAGGCCCACATAAGGGCAAGGAAAACTCACATCCAGTGGGACTTCGAAGACAATGATGACTATGAGAACATTGGAGAGGACGAAAGCAATGGATGTCGAGCGGGTCTAACATGATACTGTGAAAGTTCAATCCATAATGGGTCCAACAAAGCCGCGAGAGTCCAGTCCAAAGTGGATCCAACACAGCAGTGAGAGTCCCGTTCACAGAGGAGCCAGCAGGAAACCATCCCAGGCGGAGGCGGATCAGCAGCGCAGGGATGTCCCAAGCCGATACACAGGCAAGCAGTCCATCCTGGGTCCCGACTCTGGACGAGCGGTCCATCCTGGGTCCCAACTCTGGACAGCCAGTACGTCATCCATGGCCATCGGATCGGACCAGACTCCCTCCACAAGGGAGAGTGGGACATAGGAGAAAAAGAAAAGAAACGGCAGATCAACTGGTCTAAAAAGGGAGTCTATTTAAAGGCTAGAGTATACAAATGAGTTTTAAGGTGAGACTTAAATGCTTCTACTGAGGTGGCATCTCGAATTGGAGCCCGAAATAAAAACGCTCTATAGCCCGCAGACTTTTTTGGGGCTTTGGGAATCACTAATAAGCCGGAGTCCTTTGAACGCAGATTTCTTGCCGGGACATATGGTACAATACAATCGGCAAGATAGGATGGAGCTAGACCGTGTAGTATTTTATACGTAAGTAGTAAAACCTTAAAGTCACATCTTAAGTGCACAGGAAGTAAGTGCAGGTGAGCCAGTACAGGCGTAATGTGATCAAACTTTCTTGTTCTTGTCAAAAGTCTAGCAGCCGCATTTTTTACCAACTGTAATCTTTTAATGCTAGACATGGGGAGACCCGAAAATAATACGTTACAGTAATCAGGCGAGACGTAACAAACGCATGGATAATGATCAAGGCGTCTTTAGTGGACAGAATGGAGCGAATTTTAGCGATATTGCGGAGATGAAAGAAGGCCGTTTTAGTAACCCCATCTACAGCCTTTAGTCACTGCAGAAAAAGGCTATCAGAATTGTGGTCAATGTTCACTCATTCAAATCCACTATATATGGACTTAAAGCAGCTTTAACTGAACGATGTGACCAACTTTAAAACTGCTCAATTTATGTTTAGGGCATCTCAAAACTCTCTACCCTCCAATATACAGAACCTATTCCATGATAGAGATGATCACCATAGTTACAGTTTAAAGGCCTACTGAAATGAGGTCCATTCTATGTGTCATACTGGATTATTTCGCGTTATCGCCATAATTTATCTGAAAGGATTTAGTAGAGAACATCGACCATAAAGTTAGCAACTTTTGTTCGCTAATAAAAAATGCCTTGCCTTTACCGGAAGTCGCAGTCGATGATGTCACAGGGGTGAGGGGTCCTCACATCCTCACATTGTTTATAATGGGAGCCACCAGCAGTAATAGCAATTCGGACCAAGAAAGCAACAATTTCCTCATTAATTTGAGTGAGGATGAAAGATTCGTGAATGAGGATATTGACAGTGAGGGAATAGAAAAAAATGTAACAAAATAAAATAAAATAAAAAGTGACGGTTCCTGGCGGCGGCAGTGTGAGCGTTTTAGATGTAATTAGACACATTTACTAGGATAATTCTGGAAGATCCCTTATCTGCTTATTGTTTTAATAGTGTTTTAGTGAGATTGTAAAGACATACCTCGAGGTCAGATGGCTGAGGTGAACACGCCAGTGTCTCAGAGAGTAGCCGAGGAGCCAGGCTCACAGCTGCCTTTTTCGACAGCTACTGCAGGAGGACGAATAATCCACTGATGTCTCCGGTAAGATATATATATCACAATTTTCCCATCCAAAAACATGCTGGTTGACGTAGAGAAACATGTTCGCTTGACCGCTCTGTGTTAAAAACAAAGAAACACCGGCTGTGGCTCGGTGCTAAAGACAGCTGCAATACACCGCTTTCCACCAACAGCATTGTTCTTTATAGTCTCCATTATTAATTGAACTAATTGCAAAAGATTCACCAACACAGATGTCCAAATTACTGTGTAATCCAGCACATCACCCCTGTTTTGCAGCAACTCCACTGGTTACCCATCACACATCATATTCGCTTTAAAATAATTCTCCTCACTTTCAAAGCCATCCATAACCTCTCTCCATCATATCTCTCTGACCTGATCCAAGTCCCCAAGCCCAAACGTTCCCTAAGATCCTCTTCATCCCTCCATCCCACTGTCCCCTTATTTAAACTGTCAACAATGGGTGCCCGAGCTTTCAGCCGCTCTGCCCACATCTTTGGAACTCATTACCACCAGTGTGGTTTTCGTCCTGGTCGTGGAACTGTGGACCAGCTCTATACTCTCGGCAGGGTTCTTGAGGGTCTATGGGAGTTTGCCCAACCAGTCTACATGTGCTTTGTGGACTTGGAGAAGGCCTTCGACCGTGTCCCTCGGGAAGTCCTGTGGGGAGTGCTCAGAGAGTATGGGGTACCGGACTGTCTTATTGTGGCGGTCCGCTCCCTGTACGATCAGTGCCAGAGCTTGGTCCGCATTGCTGGCAGTAAGTCGGACACGTTTCCAGTGAGGGTTGGACTCCGCCAAGGCTGTCCTTTGTCATCGATTCTGTTCATAACTTTTATGGACAGAATTTCTTGGCGCAGTCAAGGCGTTGAGGGGTTCCGGTTTGGTGGCCGCGGAATTAGGTCTCTGATTTTTGCAGATGATGTGGTCCTGATTGCTTCATCTGGCCGGGATCTTCAGTTCTCACTGAATCGGTTCGCAGCCGAGTGTGAAGCGACCGGAATGAGAATCAGCACCTCCAAGTCCGAGTCCATGGTTCTCGCCCGGAAAAGGGTGGAGTGCCATCTCCGGGTTGGGGAGGAGACCCTGCCCCAAGTGGAGGAGTTCAAGTACCTAGGAGTTTTGTTCACGAGGGGGAAGAATGGACCGTGAGATCGACAGGCGGATCTGTGCGGCGTCTTCAGTAATGCGGACGTTGTATCGATCCGTTGTGGTGAAGAAGGAGCTGAGCCGGAAGGCAAAGCTCTCAATTTACCGGTCGATCTACGTTCCCATCCTCACCTATGGTCATGAGCTTTGGGTCATGACCGAAAGTATAAGATCACGGGTACAAGCGGCCGAAATAAGTTTCCTCCGTCGGGTGGCGGGGCTCTCCCTTAGAGATAGGGTGAGAAGCTCTGCCATCCGGGAGGAACTCAAAGTAAAGCCGTTGCTCCTCCACATCGAGAGGAGCCAGATGAGGTGGCTCGGGCATCTGGTCAGGATGCCACCCCGAGCGCCTCCCTAGGGAGGTGTTTAGGGCAGGGGAAGACCCAGGACACGTTGGGAAGACTATGTCTCCCGGCTGGCCTGGGAACGCCTCGGGATCCCCTGGGAAGAGCTAGACGAAGTGGCTGGGGAGAGGGAAATCTGGGCTTCCCTGCTTAGGCTGCTGCCCCCGCGACCCGACCTCGGATAAGCGGAAGATGATGGATGGGTGGATGGATACCACTAGACCTTCGCAACTTGGACTCATTATCCCTCTTCAAGTCAAGACTCAGAACACACCTATTCCAGACTGCTTATTCCTTTTAATCATCCTATCTTATCTATCTTTGTTGATATTATTGTTGTTTTTATCCAATTTGATTTTATTGTTTTGATTTTGTACGGTGTCCTTGAGTGCCCATAAAGGCGCCTTATGAATAAAATGTATTATTTATTATTATTATTAATTGCGCGATGAAAAGAGGTGCTGAGCTAGTATGTCCCCTCCAACCCGAAACGTCACAAACACGCGGCATCATTCCGCGACGTTTTCAACAAGAAACTCCGCGGGAAATTTAAAATAGCAATTTAGTAAACTAAAAAGGCCGTATTGGCATGTGTTGCAATGTTAATATTTCATCATTGATATATAAACTATCAGACTGCGTGGTCGGTAGTAGTGGGTTTCAGTAGGCCTTTAAGGAGAAACAACAAATGATATTACTCTGTGGAACAACTTAGGGGACAAGTTACTGCAGGAGGATGAATAATCCACTGATGTCTCCGGTAAGATATATATATCACAATTTTCCCATCCAAAAACATGCTGGTTGACGTAGAGAAACATGTTCGCTTGACCGCTCTGTGTTAAAAACAAGGAAACACCGGCTGTGTCTCGGTGCTAAAGACAGCTGCAATCCACCGCTTTCCACCAACAGCATTGTTCTTTATAGTCTCCATTATTAATTGAACAAATTGCAAAAGATTCAGCAACACGGATGTCCAAATTACTGTGTAATCCACTTGTAATTACTGTATAATTACAAGTTTTTTTTTTGTTTATTTTTTATTTTTTCCAAGATGGCGCTGCTGTAGTGGCTACTGTTGGCAGGAGCTCTGTGCTCTTGTCATCCTTTTGTGTTTCCCTCTTGTTTTCATGTCTTAATATATTTTTTTGCCTTTTGGTTCGGGACCCTTTGGGACTGTGTGACAAGGGGTGTCACTTTCGTGACCTCTGTGGGGCTTTTTTTTGTGGACTTCTGGATCTGCCTCCTGGGAGCCTTTTGGCCATGGAGACCAGCTGCTGGGTGTCTGCCACACCGGAGTCGGTTTGGAGAGACTGGGGGAGATGTGGATGAGGGGACAGGACTGCAGAGTTTGGAGGGACTGGAGGAGATGCGGATGAGGGGACAGGACTGCAGAGTTTGGAGGGACTGGAGGAGATGCGGATGAGGGGACAGGACTGCAGAGTTTGGAGGGACTGGAGGAGATGCGGATGAAGGGACAGGGCTGCGGAGCTAGCACTGAGCGCTGGGACGGAGAGGCTTCGTGGTGTCTTGACTGGGTGAGCAGGTGTCGGACACCTCAGTCACCTTGGACGTATCCTCGCTCATCCATGCGGACTGGACACTGGCCGAAAGTGGAGTCGGCTGTCTTGGTTGCTTTGTTGGGTCTGCTCCTGTCTCTGGCCGTGCTCCCTCCTCCCCAGCGGACGATGGCGTGGAACACCACAGAGGCCACCACAGTGGATATGTTTCTTTTACTTTTTATTCATAGCTGTATGTAGAAGTGTCTGGTTGAATAAGCGGCAGAAAATGGATGGATGGATGTATCTTGTGAATTATATTTATATAGCGCTTTTCTCAAGTGACTCAAAGCGCTTTACATAGTGACACCCAATATCTAAGTTACATTTAAACCAGTGTGGGTGGCACTGGGAGCAGGTGGGTAAAGTGTCTTGCCCAAGGACACAACGGCAGTAAATAGGATGGCACAAGCGGGAATCGAACCTGCAACCCTCAAGTTGCTGGCACGGCCACTCTACCAACCGAGCTATGCTGCTTTAATGTCTTCAATGTCCTCTGTGTTCTTTGATGTTTGATGTTTCCCTCTTACACACATGGAAGAGGGATGTGTACCATGGCTATGAGTTTTTTTGTTTTGTTTGTTTTTTTCCCCTTGGCCTCATTCTGCACCTCCTCTCCAGGGCCCAGGCTAAGACCGATTTTTTCATTTTATTTTAATCTTCTATTTTTTTTTCTCCCATCCCCCCTACCCCCCACCCCCCCTCTTTGTTTACCTTTATCTCATCTTTTTTGTAAGGGGCGCTGGAAGCCGGCAGACCCGTCAGCGATCCGGTTCTGTCTCCCTGTAATGTTTGTCTAAACTTGAATGGGATTGTGCTGAAAATTTAAATTTTCCTGAAGGAACTCTCCTGACGGAATAAATAAAGTACTATCTAATCTAATCTAATCCAAAAACGTGTTCTAGCATGATTCAATTTAAAACACCGTTTACTGGAGAAGTACGAGGAGGAAAGAGAGTGATGCCCTCAGCAGCGAGCGATGGGAGAGAGGTGTATGGTCAGAGAGTGTGTGTGTGTGTGTGTGTGTGTGTGTGTGTGTGTGTGTGTGTGTGTGTGTGTGTGTGTGTGTGTGTGTGTGTGTGTGTGTGTGTGTGTGTGTGTGTGTGTGTGTGTATTTTGTCTGGCTCGCCTTGTCTTGCTTCATAGTAACAGTGGTACCATCGTATTGTTAGTGTACAGGACTTTTTCTTGTTTTTGTTTATTGAGTATTGTTTTTGCATTATATTGTTTATGTTAAATGTGAAATGAGTGAGAGGGGTTGGGATATTACAAGCATCTGCTTCATCCAACCCCTTTTCAAGCCTTGCATGAATATCTTTGCCAAAATGTAAAAAAAAAAAAAAAGGGTTTTGTTGTACTGTGCAGTAGAAATGCGCGGATAGGCAATTATATCATCCGCATCCGCATCACCAAAGTCGTCATCCACCCGAACCAACATTTTATCAGGACCGTACCCGCCCGCCAACCGCCCGCTGAAATACATCAGAGGTTGCCCGCCTTTACCACTCACAGAGCTATTTAAACCCGTTTCACAGAGTAACGAAGACAATTGGAGCCGCTAACGTTCTTGCGAATATCCAAAAGCATTCATCCTGATTACAAGTATATGGGCGTGTTGTGAAGCCATTGCCTTGGACACCTTCAACAACATGTTCAAACTGATTGTTGGTCCGGCAACATGTTGTGTGCAGCTTCCGCAATCACACGTACAAGATTGAAAGGCATACTGGGTGATAGAGAGTACACTGATGGTTGTGATATAAATAACTTTAACACTTACTAATATGCGCCACGTTGTGAAGCCACACCCAACAAGATTGACAAACACATTTCGGGAGAACATCCCCACAGTAACACAACATAAACGCAACACAATAAATACCCATAATCCTTTGTATCCGTGACATTACCTGAATATATTTTACTTCAAAGGCTGCTGGACACTTTTTTAGTTCCTTCTTGCATTGTTTTTTGTTATTTGTGACAGCCTCAGCGCGCTAGTCCAAACGTGAAAGTCGGATGTTATGTTCATTCTGACAATCGCTACTGGCGATGGGAATTCCAAGTGGCTCCTCAGACTTTTGTTGTTACCTCAAACCAGGGGTCACGAACGCAGTGCCTGTAAGGACCAGATGAGTCGCCCGCTGGCCTGTTCTAAAAATAGCTCAAATAGCAGCACTTACCAGTGAGCTGCCTCTATTTTTTTTTATTATATTTATTTACTAGCAAGCTGGTCTCGCTTTGCTCGACATTTTTAATTCTAAGAGAGACCAAACTCAAATAGAATTTCAAAATCCAAAAAAATATTTTAAAGACTTGGTCTTCACTTGTTTAAATAAATTCATTTATTTTTTTACTTTGCTTCCTATAACTTTTAGAAAGACAATTTTAGAGGAAAAAAATACAACCTTAAAAATGATTTTACGATTTTTAAACACATATACCTTTTAAATTCCTTCTTCTTCTTTCCTGACAATTTCAATCAATGTTCAAGTAATTTATTTTTTTTATTGTAAAGAATAATAAATACATTTTAATTTAGTTTGTCATTTTAGCTTCTGTTTTTTCGACGAAGAATAATTGTGAAATATTTCTTCAAACGTATTATGATTAAAATTAAAAAAAAATATTCTGGCAAATCTAGAAAATCTGTAGAATCAAATTAAAATCTTATTTCAAAGTATTTTAAAATTCCTTTTAAAATCTTTGTTCTGGAAAATCTACAAGAAATAATGATTTGTCTTTGTTAGACTTATAGCTTGGTCCAATTTGTTAAATATTCTAACAAAGTGCAGATTGGGGGTGTAAAATATATTCAAGAATTATCACGCATACAAAGGATTATGGGTATTTGTTGTGTTGTGTTTATGTTGTGATACTGTGAGGATGTTCTCCCGAAATGCGTTTGTCGTTCTTAATTGGTGTGGCTTCACAGCGTGGCGCATATTACTAAGATTGTTAAAATTGTTTATATCACAACCATTAGTGTACTCTGTGTCACCCAGTATGCCTTGCAGTCGTGTGCGTGTTGCTGTGGAAGCCACACACAACATGTTGCTGGACTGACAAGCAGATCGTACATGTTGTAGTAGGCGTAAAAGCCAATGGCTTCATAGCACGCCCTAATACTTATTAACTGGGTGACTGGCAGCAGTCATTCAGGATAATAATGGCATCTCTTATTGCCTTCTTCGCTTTTTGACACGCGTCTTAAATGGCACCATGAATGGCAAAGGGTACCGATCCCAGAACCATGTATATCAAATATTTCCGGATTGTTCAACCGCCACCCGCCCGAATCTAATTAAAATCGATTTTTTCGTCACGTCAACCGCCCGACCCGCGGTTTATCCACGGACTCCGCGGATGAGACCGCAAACCGCGCATCTCTACTGTGCAGGTTTGAAATAAAGAAAAAATATATATATGTATATATTCAAGCCAGCATGTTTCCCGGCTCGGAAAAGACCCTGATTACTGGGAATTACCAGGAAATTTTCCCCCTTTGACAATGAATGAGCATTATACAAACCTCTCCATATCCCACATTGCTCAACCAATTCCAACCGTTAAAAACATCCACACAATCCACTCGCCCTGGACATTCATTTCAGTTCCATTTACCCGTATTGGCGGAACTGAAATGCTGAATACACATAGGGCATATTTTAGTATTTTATGTATTCATGTAACAGGGTCAATTACGTCTTGTAAATAGTGTATTTTCTAATGTTTTATTATTGTTATAATTACACAAAATATGTGAGTTACATGTAAATACCTTGGACTTGGACTCCGCCAAGGCTGTCCTTTGTCACCGATTCTGTTCATAACTTTTATGGACAGAATTTCTAGGCGCAGTCAAGGCGTTGAGGGGTCCCGGTTTGGTGACCGCGGGATTAGGTCTCTGCTTTTTGCAGATGATGTGGTCCTGATGGTTTCATCTGGCCGGGATCTTCAGCTCTCACTGGATTGGTTCGCAGCTGAGTGTGAAGCGACCGGAATGAGAATCAGTACCTCCAATTCCGAGTCCATGGTTCTCGCCCGGAAAAGGGTCGAATGCCATCTCCGGGTTGGGGAGGAGACCCTGCCCCAAGTGGAGGAGTTCAAGTACCTAGGAGTCTTGTTCACGAGTGGGGGAAGAGTGGATCGTGAGATCGACATGCGGATCGGTGCGGCGTCTTCAGTAATGCGGACGTTGAACTGATCCGTTGTGGTGAAGAAGGAGCTTCGCCGCAAGGCAAAGCTCTCAATATACCGGTCGATCTACGTTCCCATCCTCACCTATGGTCATGAGCTTTGGGTCATGACCGAAAGGATAAGATCACGGGTACAAGCGGCCGAAATGAGTTTCCTCCGCCGGGTGGCGGGGTTCTCCCTTAGAGATAGGGTGAGAAGCTCTGCCATCCGGGAGGAACTCAAAGTAAAGCCGCCGCTCCTTCACATGGAGAAGAGCCAGATGAGGTGGTTTGGGCATCTGGTCAGGATGCCACCCGAACGCCTCCCTAGGGAGGTGTTTAGGGCACGTCCAACCGGTAGGAGACCACGGGGAAGACCCAGGACACGTTGGGAAGACTATGTCTCCCGGCTGGCCTGGGAAGGCCTCGGGATCCCCCGGGAAGAGCTAGACAAAGCGGCTGGGTAGAGGGAAGTCTGGGTTTCCCTGCTTAGGCGGTTGCCCCCGCGACCCGACCTCGGATAAGCGGAAGAAGATGGATGGATATAAATATCTGAATATTGTTTGATGTTTTGTCAATGTGGAACCATTGTCTCGTTGTCCCTTCTACTGCAATAATAACTGTGACACCTGTCTTTTTATGTGCATTGGACAGACATTCCAACTTCCCTTTTTGTCCACAATAACGGGAGAGGTAGGCGTCCATGCGACGACAGAAAATATTTTGTCTTGTTAAGAACTTTAATTCATTTCTGGTTTATTACTATATTTGTGTGGGTGCTCGACGATGGCACAAAGTTTTTGATGACAATTGTATTCTGTATTATCAGTAAAGTGCAGCTGAGAAACCCATGGTGTCGGTCGTCTTCCATAAACAACAGACAACGCAGAGGAAAAGACCACCGGTTACATTTATTCTATATTTATGTATTTTATGTATTATTATTGTATATAGTGTTATTTTGTTTGGATCATTATATATAAATTAAATAAACAGACGAATCGAAAATATGTATTTTTCTTGTGTCATGTCTAAATTGAAGCTCCTGCTGCATAACAGTTAAGTCCTGACAAAAATGAAGAGAGAGGTTTTGCACCTCGCTCTGGTTCTGCCGCTTACCCGTCCAAAGCAGTGATTTATGAACCCCATCAAGGGACCCATGTCCACTACCTGCGGCTGATGTCTTTACCCTTACATCGCCTCTCATTACCTCATTTGTCTTAGTGGGACTTCGCTGCCCTCGTAAAGATAAGGACACTTCAAAGGCTGCTGGACACTTTTTTTAGTTCCTTCTTGCACTGTTTTTTGTTTTTTTTGTGAAAGCATCAGCGCGCTAGTCCAAACGTGAAAGTCGGATGTTTTGTTCATTCTGACAATCGCTACTGGCGATGGGAATTCCAAGTGGCTCCTCAGACTTTTGTTGTTACTTCAAACCAGGGGTCACCAACGTGGTGCCTGTAAGGACCAGATGAGTCGCCCGCTGGCCTGTTCTAAAAATAGCTCAAATAGCAGCACTTACCAGTGAGCTGCCTCTATTTTTTTAAGTTATATTTATTTACTAGCAAGCTGGTCTCGCTTTGCTCGACATTTTTAATTCTAAGAGAGACCAAACTCAAATTGAATTTCAAAATCCCCAAAAATATTTTAAAGACTTGGTCTTCACTTTTTTAAATAAATTCATTTATTTTTTTACTTTGCTTCTTATAACTTTTAGAAAGACAATTTTAGAGGAAAAAAATACAACCTTAAAAATGATTTTTACGATTTTTAAACACATATACCTTTTTACCTTTTAAATTCCTTCCTCTTCTTTCCTGAAAATTTCAATCAATGTTCAAGTAATTTATTTTTTTTATTGTAAAGAATAATAAATACATTTTAATTTAATTCGTCATTTTAGCTTCTGTTTTTTCGACGAAGAATATTTGTGAAATATTTCTTCAAACTTATTATGATTAAAATTCCCCAAAAATATTCTGGCAAATCTAGAAACTCTGTAGAGTCAAATTTATATCTTATTTCAAAGTATTTTGAATTCCTTTTAAAATGTTTGTTCTGGAAAATCTACAAGAAATAATGATTTGTCTTTGTTAGAAATATAGCTTGGTCCAATTTGTTATATATTCTAACAAAGTGCAGATTGGATTATAACCTATATAAAACATGTCATCAAAATTCTAAAATTAATCTTAATCATGAAAAATTACTAATGATGCTCCATATTTTTTTTATTTTTTTTTTCAAAAAGATTCGAATTAGTTTGTTTTTCTCTTCATTTTTTTGGGTTGAATTTTGAATTTTAAAGACCTGAAATTGAATGTAAACTATGTTTGAAAATGTAATTTTCATTTTTTTTGTGTTTTCTCCTCTTTTAAATCGTTCAATTAAGTGTTTTTTTCATCATTTGTTCACTACAAAAAACCTTCTGTAAAAGTAAAACAAATGTACATCTGAATGACAGACAGATATACCCATTTATATATATATATATATATATATATATATATATATATATATATATATATATATATATATATATATATATATATATATATATATATGTATATATATATTTATTTATTAATGTCAAATTGAGCAAATTGGCTATTTCTGCCAATTTATTTAAGTGTGTATCAAACTAGTAGCCCTTCACATTAATCAGTACCCTGGAAGTAGCTCTTGGTTTCAAAAAGGTTTGTAATCCCTGCTTTAAACTAATTGTGTTACCAAATGATGTGTAAAATGAATAATAAAAACACAAAAAATATAACGTGTATATGGCTTTATTAATAAAGGTCACATAACTTGACATGTGCATAAATACAATTTAAATAAAAAAGGCACGTTTTGATTTGTGGAAAAACACAAAACCAAATAAGCACCATTCAACAAAATATAAATTAAAATGTGCAAAACAAAAAGTATAAACAGAATCTCGGGGAGGTTTTAGCAAGGATTGGCCAAAAAACAATGGCCTCAGCTTTGAGAGGCTGATCCTGGTTCACCTTTCTGTTTTGACCTTCCTTGTTCTTGATTTTCGCTATTTACTATGCGACTGTCCATTTCCCTGTGACGTCATACAGGGCTGCCAATACAAACAACATGGCGGTTACCACAGCAAGATATAGCAACATTAGCTCGGATTCAGACTCGGATTTCAGCGGCCAAAGCGGTCGGAGTATGGAGGCAGATAGCGAAAACGAAGTTGAATAAGAAATTGGAGCTATTGAGCGGCCATAGCATGGGTGTACCTAATGAAGTGGCCCATAGCATGGCTGCCTTATTAACATCACCGGTAAAATGTGCGGACCAAACGATCAGGACTTTCGCATCTTGTGACACTGGAGCAACTTAAATCCGTCGATTGGTAAGTGTTTGTTTCGCATTAAATGTGGGCATCTAGTTTCAAATGTACATACAGCTAGCGTAAATAGCATGTTAGCATCGATTAGCGTAGCATGTTAGCATCGATTAGCTGGCAGTCATGCCGTGACCAAATATGTCCGATCAGCATATAAGTCAACAACATCAACAAAACTCACCTTTGTGATTTCGTTGACTTAATCATTGCAAATGCATCTGCAGGTTATCCATACATCTCTGTGCCATGTCTGTCTTAGCATCGCCGGTAAAATGTGCAGACACTCCGGCACATTCAATGGGGGTCTGGCGGCAGATTTCTTGCCAGTGGTGCAACTTGAATCCCTCCCTGTTAGTGTTGTTACACCCTCCGACAACACACCGACGAGGCATGACGTCTCCAAGGTTCCAAAAAATAGACGAAAAAACGGAAAATAACAGAGCTGGGACCCGGTGTTTGTAATGTGAAAATGAAAATGGCGGCTGTATTACCTCGGTGACGTCGCGTTCTGACGTCATCGCCAAAAGACCGATAAACAAAAAGGCGTTTAATTCGCCAAAATTCACCCATTAAGAGTTTGGAAATCGGTTAAAAAAATACATGGTCTTTTTTCTGCAACATCAAGGTATATATGGACGCTTACATAGGTCTGGTGATAATGTTCCCCTTTAAAAATAAAGAACTTTACTGACGCGTATTTTATCTCCAGAGTTTACCTCAAATGTCGTGTTGTAGAGAAAAATAGCGATCCCTTAGGAACATTGATCCGACACAGATTCTGGTATTGATCCGATTGGTATTTGGTGTACATGAATATTTTCCTGCGGATGTTTGCGATATGCAGTTACACTTCTTTCTATTTCCTTCCATGTTGTCAGCCGTTGACATGGTTCAAGATCAGACTGTTGGGACTTTCATCTTTGTCTTCCGTCATTTACTGGAGGAGTGTGTGCTATTTACACATCACTGGCCATACGGGGACATTAGCAGCGTGTTCCCTCAACTCCCACCTCGGTTCAGGGCTACACTTATCAGTGCCACCTGCTCTTGGAGTGCTCCCTTCATCAAAGGCAGCCAAAGGGCGCTAAGTGGTCTGAAGCTGCTATCGCCTTTTGATCCGATCCGACGCCAACCTGGCAAGAATCCATCTGAATATGGACAGGAATCAGTTTTTGGCCTTTATAAACTCTCACGTTCACGACAGACATTGGAAAAAAAAAAAACCTGTTGACTTCATCGAGGGGCCTGCCGCCGAGGACCCTAGCAAAGTCCTGCTTTTTTTTACAAAGAATAATCAAGCGAATAGCTAAGTGTCGCCTCCATTAAAAACGTGTTGCATCATGTTGGTTTCATACTCTATATACTAGGTTTGTCCAGGGTTTAAAAACACTATTACAAACCCCGTTTCCATATGAGTTGGGAAATTGTGTTAGATGTAAATATAAACGGAATACAATGATTTGCAAATCATTTTCAACCTATATTCAGTTGAATGCACTACAAAGACATCATATTTGATGTTCAAACTCATAAACTTTATTTTTTATTTTGGCAAATAATCATTAACTTAGAATTTCATGGCTGCAACACGTGCCAAAGTAGAGTTGGGAAAGGGCATGTTCACCACTGTGTTACATCACCTTTTCTTTTAACAACACTCAATAAACGTTTTGGAACTGACGAAACTATTTGTTGAAGCTTTGAAAGTGGAATTCTTTACCATACTTGCTTGATGTACAGCTTAAGTTGTTCAACAGTTCGGGGTCTTGTTGTCGTATTTTACGCTTCATAATGCGCCACACATTTTTGATGGGAAACAGGTTTGGACTGCGGGCGGGCAAGGAAAGTACCCGCAGTCTTTTACTACGAAGCCACGCTGTTGTAACACGTGGCTTGGCATTGTTTTGCTGAAATAAGCAGGGGCGTCCATGATAACGTTGCTTGGATGACAACATATGTTGTTCCAAAACCTGTATGGACCTTTCAGCATTAATGGTGTCTTCACGGATGTGTAAGTTACCCATGCCTTGGGCACTAATACACCCCCATACCATCACAGATGCTGGCTTTTGAACTTTGCGCCTATAACAATCCGAATGGTTATTTTCCTCTTTGTTCTGGAGGACACCACGTCCACAGTTTCCAAATATAATTTGAAATGTGGACTTGTCAGACCACAGAACACCTTTCCACTTTGCATCAGTCCATCTTAGATGAGCTTGGGCACAGCGAAGCTGGCGGTGTTCCTTGGTGTTGTTGATAAATGGCCTTCGCTTTGCATAGTAGAGTTTTAACTTGCACTTACAGATGTAGCAACCAACTGTAGTTACTGACAGTGGTTTTATGAAGTGTTCCTGAGCCCATGTGGTGATATCCTTTACACACTGATGTCGGTTTTTGATGCAGTACCGCCTGAGGGATCAAAGGTCCGTAATATCATCGCTTACGTGCAGTGATTTCTCCCGATTCTCTGAACATTTTGATGATTTTACTGAGCGTAGACGGTAAAATTCCTTCAATGCCTTGCAATAGCTCGTTGAGAAATGTTGTCCTAAAACTGTTCGACAATTTGCTTACAAGTTGGTGACCCTGGCCCCATCCTTGTTTGTGAATTCCTTAGCATTTCATGGAAGCTATTTTTATATCCAATCATGGCAACCATCTGTTCCCAATTAGCCTGCACACCAGTGGGCTGTTCCAAATAAGTGTTTGATGAGCATTCCTCAAATTTATCAGTATTTATTGCCACCTTTCCCAACTTCTTTGTCACGTGTTGCTGGCATCCAATTCTAAAGTTAATGATTTGCAAAAAATAAAACGTTTATCAGTTTTAACATCAAATATCTTGTGTTTGTAGCATATTCAACTGAATATGGGTTGAAAATTATTTGCAAATCATTGTATTCCGTTTATATTTACCTCTAATACAATTTCTCAACTCACATGGAAACGGGGTTTGTAAAAATAAACATAAAAAGTAAAAAAAAAAAAAAAAGCCAACAGGTGAAATGTAATGAGAAAAAGTTTCAATGTTGAGTCTAATAACAACAATCTTATAGGTAATGCTGTGTTTCTGTGCATGAACAATTAATGGATGAGTTACTTTTTTTGGCCCCTAGATGCTGACATCAGAACAAACATTTGTATGTGATATAAAACCAAGTATTAGCCCACATTTTATGTTTTTGTTTTTTACACAGCCAGCTTGACAGCGTAAGTACTGTAGTTGGAATCTCTCTCGGCTTCCATTTCATTCACCCTCTGTTCCCTCTTGCTTCTTATTGTACCATGGGTTCCGTCCATAAATCGACATTCCAAGAACGCTACTTTAGTAAGAGCCCAAAGAAAGTCTGCAGGCTATAGAGCCTTTTCTTTTCGGAATCTAGTACCCTGAAAGATCGATGAATAGATAATTTAATCCTCTCCAAAGAGAAATTCATACCAGAATGACAGAGCAGCAACAGTTAAAGGCCTACTGAAATGAGATTTTCTTATTCAAACGGGTATAGCAGGTCCATTCTATGTGTCATACTTGATCATTTCGCGATATTGCCATATTTTTGCTGAAAGGATTTAGTACAAAAGATCGACAATAAAGTTCGCAACTTTTGGTGCTGATAAAAAAGCCCTGCCTTTACCGGAAGTCGCAGACGATGACGTCACAAGGGTGAGGGCTCCTCACGTCCTCACATTGTTTGAAATGGGAGCCTCCAACAAAAACAGCTATTCGGACCGAGAAAACGACAATTTCCCCATTAATTTGAGCGAGGAAAAAAAGATTTGTGGATGATGATATTTATAGCGAAGGACTAGAAAAAAAACTAAAAACTAAAAATAAAGTTGGGACGGATTTAGATGTTTTTACACACATTTACTAATCCAATCCAATCCACTTTATTTATATAGCACATTTAAACAACAATAATGTTTCCAAAGTGCTGCACAGCCATGTCAAAAACAATATTAAAAAACAATATTATGCTCCACCAATGACTGAATAAAAACAAAAAATAAATAAATATAAACCCCCCCCCAAAAAAAACTATATAAAAAAAATATGATTAAAAACAATTTTAATGGGTAAAATCAATTAAAACAGTAAAATAGAAATCAAAGTGTATAAAAAACACAGAGGACAACAGAAGACAGAGGACCACACAACTCACGTAGTGTTAAAAGCCAAAGAACAAAAGTGGGTCTTAAGACGAGACTTAAAACACTCCACTGTGGAAGCAGTTTGAACATGGAGGATAATTCTGGGAAATCCCTTATCTTTCTATTGTGTTGCCAGTGTTTTAGTGAGATTAAATAGTACCTGATAGTCGGAGGGGTGCGTCCACGGGTGTCTTGAGGCCAGTCTCTGAGGGAAGTCGACGGCAGATACAAGGACGGCACAAACTCCACAGATCTCCGGTAAGAGGTGACTTTTTAAAACAATTTTCTCACCCAAACCTGCCGGTTGACATGTAGTCGTGATCCATGTTGGCTTGACCGCTCTGATCCATAGTAAAACTTCACCTCCGGGAATTTTAAACAAGGAATCACCGTGTGTTTGTGTGGCGAAAGGCAAAATGTTCCCAATTCCATCCTTCTACTTTGACTTCTCCATTATTAATTGAACAAATTGCAAAAGACTTAGCAACACAGATGTCCAGAATACTGTGTAATTGCGCGATGAAAAGAGACAACTTATAGTACACGTCATCATTCCGCGACGTTTTCAACAAGAAACTCCGCAGACAATTTAAAATTGCAATTTAGTAAACTAAACCAGCCGTATTGGCATGTGTTGCAATGTTAATATGTCATCATTGATATATAAACTATCAGACTGCGTGGTCGGTAGTAGTGGGTTCCCGTAGGTCTTTAAATATGTTACGCTTGTTGAAGCAATCAAGTCTCGGTTTAAAAGGGAACTGCTTTTTGGGGGAAAATTTTGCCTATCATTACAATCCTTATGTAAGTCAAGAACACATGTTTTTTTAAATTGTTTTATTTATTTAGTCAAACAGTTTTTGAAACAAGCTCAACCTGTAAGTTGGCGGTTTAGCTCGGTTGGTAGAGCGGCCGTGCCAGCAACTTGAGGGTTGCAGGTTCGATTCCTGCTTCCGCCATCCTAGTCACTATCGTTGTGTCCTTGGGCAAGACACTTTACCCTCCTGCTCCTAGTGGCACCCACACTGGTTTGAATGTAACTTAGATATTGGGTTTCACTATGTAAAGCGCTTTGAGTCACTAGAGAAAAAGCGATACATAAATATAATTCAATTCAATTCATTAAGTTAACCTGTAAGATTTCCCTCTCTTCCGTCCGTCATTTTACTCCCTGCCTTGCTTCTTTTTCTTTGTTATTCTCGGCACCAGACGCAAACAAAAAAAATCTGTCGTTTTGACGGCCATAAATTGACTCAGCAGCACCACCTGTTGCTGTGGAGTGCGAGTTACAGGTGCTCTGAGCACAAGCGTGCGGATCGTGCAGCGTGGAATATTACAGCCAAAAGTTTTTTTTTCATACTTGCAAACTTTTATTTAAATTGAAGAAAATGGTTTTATTTTTACTTGTAAATTGCAGAGTAAAAACATGTAGAGTTTTGGCAGTAATTTCCCTCCGTACAATAACTTACTGAGGAATATTAGGATGTTTAAATGTTCACATCCAACTCATTGAAGGTTTGGGGGCCGAAGCATCCTGCTGAGAAACCTGTCAAGGTCTTGGTTTCCTCAAACCAATCAAGCTGGCTGTTAAGTGTCGCCCATAATAGTTTGTTTGTTTATGTGCGTCAATGTTTGTGCTCTGATTTAAAACCCCAGACCTCATATTTCCTGCGTTGCAGACGCCAAACGCCAGCCCCTGTAAGAAATTGCAAGATCGAGATCCGCCAGGTCTCGTCTGGTGTCGCGGCACTTCTGTCTCGTATTAGAAGGGTGACTGTTTACGAGCGAGCGTAAAGACTTCGCTGAAACAGTCGAGGTCCTGTGTCACCAGATGTTTTATAGCAGCATGGCGGAGGCAGAGGGGTGCTGGCGCTGGCTGGGCCGTCAGGTGCTCTGCATGGCCTTTTATGGCCCGGTCCACTAATGAAAGCAGGGTTCCGGGACCGCTGCGAAACATCAGAGGCCACTTTACCCTTGCCAGGCCTGCAGCTCCATCCACGCAGGAATGTCGTAAAGCTTTAAGAGGCCACTCCTTTTCATTATTGACTTCCGCCTCCGTTTGCATGCCGCTGTCTTGTTGGCTGATTGATTGCGTTTCATTTGGCGACATGGTCGCGGAGGTGTCGCCCCGATTTCGCAGGCTGGGACGCAGGATGTAGCCGTGGGTCAGCATGGAGCAAATGAAGTGTGAGTACCTCCAATTGTCGTTGTTTGATAAGAGATCTGAGATAGAGGCAGGGACATATGGAACACATCAGGGAGCAGTCCCGTGGCCACCTGGGATGTCCATTTGTCAGAAAAGATGTACAATCTTAACATAAGTTGTTTCAAGATCAAAATTTATCACCTGCAACTACAATTGAGACTTTTTTTACCAATACAAAACTGAAAAAAGTATTCTTTCACACATATTACTGAAACGCTCTCATACACACTACTGAAACCCTACCATACACACTTCTGAAACACTACATACAAGACTAAAACACTCACATAAACAACTGAATAAATATTATTCACACATACCCCTGAAACACTTTCATACACACAACTGAAAACCTCCCGTACACACTACTGAACATACACAACTGAATTGCCCTCACATAAACAACTGATAAATTATTAATTCACACATAAAACTGAAACACTCTCACACACACTACTGAAATCTTACCATACACACTTCTGAAACACTACATACAAGACTGAAACACTCTCACATAAACAACTAAATAAATATTTGTTCACACATACCACTGAAACACTTTCATACACACAACTGAAAACCTCCCATACACACTACTGAACATACACAACTGAATTGCCCTCACATAAACAACTGACAAATTATTAATTCACACATACTACTGAAACACTCTCACACACACTACTGAAATCCTCTCATACATACTACTGAAATCCTACCATACACACATCTGAAACACTACATACAAGTCTGAAACACTCACATAAACAACTGAATAAATATTTATTCACACATACCACTGAAACACTTTCATACACACAACTAAAAACCTCCCATACACACTACTGAACATACACAACTGAATTGTCCTCACTTAAACAACTGACAAATTATTAATTCACACATACTACTGAAACACTCTAACACACACTACTGAAACACTCTCATGCACACTACTGAAATCCTACCATACACACTTCTGAAACACTACATACAAGACTGAAACACTCTCACATAAACAACTGAATAAATATTTATTCACACATACCACTGAACACTTTCATACACTCAACTGAAAACCTCACATACACACTACTGAACATACACAACTGAATTGCCCTCACATAAACAACTGACTAATTATTAATTCACACATACTACTGAAACACTCTCACATACACTACTGAAATCCTCTCATACACACTACCAGAGGTGTGGACTCGAGTCACATGACTTGGACTCGAGTCATGAATTTGATGACTTTAGACTCGACTTGACAAAATGTAAAAAGACTTGCAACTCGACTTAGACTTTAACATCAATGACTTGTGACTTGACTTGGACTTGAGCCTTTTGACTTGACATGACTTGCTACTTTCCCCAAAACCCAACGATTAAAAAGTTATTCAGGAGCGCTCCGAATCTTCCGTTGTGTACGCGTGTTTGTCAACATGTGTGCGATGACAGCCTGTGCGCTACTTGTCAGTACAACAGCCAATCAAATTACATCCACGTTGTTTTCGTCACACACCATTCACCCAATCAAATTGCAGAAAAACCAACGAAGAAGAGCTTTCAAACAACAGAAGATTAAGTGAAGAAAATTATGCCTTGAAGTGTTTCGTTCGGGTGTTAAAACTACGAATTGGTCAACAAAACAGGAATTGCCGTATGCAAAACATGCGGTTGGAAGATTACAGAGGGAGACGCATCATTTTACAACTTCGTTCGACATTTGAAGTTGCACAAAGTGTAAGTTTTGAATGTAAGCTAACGTTTATTGGCTGAGTAACGTGACTTTTATTTGCTGTGTAGTTAAATCAGTGAGGCTGTAAACTCACTGCTAACGTTAGAACCATAGACATCTTATAAGGGTACGCAGCATCGAGTGCTACTTCCTATTGCCGCAGACAAGACGCGGGGCCGCCATCTTGGAGTGGTGATCCGCTCCACTCAGGGCAATTCATTTGTCAGGAGCAATGAACTGTCAGCGCATTTAATTCATATTAACTCACTGAATACCACTTATATTCACGCGCTTTTTTGTCATACATGCAACTATGATAAAGGACACATGTTTTGGCGTGTTCATAATATGCTTAACAGTAATAAAATATTCTTATATGCTATAAGTGACCAGACGTCTGAGATCAAAACTGGTAATATAATCCCAGAGAAGGGGAAAAAAACAGTCAGCTATTTTGAAGTTGAAGAAACAATATGATTAGGTTGTATATACATGCATATATCCTACATAAACAATGTATGAATACATTAGATATCTATATATCTTACGGACCTATAGACCAGAGGTTCTCAAATGGGGGTACTTGAAGGTATCCCAAGGGGTACATGATATTTTTTTTAAATATTCTAAAAATAGCAACAATTCAAAATCCTTTATAAATATATTTTTTGAAAAATACTTTAACAAAATATGAATGTAAATTCATAAACTGTGAAAAGAAATGCAACAATGCAATATTCAGTGTTGACAGCTAGATTTTTTTGTGGACATGTTCCATAAATATTGATGTTAAAAATGTATTTTTGTGAAGAAATGTTAAGAATGAAGTTGATGATTCCAGATGGATCTCTATTGCAATCCCCAAAGAGGGCACTTTAAGTTGATGATTACTTCTATGTGTAGAAATCTTTATTTATAATTGAAAAACTTGTTTATTTTTCAACAAGTTTTTAGTTATATTTACATCTTTTTTTTTTTAAAATAGTTCATGAAAGACCACTACAATTGTGCAATATAAAGACAAGCATAGTCAAATAAAGGTCAGTTAAAATGTATACTATATTAAGAATATGTGTACATATTCCATAGAGCCCTGACATCTAACAAGTACAGCACTATTCATTGTTATGTTCATGTATTTGTTGTTTTTCATGTGTACGCACACATAAACACATACAGTATGAGATGATATCAATGAGATAAGGTGACAACATGATATAAACTGCTGGTGAACTAGTTACAATGCAATATTCCATGGAAATACAATGTTAACACTTTTGTGCAAATAAGTACAGTTGCACTTGTTTTTTCAAATGTGTTTATACAGTAAAGGAATGAGTTAAATGTTTAGAATAACTGGTTAATAGTGCTATTATGAAGTGCAATGTCAGCACTGTTTTTTTTTATAATAAATACATACAGCGTTTTAAAAGCATACACAATCTGTGTACATATATTAGTCTGTAGTTAAAAAGACTTGAAATGACTCGAAACCCAAAATGCAGGACTTTGGACTTGACTTGAGACTTTCCAGTATTGACTTTGGACTTGACTCAGACTTGCCTGTCTTGACTCGGGACTTGACTCGAGACTTGAGGGCAAAGACTTGCGACTTACTTGTGACTTGCAAAACAATGACTTGGTCCCACCTTTGCACACTACTGATATCCTACCATACACACTTCTGAAACACTACATACAAGACTGAAACACTCACATAAACAACTGAATAAATATTATTCACACATACCCCTGAAACACTTTCATAAACACAACTGAAAACCTCCCATACACACTACTGAACATACACAACTGAATTGCCCTCACATAAACAACTGAAAAATTATTAATTCACACATACAACTGAAACACTCTCACACACACTACTGAAATCATACCATACACACTACTGATATCCTACCAAACACACTTCTGCAACACTACATACAAGTCTGAAACACTCTCACATAAACAACTGAATAAATATTTCTTCACACATACCACTGAAATACTTTCATACACACAACTGAAAACCTCCCATACACAACTGAATTGCCCTCACATAAACAACTGACAAATTATTAATTCACACAAATTACTGCAACACTCTCACACACACTACTGAAATCCTCTCATACACACTACTGAAATCCTACCATACACACTTCTGTAACGCTACATACAAGACTGAAACACTCACATAAACATCTTAATAAATATTTATTCACACATACCACTGAAATACTTTCATACACACAACTGAAAACCTCACATACACACTACTGAACATACACAACTGAATTGCCCTCACATGAACAACTGACAAATTATTAATTCACACATACTACTGAAACACTCTCACACACACTACTGAAATCCTCTCATACACTCAACTGAAATCCTACCATACGCACTTCTGAAACACTACATACAAGACTGAAACACTCTCACATAAACAACTAAATAAATATTTATTCACACATATCAATGGAACACTTTCATACACATAACTGAAAACCTCCCATACACACTACTGAACATACACAACTGATTTGCCCTCACATAAACAACTGACAAATTATTAATTCACACATACTACTGAAACACTCTCACATACACTACTGAAATCCTCTCATACACACTACTGATATCCTACCATACACACTTCTGAAACACTACATACAAGACTAAAACACTCTCACATAAACAACTGAATAAATATTTATTCACACATACCACTGAAACACTTTCATACACACAACTGAAAACCTCCCAAACATACTACTGAACATACACAACTGAATTGCCCTCACATAAACAACTGACAAATTATTCATTCACACATACTACTGAAACACTCTCTCACACACACTACTGAAATCCTCTCATACACACTACTGAAACACTCTTACATACATAACTGAAATAGCAAAATGGCCTCCATTTGGGCACCTATGGACACAGGTGCCCTTTGATTGGCTGGTGACCAGTCCAGGGTGTCGCATGCCTCTTGCTTGAAGTCACCTGGGATAGGCTCCAGCTTCGAAAACGAATAGATGGATAATCATCAGAGACATCTGAAAACGATTGCTGGAATCAATATGATACTGATACCACCCTCGGTATCGACATTTTGATCAACCTTCCCCCACTCTTAACAACAATGACAACGGCCCAGTTGTGCACTAGGCTACGAGTTATGTTTAGCATATCTTGGACCGATACCCCCACAACCCCCTTGCCCCAGAACTGTGCGAGTGTGCTCAGGCGTGTGGGGGGATGCTGTGGCCGAGGGAGGGGCAGACGGGAGTGTGTTTGCAGCAGTAGGTCGGTCATGCGAGAGCAGCTGCAGCGCTTGTGGTCATTATCGGAGCAAAGTCTTTACGTTGCTGCACCAATTAGTTTTGACCCAGAAGGAATCGTCTGCGGAGTCGGGCGTCGTTTCATCCTCACCATGTTCAAACGTGCATTCATACGTTCCATTTTCCATATTTTTTTGATGAACATATCTTAGCCCGCACGCACACTAGAGCAGGGATGTCCAAACTTACTGTGCTTAAATGCTGTGCTCTATGTTTATTTATTCGATCTTAAAACTATTAGTTAATGAATATTTCCAAGAATAAAATGGTAATTAACAGAGCATACAAACAAAATAAAATGTATTGTTACGGCCAGAGTGGATTCATATGGCCCCATTCGTGGCGCTTTGCCTGACACATGAAACGTGACAAATTCCATCATTTTCAGCGGGCTAACTTTGCAAAATGATGAACACTCTTCGTCTCACATGCATTAACTGTAAATGTTTTCATGTATTTATGGTGAGTGCTATCAACAGGGAAACAATAGTGACATAATATTTAAACTATTTCCGGGTTATAATTCATTACATAAAAGTGTTGATCACAACAAAGTCATGCATACAAAGTCTAGTATTCTTTTAAACCTGGTGCTTTTATTTTCCATCAAAGTCCTCCCGTGTCCAGGGAATTAATCACACATTTTGAAAACATAAAAAAAAATAAAAAAAGGTTATGCCCTGCAATGAGGTGGCGACTCGTCCAGGGTGTACCCCGCTTTTCGCCCGAATGCAGTTGAGATAGCCTCCATCTAGGGGTGGGCGATGTGGCCTCTCAATAATATCTTGATATGTTTAGGCCATATCACGATACACGATATATATCTCGATATTTTGCCCTAGCCTTGAATTAACTTTGATGCATATAATCACACCGGTATGATGATTCTATGTGTCTACATTACAACATCCCTGTTCATACTGCATTAATGTATGCTTCATTTCAAACTTTCATGCAGAGAGAGAAATCACAACTAAGTCAATTTACCAAATTATTAAGCGGTGGCACAAACATTCATGTAATTTATAAACAGAAAGCGCAAGATTGTCAGACACATTTTAAAACAAGCTATTAGTGCACTTTTGTGCATGATGTCACTAAGATGACATATCAAAACAACACAAAATTAAAGTCCATCTTTTGTACGGAACGCCACTACAATTGTTTAAAACAAATAAATTGCACTTTTGTGCATGATGTCACACAAGATATTTCAATAACTGTCAATTCAAATTAGCTACATAATAGGAAATCAAATAGTGTATGACCTTCACTATGTGGTAGGTTCCTGCGGACGTTATTTCCTTCTGTTGTAGACTATTTTTTCATACAGTGTTGATGTGGAAATGGAGGACGCCAGGCTTGACATGCAGGAGTGACATATTGTTTGGTAAACATATAGCATGTTCTATATGTTATAGTTATTTGAATGACTCTTACCATAATATGTTACGTTAACATACCAGGCACCTTCTCAGTTGGTTATTTATGTGTCAAATAACAGCCTGTTGTTCACTATTCTTTATTTATTTTAAATTGCCTTTCAAATGTCTGTTATTGTTGGATTTTATGTAATAAATTTCCCCAAAAAGTGCGACTTATACTCCAGTGCGACGTATATATGTTTTTTTCCATCTTTTTTATGCATTTTGTTGGGTGTGGCACCGGCCGAGATGTTGACATGCGGCCGGTCTTCATTCTCTAGCGGGTGACTTTTTAAATTGATGTTACAAATTAATGGTGCCGATGCTTTTTGTAGCAACGCTTTTGCCGCATACTTGACATATTACGGTTGTCCGTTCAACATATTCCCGCTTGAAGCCAAACCACCGCCAGATGATGTATTGCTTGGGAATTAATTTTTCTTCCCACATTTATTACCAGATTCACTCCTTCTCTCTCTCGCATTACCACTTGCACAGCTCCGCTTGCACTTGTCACAGCTAACTTTACTTATGGTAGATTCCTCTCTGCTACCTCTCTGCTCGGCGAGGGCGTTTGACCTTGCACGCGCGACAGTATGTGACGTATGTAACAAGGTGCGCTTGTTTCATCTATCTGAGAGAAGGAGAGTCAAGAAAGACTGAAGAAAAGCCTGCAGTGTAATGCCCGCAGCTAAAAGCAACTGCGTGAGAATGCATACTCGAATACTCACGATATAGTAATTTTCTACATCGCACAAAAACAAACCCGCAATATATCGAGTATACTCGATATATCGCCAAGCCCTAGCTCCAGCACCCCTCGTGACCCTGAACAGAACGAACGGTAGAAAATGGAGGGATGGGAAAAAATGTTTTTGTAGTGAAACATACCGTATTTTTTGGAATATAAGTCGCAGTTATTTTCATAGTTTGGCCGGGGATGCGACGTATACTAGGGAGCGACTTATATGTGAAATTATTAACATATTACCGTAAAATCCTAATATTATCTATCTCATTCACGTATGAGACTAGCCGGATGTCAGCAATCGTCACACACACACGTCAACCAATGAAAATTCGACGGAGGCGGGTCATGACAGAAATGCATTGTGGGAAAAGAAGATACTACAGCAATCGTCACACACATGTCAACCAATGAAAATTCGGCGGAGGCGGGTCATTACAGAAGTGCATTGTGGGAAAGAAGACGCTACCTGCTACGGTACATTGGCGGTAACTTATAAAAACAAAGGGCTGAACAAAAATGGCACGGAAAAAGAAAGCATATACTGCAGGTAACAAGCTGGAAGTAGTGAAATACGCAGCAGGAAACGGCAATCGGGCAGCAGAAAGAAAGTTTGGAGTAAACTCCATACCTGCCATCATCCCCGGAGGATTAACCAAAATACTCCAGCCACTTGACATCTCCGTGAATAGGAGCTTTAAGCAGTACCTGCGCAGCCTGTGGGAGCAGTGGATGATGGAAGGAGAGCACAGCTTCACGGCAACCGGGAGAATGCGCCATGGAACTTTTCTGGATGTCAGCGGATGGATCGACAAAGCATGGTCTTCAGTGACAACCGAAACCATCCTGTCCGGATTCAAAAAGACTAGAATAATTGGAACTGCACCTGAGGATGACACTGACGTAAGCGACGTACCGATAGAAGAGGAAGCGGCGCGTTGTCTTCCTTTGGAGTTGGCAGAATTGTTTAGAAGCGACACCGAAAAAGAAGATTTCAATGGATTTAGCGATCAGGAGTGACATATTGTTTGGTAAACATATAGCATGTTCTATATGTTATAGTTATTTGAATGACTCTTACCATAATATGTTATGTTAATATATCAGGCACCTTCTCAGTTGGTTATTTATGTGTCAAATAACAGCCTGTTGTTCACTATTCTTTATTTATTTTAAATTGCCTTTCAAATGTCTGTTCTTGTTGGATTTTATGTAATAAATTTCACACAAAATTGCGACTTATACTCCAGTGCGACGTATATATGTTTTTTTCCATCTTTTTTATGCATTTTCAGCAGGTGCGACTTATACTCCGGTGCAACTTATACATACATACATATGTATGTATGTATATATATATATATATATATATATATATGTAGGTGTGGGAAAAAATCACAAGACTACTTCATCTCTACAGATCTGTTTCATGAGGGGTTCCCTCAATCATCAGGAGATTTTAATGGAAGCATTCACATACAATGGTTTATATAGAGCACAGAGTGGGTGGGTACAAGCAGGCGTAGGGTGTGGTGATTGGCTCATGTGTTACCTAGGAGGTGTTTCCGTTTGTGGCGGCATGTTGAAATGATTTCACTGCGCTTGTTGAGGGATGATAAATCTGGATGATATATAATAAACAGTTTCTCTTTTAAGCATAGGTTGCATCTTTTATTACCACTGTTGTAAGGTGAGCTGGATGCAAGAATTTGCCATGTTATTGAATATTCAACATTATTGTCTTTGAGGTTCCAAATGTGTTTGCTGAGTTCTGTAGAATTCTGCAAAGTCTGGTTTCTAAAGGAGGCGTTGTGATTATTCCATCTTGTTTTGAACGCTCCTTCGGTTAATCCTACGTACGTGTCGGATGTGTTAATGTCCTTGCGTATTACCTTTGCTTGGTAAACGACTGATGTCTGTAAGCACCTTCCGTTGAGAGGGCAATCAGGTTTCTTGCGACAGTTACATTCATTATTGGTTTCAGAGTCGTTTAGTCTGGGGGTAGGCAGTCCTTTTGCAATTGCTTTGTTGTGGTTTGAAATGATTTGTTGCATGTTATTCATACAGCTGTAGCTCAATTTAATGTTGTTCTTGTTGAATATTTTTCTTAGGGTGTTGCCTTTGGGGAAGTGTTTGTCGATCAGAGTGAGGAACTTGCGGCCGATGTTGGTTGAGACGTCTTTGCTGAATGGCGGATTGTACCAGATGATGTTGTTTCGTTTTCTGCTCTTTTTTGGTTGGTTTCCTGGAGTGGGTTCATAGGTGAGGGTGAAGTTGTATCCGCTTTCATCAAGTGCTTTCTGGTACGGGGGGGTTGCTTGGTCGAATTCAGCTTTGCTGGATGACAGCATCGATAGCCTTTTATTAATTCCGGTAGGTATTCTTTTCGTGGTGGTGGTTGGGTGGTTGCTGTCATGGTGCACGTATTGGAGTGTTGTGTTGGGTTTCGTGAATGGTTGGTAGCTGTTATTTCTCAGGTTGAAAGTGACGTCGAGGAAGTTGACGGTTTGCTTGTTGGCTTCAATCGTGATCCGTAGGCCGTTTTCTTTGAAGATTTGGCATATGCGCTTCTTGGTGTTCTCGCTGCTCCTTGGCAAGGCGCGGCACACTGCCAGTCCGTCATCACGGTAAATACCAAGGTTCAGGTTGAGGCTAGCAAGCTGGGAGAGGAGGAAACTCCCAACGAGTTTGCACGTTTCTGCTCCGTCAAAACTCCCCATAGTAACGTCAAACGTTGAATTGTTCTTTTTTTGCCATGGTGTACTGTTGTGGATGAGTATGGAGTTCTTTGCGTGGATGATGATGTTTCTTTCGTTGCCCGTGATTGAGTCGTAGTCCGAGGCGAAGTTTAGTGCTTGGGTCAGTAGGTCTTGCGTGACGGAAGGGTAAAATTCTTCGATGTCGAAGGAGATAAAGTTGTGTTGTTGTTTGTCTTGGATGTTGTTAAACCATTTGATTACTGCTGCTGTATTTCTCCATTGGTTGAGTGGTGTTTTGTCCTTGATTTTTGCGTTGATTCTGTCCAGGATTATTTTGCTGATTTTTCCTATTTCGGATTTAGTTGGGTTTATTAGTCGGCATGTTGGGTTATTTGCGAAGTTGGGTTTGTGGTCCTTCAATGTGATGAAGGCTTCTTTGTTGGCTGTGGCGTCCACCACATCCAGAGAATAGTGCTCGATACCGTGGTAGAGCGCAATATGTAGGTGTGGGAAAAAATCACAAGACTACTTCATCTCTACAGATCTGTTTCATGAGGGGTTCCCTCAATCATCAGGAGATTTTAATGGAATTCTCTGGATAATCCAATCAAGACATATTCCGCTCCAAATTGACATTTGTTGAGCACTGTACGACGATCCGAAATGGAAAAGTTCAGCATCGACTACTCCACGAAGAACATTCCCATACCCGCGCAGAAGGACTACAAGCAAAGACTCATAGAAAAGACGGAACACTTCCTAAGAAGGATGCGGTGGAAAGCACACTTTTTCCTCCACCCTGAAACAAAAGGAACGCAAAAGGAAACTTACGGATTCAAATCTACCAAGAACCCACCCACAGTCAAGGAATTAAAGGACTTTGAGAACGACATGCTCAAAATGATACAATCAGTCAAATTTAAGCCAGCCCGCAACCCATTCCTCACCAAGCTGAAAAATGACACGGAGCGCATCAAGAAAGTAAGCAACCTCATCATAGCCGCCGATAAAACCACAAACTTCTACAGAATGGACATACCAGAACATAACTCTTTACTGGACAAAAGCATCACCAAATCATACAAAAAAGCGCAACCCAACACTTTACAGAACATCCACTTGGAAAACAAGCGGATCGCAACCGAACTGAATATTGAGGACAGGGTGGACGCCACAGCCAACAAAGAAGCCTTCATCACATTGAAGGACCACAAACCCAACTTCGCAAATAACCCAACATGCCGACTAATAAACCCTACTAAATCCGAAATAGGAAAAATCAGCAAAATAATCCTGGACAGAATCAACGCAAAAATCAAGGACAAAACACCACTCAACCAATGGAGAAATACAGCAGCAGTAATCAAATGGTTTAACAACATCCAAGACAAACAACAACACAACTTTATCTCCTTCGACATCGAAGAATTTTACCCTTCCATCACGCAAGACCTACTGACCCAAGCACTAAACTTCGCCTCGGACTATGACTCAATCACGGGCAACGAAAGAAACATCATCATCCACGCAAAGAACTCCATACTCATCCACAACAGTACACCATGGCAAAAAAAGAACAATTCAACGTTTGACGTTACTATGGGGAGTTTTGACGGAGCAGAAACGTGCGAACTCGTTGGGAGTTTCCTCCTCTCCCAGCTTGCTAGCCTCAACCTGAACCTTGGTATTTACCGTGATGACGGACTGGCAGTGTGCCGTGCCTCGCCAAGGAGCAGCGAGAACACCAAGAAGCGCATATGCCAAATCTTCAAAGAAAACGGCCTACGGATCACGATTGAAGCCAACAAGCAAACCGTCAACTTCCTCGACGTCACTTTCAACCTGAGAAATAACAGCTACCAACCATTCACGAAACCCAACACAACACTCCAATACGTGCACCATGACAGCAACCACCCAACCACCACCACGAAAAGAATACCTACCGGAATTAATAAAAGGCTATCGATGCTGTCATCCAGCAAAGCTGAATTCGACCAAGCAACCCCCCCGTACCAGAAAGCACTTGATGAAAGCGGATACAACTTCACCCTCACCTATGAACCCACTCCAGGAAACCAACCAAAAAAGAGCAGAAAACGAAACAACATCATCTGGTACAATCCGCCATTCAGCAAAGACGTCTCAACCAACATCGGCCGCAAGTTCCTCACTCTGATCGACAAACACTTCCCCAAAGGCAACACCCTAAGAAAAATATTCAACAAGAACAACATTAAATTGAGCTACAGCTGTATGAATAACATGCAACAAATCATTTCAAACCACAACAAAGCAATTGCAAAAGGACTGCCTACCCCCAGACTAAATGACTCTGAAACCAATAATGAATGTAACTGTCGCAAGAAACCTGATTGCCCTCTCAACGGAAGGTGCTTACAGACATCAGTCGTTTACCAAGCAAAGGTAATACGCAAGGACATTAACACATCCGACACGTACGTAGGATTAACCGAAGGAGCGTTCAAAACAAGATGGAATAATCACAACGCCTCCTTTAGAAACCAGACTTTGCAGAATTCTACAGAACTCAGCAAACACATTTGGAACCTCAAAGACAATAATGTTGAATATTCAATAACATGGCAAATTCTTGCATCCAGCTCACCTTACAACAGTGGTAATAAAAGATGCAACCTATGCTTAAAAGAGAAACTGTTTATTATATATCATCCAGATTTATCATCCCTCAACAAGCGCAGTGAAATCATTTCAACATGCCGCCACAAACGGAAACACCTCCTAGTAACACATGAGCCAATCACCACACCCTACGCCTGCTTGTACCCACCCACTCTGTGCTCTATATAAACCATTGTATGTGAATGCTTCCATTAAAATCTCCTGATGATTGAGGGAACCCCTCATGAAACAGATCTGTAGAGATGAAGTAGTCTTGTGATTTTTTCCCACATCTACATATTGCGCTCTACCACGGTATCGAGCACTATTCTCTGGATAATCCAATCAAGACATATATATATATATGTATGTATATGTGTATATATATATGCATGTATATATATATATGCACATATATATGTATATATATATACATATATATATATATATATATATATATATATATATATATATATATATATATATATATCAATCAATCAATCAATCAATGTTTACTTATATAGCCCTAAATCACTAGTGTCTCAAAGGGCTGCACAAACCACCACGACATCCTCGGTAGGCCCACATAAGGGCAAGGAAAACTCACACCCAGTGGGACGTCGGTGACAATGATGACTATGAGAACCTTGGAGAGGAGGAAAGCAATGGATGTCGAGCGGGTCTAACATGATACTGTGAAAGTTCAATCCACAATGGATCCAACACAGTCGCGAGAGTCCATATATATGTGTATGTATATATATATATATACGTGTATGTATATATATATATATATGCATACACATATATATGTATATACATGTATATGTGTATACATATATATGCACATATATATGTATATATATATATACATATATATGCACATATATATGTATATATATATACATATATATATATACTATACATACATATATAGAAATGTATATATATATGTATATATATATATATATATACATACATATATATATTTATATATATATGTATATATACATACATATATATATTTATATATATATGTATATATATATGTGTCTATATATATATACATAAATGCACATATATATGTATATATGCATATCTATGTATATATATATTTATATATATATATATATATATATGTATATAAATGTATATATATACATATATATATATATATATATATATATATATATATATATATATATATATATATATCTATATATATATTATATATATATATACCCACCCACTCTGTGCCCTATATAAACCATTGTATGTGAATGCTTCCATAAAAATCTCCTGAAGATTGAGGGAACCCCTCATGAAACAGCGTTCCTTTTGTTTCAGGGTGGAGGAAAAAGTGTGCTTTCCACCGCATCCTTCTTAGGAAGTGTTCCGTCTTTTCTATGAGTCTTTGCTTGTAGTCCTTCTGCGCGGGTATGGGAATGTTCTTCGTGGAGTAGTCGATGCTGAACTTTTCCATTTCGGATCGTCGTACAGTGCTCAACAAATGTCAATTTGGAGCGGAATATGTCTTGATTGGATTATCCAGAGAATTCCATTAAAATCTCCTGATGATTGAGGGAACCCCTCATGAAACAGATCTGTAGAGATGAAGTAGTCTTGTGATTTTTCCCACACCTACATATTGCGCTCTACCACGGTATCGAGCACTATTCTCTGGATAATCCAATCAAGATATATATATATATATATATATATATATATATATATATATATACATATATATATATATATATATATATATATATATATATATATATATATATATATATATAGCTAATTTTGTACGTTTAAACCTAAAAATCATGATGTTTGATACTTGGAGTATGTTAACGTATCCTATGTTAGCATATTAAGGTTTTATCCTAGATTTTTAGCAAATTTTGGATGTTTAAACCTAAAAATCACAGATTTTATTATTTGGCGCCATTTCATAAGTATGTTAACTTCTTCCATGTTACTATGCTTACAATAAAACTTTAAATTTCATGCTAGCCTTTTAGTTAATTGTGTAGGTTTATACTTTTATAAGTATGTTAACTCCTCTTATGTTAGCATATTAATGTTTTAGCATAGCTTTTTAGCTAAATTTGTATGTTTAAACAAGGGCTGGGCAATAATTCGAATGTACTCGATATATCGCGGATTTATCTATGTGCGATATAGAAAATGACTATATCGTGATATTCGAGTATATGTTCTCACGCAGTTGTTTTTAGCTGCGGGCATTGCACTACAGGCATTTCTCACTTTATCTTGTCTCTCCGTCTCACAGAAACATAAACAAGTGCACCTTATTCCATCTGAGCAGAGAGGTAGTAGCATGGGTAAAGTTAGCTGTGCTGATAGCGGACCGGTACACGTAGTAATACGAGAGAAAGAACGTGCGAATCTGGTAACAAATGAAGGAATAATTATTTCCAAGAAAAACAGCACAGGGTCCATCATCTGGCAGTGGTTTAGCTTCAAGCGGGAATGTGTGGAACAGATATGTCAAGTGTGCGGCAAGAGCGTTTCTACAAAGAGTAGCAGCTTTGATAATGTGTAGCATCGTTTGAAAACTCACCCGCTATAGAATGAGGAGTGTTTGAAACTTCGAATGTCAACATCTCCGGCCGGTGCCATACCAACAAAATGCCGGAGCAACCATTTCCACATCAACAGGGTATAAAAAAAATAGTCAACAACAGAAGGAGATGACATCCGCAGCAAGGTACCACATAGCAAACGACATACAATATTTGATTTTCTGTTATGCAGCTAATTTTCGTTTGACAGTTGTTGAAATATTTTGTGTGACATCATGCACAAAAGTGCACTTTATTTGTTTCAAACTATTGTAGTAGCGTTCTGTACAAAAGGTGCACTTTAATTTAGTGTTGTTTTGATATGCCATCTATAACACGTCTGGTGCTAGGGTTCACAGTGTCTGGGGAAAAAGCAGGCTTGTTTAGCGGAGGAGTCACTTTTATTTTTATTCTTGCAGTTTCTCAGTCTTTCACTGGCTTCACGGTCTTCCATACTCCGCCTCCCCTGGCTCGTCTTCCCTCCTGGGCTCCTCGCGCTGCGTTAAATACAAGAGACAGGTGATTAGACAACCCGTTCCAGCTGGGTTATCCACTCACCTGCAGCTGCTTCGTAGCCGGCTTCTGCCCATGCTCTGCCCACAGGGGACACGTGGACCACGCCCCCCTCACACCATCTTAGTGACATCTTGCACAAAAGTGCACTAATAGCTTGCTGTAAAATGTCTGTGACAATCTTGCACTTTCTGTTTTGGAAATTAAATGAATGTTTGTGCCACTGCTTGATAACTGTTTGATAAATACCATTTTGGTAAATTGACTTAGTTGTGATTTCTCTCTTTGCATGAAAGTTTAAAATGAGTATATATTAATGCAGTATGAATTAAAATGTTTTAATGTAGACACATAGAATCATCATACAAGTGTTATTTCAAGGCTAAGGCAAAATATCGAGATAGAGTATACATCGTGTATCGAAAAAAAAATTTGCGCCCAGCCCTAGTTTAAACCTAAAAATCCTCGATTTTAATATTTGGTGCCATTTCAGAAGTATGTTAACTTCTCCTATGTTAACATATTAATGTTTAATGCTTGTCTTTGAGCTAAGTTTGTCTGTTTAAACTTCAAAATCATGGCTTGTGATAATTGGTGAACTTTAAAAATATGTCAGGTTTCTTTTTATGTGAACATGCTGAAGTTTTACGCTAGCATTTTTGCTCATATTATTGCTTTAAACCTAAAAATCCTGGCTTTTGATACTTGGCACCATTTTAGAAGTCTGTGAACTACTACAATGTGGTAACATTTTATGCTAGCTTTAAAGGCCTACTGAAACCCACCACTACCCACCACGCAGTCTGATAGTTTATATATCAATGATGAAATATTAACATTGCAACACATGCCAAAACGTCACGTAATGATGACGTGTACGCGTGACGTCACGGGCTGTTATGAATATGAGCGCTGCACACACACACAGCTAAAAGTAGTCTGCTTTAACGGCATAATTACACATTATTTTGGACATCTGTGTTGCTGAATCTTTTGTAATTTGTTCAATTAATAATGGAGAAGTCACAGTAGAAAGACGGAGTTGGGAGGCTTTAGCCTTTAGCCACACAAACACACGGTGATTCTTTGTTTAAAATTCACGGAGGTGAAACTTCATTATGGATCAGAGCGGACATGGATCCCGACTACATGTCAACCAGCAGGTTTCGGTGAGAAAATTGTGGTTAAAAAGTCGCCTCTTATTGGATATCAGCTGAGCTTGTGCCGTCCATACAGCTGCCGTCGACTTCCCTGAGACACTCTGTGTCAACACCCGGCCGTGGACGTACACTTCCGACTATCAGGTACTATTTAATCTCACTAAAACACACTAGCAACACAATAGAAAGATAAGGGATATCCCAGAATTATCCCAGTAAATGTCTCTAAAAAAATTTTAATCCGTCTCAATGCAACGCATTTTTTTATTTATTTATTTTTTCTAGTCCGTCGCTATCAATATCCTCAAACACGAATCTTTCATCCTCGCTCAAATTAATGGGGAAATTGACGTTTTCTTTCTCGGTCTGAATATATTTTTTTATGCTTAAATCTAAAAATTATAGATTTTAATATTTGACGCCATTTCAGAAGTATGTTAACGTCTCTTCTGACCTACTCAGTGGCCTAGTGGTTAGAGCAGGGGTGCCCACACTTTTTCTGCAGGCGAGCTACTTTTCAATTGACCAACTCGAGGGGATCTACCTCATTTATATATATCATTTATATTTATTTATTTATGAAATAAATATTTTTATAAACAAGTTAAATGTGTTTAGTGATAATACAAGCATGTGTAACACAAATAGATGTCTTTCACGAAGACAAGAATATAAGTTGGTGTATTACCTGATTCTGATGACTTGCATTGATTGGAATCAGACAGTAATGATGATAACGCCCACATTTTCAAATGGAGGAGAAAAAAAGTTCCTCCTTTCTGTACAATACCACATGAAAGTCGTTGGTTTTTGGCATATAATTCATCCAGCTTCCACTTTACAAGAAAAACATTGGCGGCAAATTCCGTAGCTTGCTTGATTGACATTCACGGCACCCGAGGGTCTTGTGAGATGACGCTGGCTGCTGCCAGTTCATTATTATGAAAAAATGACAGAGAGGAAGGCGAGAAACACTTTTTATTTCAACAGACTTTCACGCCGTCCCTTCCGTCAAAACTCTAAAGGCCGACTGCACATTTCCTATCTTCACAATAAAATCCCTGCTTCATGCTGCCTGCACTAACAAAATAAGAGTCTCGGAAAGCTGGCGTGCACAAGTGATGTGCACGCCAACTTTCTGAGGGATCGCTTGTGCACGCCAGTTTTCCGAGACTCTGTATGTAGTTAGCGCAGGCAGCATGAAGCGGGGCTTTTATTGTGAAGATAGGAAATGCGCAGTCGGCCTTTAGAGTTTTGACGGAAGGTACGGCGCGAGAGTCTGTTTAAATAAAAAGTGTTTCTCGCCTTCCTCTCGGTCATATTTTCATAATAATGATCTCGCAGCAGCCAGCGTCATCTCACAAGACCCTCCGGTACCGTGAATGTCATTTAAGTGACGTCTTGGTGAAGATTGATGATCACTAATTTTTAGGTCTATTTTTTTAAAAGCCTGGCTGGAGATCGACTGACACACCCCCCGCGGTCGACTGGTAGCTCGCGATCGACGTAATGGGCACCCCTGGGTTAGAGTGTCCGCCCTGAGATCGGTAGGTCGTGAGTTCAAATCCCGGCCGAGTCATACCAAAGACTATAAAAATGGGAGCCATTACCTCCCTGCTTGGCACTCAGCATTAAGGGTTGGAATTGGGGGTTGAATCACCATAAAATGATTCCCGGGCGTGGCACCGCTGTTGTCCACTGCTCCCCTCTCACCTTCCAGGGGGTGATCAAGAGTGATGGGTCAAATGCAGAGAATAATTTCGCCACATCTAGTATGTGTGTGACAATAATTGGTACTTCAACTTTAACTTTAACTTATGTTAGCATGCTTACGATAAAATGTTAACGTTTCATGCTAGCCTTTTATCTAATTGTGTATGTTTGAACCTAAGAATCACAGCTTTTGACACTTGGTACCTTTTTCGAAGTATGTTAACTTCTCCTATGTTGGCATGTTAATGTTAGATATTTGCCTTTTAGCTTAATTAGGCTGACCCTATTCTGAAATCCCAAAAAGAGAACACATATATGTGTGATACTTGAACTTGCTTTACAAATAATATATTTATTTAAGAAACTAATTGTTTCTCCTCTGTTGACTGCTGTGTTGGCGCTAGGGATTTTTAAAATGGGGTCCCAGGGACACCATCAAGTCATAAAAATACAATACATTTTTGGGGTCCCACTGTTTTGTAAGTGTTTTGAAAACAAATGAAAAAAGTATTCATTATCCTCTTGTATCTCACATTCTATATCGTGTTTTGGAAAAGGGTTGTCATAAACGTTACTTAATTCATTAAAAAAATCATAAAAAATGAAAAGAAATGTGTATACATATGTAAATGTATTCAGTTATAAACATTCATTCACTTTCTTCTTTCCTTCATGGATCTAAACTTTACCGCTGCTGGTAGTTTTTTCTATGCTTTTATTTAATAAGTTGTAGGTGTATTTATTTCAGTATAAAAGTGTAAAAAGTGTTTTGCTTCGGTAATGAAATGATGTTAATGGTGTGCCAGGGCATACATACATTTTATATTTAACGCGTAAATCTCTGGAGTCTACATCAACTTCACATCTATCCCTCATTTCAAAATGTTTTAGTTTTTTTTATGCTGTTTTTTTTGGGGGGGCGGGGGGGGGTTCCGCCCTTTTTTGTCAAACAAAACTATGTTTTTGATGGCAAACACACAAAATATGCAAAATCTTCCACCAGAAATATTTTTCTTAGTGGAATATTTGCTGTGAAGTAATGGGAACCTTGCATAGGTCAATAATTCATAATAACATTGATTTTGATTTAATATTATGTTTTGAGCAATGACAGTTTAAAAGAAATTAAAACAGCTTTGTTTTATTAGTCAACATTGCAACTTTTTCTAAATGACAAATCACTTTTGTTATGTTTTAGTTTATTTTAATAGTATTTTTAGAATATGCCGTGGGCCTTTAAAACATTAGCTGTGGGCTACAAATGGCCTTTTTGGCACACTTTTGACACCCCTGCTATAGATAATAAAAAATTAATCTGATAAATCTATCGCGTTTATCATAACACACAGTCAGCATCTCTGCTTCAGTAAACAATGACGGTGATGACGCCACTGTCAGCGATGCTAACTTGTCAGCCACTTCTTCAAAAGACTACTTTTGAACACTCCTTGTTAAGATCCGTACTCCGATCTTCCCATATTATGGTTTATTGTTGCATTTTTATCACTCCGTCGTTCTACCCTCATACTTCCTGTTTTTGTTCATTACCATGGTTACTCATCAGTTCACTTGCTGCTCACGCCCCGCACACCTGCTACAGATAATCACCGCCACTTTATAAACCGTCCTCTTTTGTTTGTTCAGCCTGGATTCCTAATTTGCCCACGCGCAACAGTGACGACTCTCATCATTCTATGTATGTATTTTCTCGCTAGCTCTCACGCTAAGCCACTTTATTTTCCAGCTTTCAAGCTGAATGTTTTTGTTTACTCTTTTGTGTCCTCGTGCCAAGTTTTAGTTTTCCTTGTGTTTTATCCTAGCTTTCACGCTAGCGTCTTTTGTTTACCTTATCCCTTTACATCAGTGTTTTTGTTCATAGCCTTTTGTTATTAAATAAATACCCTTTATCTTAGCTATGCTGTGTTCTGCTTCGACGCATCCACGGGAAAACCACACCGGCATTACCATGCCGAAGAAGAGTCATAACACTCCTCGCACATTAACACTTCAAAAGGCAAACAACTGCCCCCTTTTTTGACCTGCAAAGTATGTTTTTGAAGTGTAAGAGTCTGCTCGGGTGCTGGTTAGCTTGAAGCTAACAGCTACCCTGTCTCCATGCTCGAACGATGTGGATCCAGCGGCAGATAAAAGTGAAGTTTCCATGGACTCACAAATACTAAAATGACTCATTTACTGGAGTTAAAAATGTTGGCTTTACACTCAACTTAGTGTTTACCAAGAAGCCTATTTCCTTTTCCCGGCAATACTCGAACCAACACTTCCTGTCAATAGCGTCACTTTCCTAACTTCTCTGGAAGTCCCGCCCCCCAGCCGAAGCCATTGGCTAACAATCCGTAGCCAGCCTCTACAATATTTACAGCTAGAATTCAACAACTGGAGTATTTCATATATATATATATATATATATATATATATATATATATATATATATATATACTTAACCCAGGACCTACATTGAAAATACACGCAACCCTAGTTCAAAATACCGGACATTTGATGCATTTAAAAAAAATCGCCCGGACACCCCTGCAAAAGAGGACATGTCCGGGGAAAAGAGGACGTATGGTCAGCCTAGCTTAATTTGTTTGTTTAAACCTAAAAATCATGGCTTTTGATACTCTGTGCCCTTTCAGAAGTATGTTAACTTGTCCTATGTTAGCATATTAGTGTGTTATGCTTGCCTTTTATCTAATTGCGTATGTTTAAACATAAAAATCATGGCTTTTTATACTTGGTGCCCTTTTAGAAGTATGTTAACTTCTATTTTGGAAGCATCTTAATGTATTATAATAACATGTTTGCTAATTCCATTCGTATAAACCTAAAAGTCATGGCTGTCTATCCTTAACTTTTTCTGAGAAGTATGCCAACTTGTTTCTTGCATTGAACAAAGACAGCACAGTCAACCAAGTCAAATTCCTTTGTGTGTCAAACACACTTGGCCAACAAAGCTGATTCTGATATGAAACTGAACACATGACCCGTAAACAATTTAAGTAACTAATGGTTGTATTTTGCCAGTCAATATATCCGCACTTTCTGGTTCCACGCCGGACCTGATTTGAGACTGACTTTCATGCAGAGATGTCATTAAGCAATGTCTTTTGAATATTCCAACGACTGTTTTAATTGAAGAGAACAAGTGTTCACACATGGCAGAGCTGGGGGTGTCGTCGAGCGCCCCCAGGCCTCTTCCCTGAGCGGCCGAGACCCATCTGATCACAGCTCAGTGAGCCCACAAGCCCACCAACGGTACAACTCAAGCCTGGCTGCTTTCAATGCCCCAAGGCTTCTTGAAGGTTCACGTCTCCCAGCACTTACACACACACCTGCACTGCAAAAGGCAAGGGGGGCGAATTCTGTGGAAGCATAATTTGATACAGCAAACATATTAATAACATGCATAACAAATGGAACTGACACTTTTGGTGAGAAGGAAGTCAATGCAAAGAAAATACTAATGAAGTAATTGTTGGAAAATGTGTGATAGCGGAAGAGCAGAAGCTGCACTGAAATTAAGTATGAAAAATGATGTCTGAGGTCTCCAAACATTTGCCACTGAGGGCTGCACACTTTAAAAATAAAGCATGAGAGGGCCATATAAAACAAAACAAACAAAAAATATATATAAATATATACATACACAGTGTTTCCCACTGATCAGACATCTATTTGTGGTGTTGTGAATGGGCGGCGGTAACGGCGGCAACGGCGGCAACGGCGGCAGCGGCGACAACGGTAGCGGCGACGGCGGCAGCGGCGACGGCGGCAGCGGCGACGGCGGCAGCGGCGACGGCGGCAGCGGCGACGGCGGCAGCGGCGACCAAGAAGAACGCGGAATTGGAATATTATTACAACACTTGATGTACATATTTATATACATATTTATATCATATTTACATATTTATATAATATGTAACTACCAACTCCATTCACAGACAAAAGAAAACGTTATTATATATATATATATATATATATATATATATATATATATATATATATATATATTTAAATATATATATATATTTTATATATATATATTTAAATATTTATATATTTTATATATGTGTATATATATATATATATATATATATATATATATATATATATATATATATACACTATACTAATACCTGAGTGTGTACCGTACAACCCTAATGTGCTTATATATATATATATATATATGTATATATATGTATATATATATATATATATATATATATATATATATATATATATATATATATATATATATATATATATATATATATATATATATATATATATATCCATCCATTTTCTACCGCTTATTCCCTTTTGGGGTCGCGGGGGGCGCTGGCGCCTATCTCAGCTACACTCGGGCAGAAGGCGGGATACACCCTGGACAAGTCATCCCTTCATCACAGGGCCAACACAGATAGACAGACAACATTCACACTCACATTCACACACTCGGGCCAATTTAGTGTTGCCAACCACCTTTCCCCAGGTGCACGTCTTTATATATATACATATATGTATATATATATATATATATATATTAGGAGTGTGGGAAAAAATCGATTCGAATATGAATCGCGATTGTCACGTTGTGCGATTCAGAATTGATTGTTTTGTTTTTTTAAATCGATTTTATTTTTTTATTTTTTATCAATCCAACAAACCACTACACAGCAATACCATAAATCCATGCAATCCAATTCCAAAACCAAACCTGACCCAGCAACACTCAGAACTGCAATAAACAGAGCAATTAAAAGGAGACACAAACACGACACAGAACAAACCAAAAGTAGTGAAACAAAAATGAATATTATCAAAAACAGTATCAATATTAGTTATAATTTCAGCATAGCAGTGATTAAAAATCCCTCATTGACATTATCGTTAGACATTTATAAAAATAATAAAAAAAGAAGAATAGTGTCACAGTGGCTTACACTTGCATCGCATCTCATAAGCTTGACAACACACTGTGTCCAATGTTTTCACAAAGATAAAATAAGTCATATTTTTTGTTCGTTTAACAGTTAAAACAAATTTACATTATAGCAATCAGTTGATAAAACTTTGTCCTTTACAATTATAAAAGCTTTTAAAAAGAAATCTACTACTCTGCTAGCATGTCAGCAGACTGGGGTAGATCCTGCTGAAATCCTATGTATTGAATAAATACAAAATCGTTTTGAATTGGAAAAATATTGTTTTTGAATCGAGAATCGTGTTGAATCGAAAAAATCGATATATAATCGAATCGTGACCCCAAGAACCGATATTGAACCGAATCGTGGGACACCCAAAGATTCGCAGCCCCTAATTTATATATATATATATATATATATATATATATATATATATATATATATATATATATATATATATATATATATATATTTTTTTTTTTTTTTTTTTTTTTAATGAGAATTTCCGCGACGGAAAATGTGAAGTTCCAGGTAAAAAAAAAAAAAAAAAAAAAAAAGGATTTTGTGGACTTGGAAAAAAAACTGTTGCTATCCCAAATGTTTAAAATAAGCTGAAGGTTTGAAAGATAACCAATACAGAGGTACAATGCCTTTAAGTGGGCCAAACTACTGCACATCGCCCCATTCTACATATGTGTGTCCTAAATTGATCATTTTCAAGCTCATAATTTGCTAAATGAACTAAAGGTATAAATATTAATGGCTTCTGGAGTTTGTTTTACTTTCTGTTATCATGGTCACCATATTAGATTCAACAATGTAAAAAATGTATCAGTGTTTTTTATCAAACTTTTTTGACAGAGTCTTAACTCAGGAAACACTCCCAAGTATTGCCATGATAACCAGCATTTCACTACAGTAGCGTAGTAGGCCAAAGTGATAATCAAAAACAAAGGCGGAGGTTGTATTTACCAAGTAGAGTGGCAACAGTTGCAACATTGAGACCCCTTAAAATGTTTCACTCTTTGTCTCATTGCAGCCATTTGCTAAAATCCAATAAAATAAAATACAAATTTACTATTGTACACTCAGCACCCCATCTTGACGGGAGAAAAACAGGAATGTAGACATTTCTGCAAATCTTTTAAAAATAAAAACTCAAAAATGATGCGTCATATTCAGAGCCTTTGCTCAATACTTTGTTGATGCACTTTCCTGCCTTAAAGGCCTACTGAAACCCACTACTACCGACCACGCAGTCTGATAGTTTAAATATCAATGATGAAATATTAACATTGCAACACATGCCAATACGGCCTTTTTAGTTTACTAAATTGCAATTTTAAATTTCCCGCGGAGTTTCTTGTTGAAAACGTCGCGGAATGATGACGCGTGCGCGTGACGTCCCGGGTTGCAGGGAACATATTAGCGCTGCTCCATTCGCGGATAAAAGTCGTCTCTCTTCATGGCGCAATTAAACAGTATTCTGGACATCTGTGTTGCTGAATCTTTTGCAATTTGTTCAATTAATAATGGAGAAGTCAGAAGAGAAAGATGGAGTTGGGAAGCTTTAGCCTTTAGCCACACAAACACACGGTTTAAAATTCCCGGAGATGAAACTTTACTATGGATCAGAGCGGTCAAGCGAACAAGGTTCCCGACCACTTGTCAACCGGCAGGTTTCGGTGAGAAAATTGTGGTAAAAAGTCGCCTCTTACTGGAGATCAGCTGAGCTTGCGCCGTCCATGCAGCTGCCGTCGACTTCCCTCAGACACTGGCGTCAAGACACCCGTGGACACACCCCTCTGACTATCAGGTACTATTAATCTCACTAAAACACTAGCAACACAATAGAAAGATAAGGGATTTCCCAGAATTATCCTAGTAAATGTGTCTAAAAACCTCTGAATCCGTCCCAATGCAATCAGCTTTTTTTTTTACTTTATTTATTTATGTTTTCTCGTCCTTTGCTATCAATATCCTCATCCACGAATCTTTCATCCTCGCTCAAATTAATGGGGAAATTGTCGTTTTTTCGGTCCGAATAGCTCTTGCTGCTGGAGGCTCCCATTATAAACAATGTGAGGACGTGAGGAGCCCTCACCCTTGTGACGTCATCGTCTGCGACTTCCATGCAGCTGCCGTCGACTTCCCTCAGAGACTGGCGTCAAGACACCCGTGGACACACCCTTCCGACTATCAGGTACTGTTAATCTCACTAAAACACTAGCAACACAATAGAAAGATAAGGGATTTCCCAGAATTATCCTAATAAATGTGTCTAAAAACATCTGAATCCGTCCCAATGCAATCGCCTTTTTTTTTACTTTATTTATTTATTTATTTATTTTTTCTCGTCCTTTGCTATCAATATCATCATCCACAAATCTTTCATCCTCGCTCAAATTAATGGGGAAATTGTCGTTTTCTCGGTCTGAATAGCTCTTGCTGGAGGCTCCCATTATAAACAATGTGAGGACGTGAGGAGCCCTCACCCTTGTGACGTCATCGTCTGCGACTTCCGGTAAAGGCAAGGCTTTTTTATCAGCACCAAAAGTTGCGAACTTTATCGTGGATGTTCTCTACTAAATCCTATCAGCAAAAATATGGCAATATCGCGAAATGATCAAGTATGACACATAGAATGGACCTGCTATCCCCGTTTGAATAAGAAAATCTTATTTCAGTAGTCTTTTTGAAGTGTTGGTTGTCATCTGTGCATTGCTGCATTCATCTTTCCCTCTATCCGTACGAGCCGGGCCAAAACCAACTCTTTGCCACCTGCCACATCAACAGTAGCCACTCGCTCTCGCTCACCTGTGCCAAACACCTGCACTCGTTCGACCCGCTGATGCGTTGACGGCCACACAAAATGTCGGACAACTCCAACACCCCACAAAGTGTCCATTTCAGGTCTCCACACGATGACTCCTCAATCAGATGTGTGCTTATTCTACTGTCATGTATTAAGAATGTTCATTTTTGAATAGTATTCATGAAATGCTGTTACGAGGATAAATAAATGCTAACAAAAACTACGAATGTTATACACAGAAAGTTACAACAACGTACATTTTAAGTTACAAGAATGTAAATTTGATCCCATGCTTACATTTCATTGTACTAAATGTGAATATTGTAAGGGGAACTCTCTGAAAGTGGGTACACATTATTTCCAAAGTAGAAATCCTGGTTCCACATACTAGTACATAGCTCATGAAAACAATTTTTTGTTTGTTTTTTACTTTCATTCTAAGTGGGCCAAATCACTTAAGATCATATGTTTCATATAAAATAAACTCTCGTTTTTTTTATTGCAGAATTGAAAAAAAATTTGCTGATTATGATTACTAATGTCCAGTTCTTGTTTTACTATCAATTTTCTAAATAAGAACGATAATAAGTTGCAATTGCAATGGAGGGTTTTTGTTTAGTTTTTTTTGTGTTACACCCTAAAAAGTGTTAATACTGTAAGTATTGTATTTAGTACATACCAGCTGTTTCATTGTAGCTTAGTTGTGGTTTTACCTAACAAATTTGGAGGTGTTGAAATCGCCATGTAAAATCGCATGTCGGTAGCAAAGCCGATGTATCAGCATCGAGCTTGGGCATTTTTTGGAAAAGTGGAGCCTTGCTTACTTGGAGCGTTTTTTTTTTTTTAGTCATTTGTTTTGATGGCATTGAAAATTGCAACATTACTGGTGGGCTCTCAGTGCTGCTGGAGTGATCGGCGAGGGCCCAAGTGCAAAAAGTCAGAAACTGGGCATGACAACCATGTCCAAAACGTGGACATGGCGGGATTTGGTTGGTGCCTAAGAAATATGTCACAATGATGTTTGATCTCTACGTTACACCCGGTCACCATTTTGTTGTGTCGTTCTTTTTTTTTTTTTAAACCAGAAAAAGGTCATAATGATTTATGATCACTGCGTCAGAACCGGAAGTAGGTCTACATCCGGTACGGTTAAAGGCCCACTGAAACCCATTACTACCGACCATGCAGTCTGATAGTTTATATATCAATGATGAAATATTAACATTGCAACCCATGCCAATACGGCCTTTTTAGTTTACTAAATTGCGATTTTAAATTGCGCGCGAAGTATCCTGTTACAAACGTCGGTATGATAACACGTGCGCGTGACGTCTCGGATTGTAGCGGACATTTTTTTCCAGCCCGATCCCAGCTATAAGTAGTTTGCTTTAATCGCATAATTACACAGTATTCTGGACATCTGTGTTGCTGAATCTTTTGCAATTTGTTCAATTAATAATGGAGACGTCAAAGAAGAAAGATGTTGGTGGGAAGCAGTGTATTGCAGCTGCCTCTAGCATCACAAACACAGCTGGTGTTTCCTTGTTTACATTCCCGAAGGTGAAGCTTTACTATGGAACCGGCAGGTTTCGGTGAGAAAATTGTGGTAATAAGTTGGCTCTTACCGTAGATATGACCGGAACTTGCGTCGTTCCTCGTGTAAAAAGAGGAAGCTGCTACTCTCTTGCCTCCTCCGTGGCTTCCCTCAGAGACACTGGCGGTCACCACACCCGTGCCCACACCCCTCCAACTTTCAGGTACGACAGTATAACCTTTGTCACGATCTGCTACGCGGATCGTTTATTGTTTTGTCGTTTATATGTCTTTGTCTAGACTTGGCCGATTCCTGTGTTTGTGCACTTCCGGATGTAGCTCGTTGCCATGGTTTCTTATTTTGTCCCAGCTGCTATTCCTTTGTCGCACACCTGATGGCAATTAGTATATAAGCCTGCGTTATTACTTAGTCCGGCCTCGGCTCATTGTTTACTTTACGCAACAAGTCACGTATGTATTGGGTCTTATGTTTTCCATGTGCTAAGTTCCGCCTTAGTTTTGCGTGCGGTCGGCACGTCACATTTTTGTACTTTTGTCTCCAGCTAAGTTTAGCATTAGCTTCCCGGGCGTAGGCACGCGCTTTAGTTTCACTTTTGGTACCAGTGTTCTTTTGTTTTCTATATTAAAATCCTGCCTGTCTGGTCGAAGTGCATCCACGAAGTGGCAACTCCGCGCAGCAAGTGCGCCGCAACGCGTGACAAACTCACTACAACACTAGTAACATAATAAGCAGAATTATACTAGTAAATGTGTCTAATAACATTTGAGCCGCTCCCACTGCCCTGTCTTTTTTTTTTCCTAGTCCTTCACTCTCACTTTCCTCATCCTCGAATCTTTCATCCTCGCTCAAATTAATGGGGAAATCGATGCTTTCTCGGTCCGAATCGCTCTTGCTGCTGGTGGCCATGATTGTAAACAATGTGAGGATGTGAGGAGCTCCACAACCCGTGACGTCACGCGCACATCGTCTGCTACTTCCGGTACAGGCAAGGCTTTTTTATTAGCGACCAATAGTTGCAAACTTTATCGTCGATGTTCTCTACTTAATCCTTTCAGCAAAAATATGGCAATATCGCGAAATGATCAAGTATGACGCATAAAATAGACCTGCTATCCCCGTTTAAATAAGAAAATCTAATTTCAGTAGGCTTTTAATATATGGAAAAAGTGTTGTTTTCCTAAAAATTAACCTCCATCGTAACTGCCTTTTGTATTATTGGAACATACATGTTTCATAAAGGATAGTTATTGCAAGATCACTGTAAAAAAAAAAAATGGGGGAATGGGTCAAGGGATGCTGGGGGTCTTCTTACCCTTGGTCCCCTCACTCTGGGACCTCTTGTCCGCCGCAGACCACCTCCCCTTGCGCTGCATTAATTGGCTGTCAAAATGTGCTGAATTAACAGATTAATGAGCATGAATTTGAATCCTAAATTTGGCAAAAAAGGGGGATGGATGCGTGCTGAGGGGCAGGCTCTCCCCCACCCCCGCGCCGCGACCCCTCCCCTCCCGTGCGCGGATATGCATCCAGGACATTTGAGCGGATTGCATTTCATTAGTTTGATTTGAGCGGACAGCGCTAAGCTGCTGAGGGCTCTGCGCTGACAGCTAATTACAGGAATCAGACATGTCCACTGATAGAGAACAATGGGCCGGCATGAGCCCGCCTCGCCGGGGGAGCGGCCCTGCACACCACAACTGCATTCGACTAATAAAGTCCAACAATGGGCAACATTTACTCCCTTTAAAGGGAGAGAGAATGCTTAATTGGCTGCTTACCTTCCACCTCACCTTCCAGCTCAGATGGAAACAAAGAAAATTTACAAAATGTCCTTCAAAAGCTCACCTGAAGTCCTCTGTCCTGGATTTAGTACGCCACCATGTGTGTGCACGCGGCAAACCAACACGTGGTTTCGGCGAGCTGCAAAGTATTTTTTTCAACTGCCGAATTTTTGGAGCCTCACAATAGTGCATAAATAATAGCTTATATGTAATGGATTATGTTTTGATTCTGAAGTCATGTCGATTGTTGAAGGACTTGAAGAAAAAAGTATTTAGTCAGCCATGAATTGTGCAAGTTCTCCCACTTAAAATGATGACAGACATCTGTAATTTTCCTCATAAGTACACTTCAACTGTGAGAGACAGAATGTGAAAAAACATTTTTTTTTGTAAATTATGGTGGAAAATAAGTATTTGGTCAACCATTCAAAGCTCTCACTGATGGAAGGAGGTTTTGGCTCAAAATCTCACGATACATGGCCCCATTCATTCTTTCCTTAACACGGATAAATCGTCCTGTCCCCTTAGCAGAAAAACAGCCCCAAAGCATGATGTTTCCACCCCCATGCTTCACAGTAGGTGTGGTGTTCTTGGGATGCAACTCAGTATTCTTCTTCCTCCAAACACGACGAGTTGAGTTTATACCAAAATGGATACATGGATGATACAGCAGAGGATTGGGAGAATGTCATGTGGTCAGATGAAACCAAAATAGAACTTTTTGGTATAAACTCAACTCGTCGTGTTTGGAGGAAGAAGAATACTGAGTTGCATCCCAAGAACACCAAACCTACTGTGACGCATGGGGGTGGAAACATCATTCTGCTAAGGGGACAGGACGATTTATCAGTGTTCAGAAAAGAATGAATGGAGCCATGTATCGTGAGATTTTGAGCCAAAACCTCCTTCCATCAGTGAGAGCTTTGAATATATTCCAATTGAAAAAAATATATAAAGATAGAACGATAAGATCATATGGACAGCCATAAGTGTTTACATTTTGTTTTTTATTTATTATTTTACTTATTTTTTGTCTGGTTTGGTATTTGCTCTGTATCATTCCGTGAGGTGTATATTATATTATTACTATTATTTTCTTGGTTTGGTTTATACTTTATGAAGTTTTGCACTTGTTGTGTTTTTCTTGTGTTTTTTGTTTTTGATTGTTTCATCACATTTGGATATATGTGTCGGCTTAAATGATATTCATGAAGTAAGATAATGTATTATGTCAAAGGGGGCAGGAAATTATAAGATTTTCTTCATCCTGCTCCTTCTCAGGAATTGTGTGAATTTAAATTGTATAATTGTGATATAATTATTTATCGTTCTAAATGCACATCAATGAATGAGATAAATAAAAATGAAAATGAAAATGAAAATGGTTGACCAAATACTTATTTCCCACCATAATTTAAAAATAAATTCTTAAAAATTCCTACAATATGAATTCCTGGATGTATTTTTTCACATTCTGTCCCTCACAGTTGAAGTGTACCTATGACGGAAATTACAGACCTCTGTCATCATTTTAAGTGGGAGAACTTGCACAATCTGTGCCTGACTGAATACTGTTTTGCCCCACTGTACGTGCATTGCGTAAACTGTGATAATTCCAAACTGGCATTTGTCCACTACTGAACAGCCATAAAAATATTATGACCCTCCCAATATATTACACTAAATAGATCCATTCATACATTATATTACTTTCACGTAAAAAAAAAAATCAACAACTACTTTTTTAAAGGTGTGGTGACTTCTTTTATTTGTTTAGTAGTAACAAATTCCTTGTTCATGTATCGAATTAGGGCTGGGTGATATGGTCTATTTTTAATATCGTGATATTTTTAGGCCATATCGCGATATACGATATATATCTCGGTATTTTGCCTTAGCCTTGAATGAACACTTGATACATATAATCACAGCAGTATGATGATTATTTGTGTCTGCATTAAACATTCTTGTTCATACTGCATTAATATATGCCCATTTTAAACTTTTGTCATGCCTGTATATCACTTTTATGTTTGATCATGTTTATGTTTTTTTTTTGGACTCTTGTTTCCCGTTTTGCACTTCCTGGTTTTGTTTGTTTCCATAGTCACTCATTAGTTTCCACCTGGTCTCCAAGTCACACCCCTGTCCTCAGCCTCACACCTGGTAGTAATAATCATCACAGTCATTATTTATACCATTCTGTTTCTGTCCTCGCCCTGGGAACTTTGTTGTACCCCTTGCTTACTTACTATGACCACGCACCTAGCTTGCCTTGCCACGCTGAATATTGATTTGACCACGCCACGTAAGATCTTGTTTATATTCATGCCTCTGTGCAAGTTTTTGGTTTGTTTTGTACTATTGATAGTATCTTTTGTTTTATGAGCATATAGTCATGCCATTGTGCTATTTTGTTTGGAGTTTAGTATAGATTATTATCCGCCACTGAGCGCGCCCTTTGTTTTGCCTTTTTGTATTTAGTTTGTAAATAAATTAATCATGTACTCACATTCACCCCTGGCTCGTTCCAAATATTCTCTGCATCGAAGAAGCAAAACAAATCCAAGTCAAAGTCCTGACAACTTTCATGCAGAGAAGGAAATCACAACTAAATCAATTTACCAAAACTGTATTTATTAAAGTTATTAGCAGGGGACTTTTCAAATGATGCTACATATTAGCAGTAATGCTACTTTTGGTAGCAAGGCTTGTGCCCCACACTTGACAAATCACGGTTGTCCATTCGACATATTCTCACTGGACCCCCTGCTGTTTTTCTTGGGAATTAATTATTCCTTCATTTGTTACCAGATTTGCACCTTCTTTCTCTCGTATTATCCCTCGCAACACTCCGCTAGCATCACAACTAACGTTAGCCACGCTGTTACCTCTCTGCGCTTACACTCTGTGAGAAGGAGACACAAGAAGGAGTGAGAAGAGCCTGTAGTGCAGGGGTGCCCACACTTTTTCTGCAGGCGAGCTACTTTTCAATTGACCAACTCGAGGGGAAATACCTCATTTATATATATCATTTATATTTATTTATTTATGAAAGAGACATTTTTGTAAACAAGTTAAATGTGTTTAATGATAATACAAGCATGTGTAACACATATAGATGTCTTTCTTTCACGAAGACAAGAATATAAGTTGGTGTATTACCTGATTCTGATGACTTGCATTGATTGGAATCAGACAGTAATGATGATAACGCCCACATTTTCAAATGGAGGAGAAAAAAAGTTGTCCTTTCTGTACAATACCACATGAAAGTGGTTGGTTTTTGGCATCTAATTCATCCAGCTTCCGTACACTTTACAAGAAAAACATTGGCGGCAAATTCCGTAGCTTGCTTGATTGACATTCACGGCACCCGAGGGTCTTGTGAGATGACGCTGGCTGCTGCCAGTTCATTATTATGAAAAAATGACAGAGAGTAAGGCGAGAAACACTTTTTATTTCAACAGACTTTCGCGCCATCCCTTCCGTCAAAACTCTAAAGGCCGACTGCACATTTCCTATCTTCACAATAAAAGCCCTGCTCCATGCTGCCTGCGCTAACAAAATAAGAGTCTCGGAAAGCTGGCGTGCACAAGTGATGTGCACGCCAGCTTTCTGAGGGATCGCTTGTGCACGCCAGTTTTCCGAGACTCTGTATTTAGTTAGCGCAGGCAGCATGAAGCAGGGCTTTTATTGTGAAGATAGGAAATGTGCAGTCGGCCTTTAGAGTTTTGACGGAAGGTACAGCGCGAGAGTCTGTTGAAATAAAAAGTGTTTCTCGCCTTCCTCTCGGTCATATTTTCATAATAATGATCTTGCAGCAGCCAGCGTCATCTCACAAGACCCTCTTAGTACCGTGAATGTCATTTAAGTGACGTCTTGGTGAAGATTGATGATCACTAATTTTTAGGTCTATTTTTTTTTTAAAGCCTGGCTGGAGATCGACTGACACACCCCCCGCGGTCGACTGGTAGCTCGCGATCGACGTAATGGGCACCCCTGCTTCAGTGTAATGCCCGCAGCTAAAAGCAACGGCGTGAGAACGTATACTGGAATATTACGATATAGTCATTTTCTATATCGCACAGAGACAAACCCGCGATACATCGCATATATCGATATATCGCCCTTCCCTATACAGAATGCAGTCAACTTTGTTTTTTAATCAATGTATCAAACATCGGGGCCACATTGACTACTTTACACAGCAGGCCAAAGTGGCCCAGATCGTATTTTTTGGAAACCTTATTTTTTCCAGCTGACTGTTCACCCTGCAAGTAAAATGTGATCTTTATCAGACTCCAGTAGAAATGGGCACAGGCCCCAATGTGGCCTCGATGTCGCTAGCATGCGCAGTTCGATAAAGTGAAAACAAAAGAAGTTGACCGGATTCTGTAAATGAACAAAGAAGTCGCCACTACTACTACACAATAAAATCAAAGCCGCCACACATCAAAAATGAATCTTTTTTACGCGAAAGTAAATGAAAGTACCGTATTTTTCGGAATATAAGTCGCAGTTTTTTTCATAGTCTCCCCATGTCTAGCATTAAACGATTACAGTTGGTACAAAATGCGGCTGCTAGACTTTTGACAAGAACGTTTGATCACATTACGCCTGTACTGGCTCACCTGCACTGGCTTCCTGTGCACTTAAGATGTGACTTTAAGGTTTTACTACTTACGTATAAAATACTACACGGTCTAGCTCCAGCCTATCTTGCCGATTGTATTGTACCATATGTCCCGGCAAGAAATCTGCGTTCAAAGGACTCCGACTTATTAGTGATTCCCAAAGCCCAGAAAAAGTCTGCGGGCTATAGAACGTTTTCAATTCGGGCTCCAGTACTCTGGAATGCCCTCCCGGTAACAGTTCGAGATGCTACCTCAGTAGAAGAACTAAAGTCTCACCTTAAAACACATTTGTATACTCTAGTCTTTAAATAGACCTCCTTTTTAGACCAGTTGATCTGCCGCTTCTTTTCTTTTTCTCTTATGTCATAAGAGGCCATGGATAAAGTACTGGCTGTCCAGAGTCGGGACCCAGGATGGACCGCTCGTCCAGAGTCGGGACCCAGGATGGACTGCTCGCCTGTGCTTGGGACATCTCTGCGCTGCTGATCCGCCTCCGCTTGGGATGGTTTCCTGCTGGCTCCGCTGTGGACGGGACTCTCGCTGCAGTGTTGGATCCGCTTTGGACTGGACTCTCGCGGCTGTGTTGGATCCATTATGGATTGAACTTTCACAGTATCATGTTAGACCCGCTCGACATCCATTGCTTTCGTTCTCTCCAAGGTTCTCATAGTCATCATTGTCACCGACGTCCCACTGGGTGTGAAGTGAAGTGAAGTGAAGTGAATTATATTTATATAGCGCTTTTCTCGAGTGACTCAAAGCGCTTTTACATAATGAAACCCAATATCTAAGTTACATTTAAACCAGTGTGGGTGGCACTGGGAGCAGGTGGGTAAAGTGTCTTGCCCAAGGACACAACGGCAGTAACTAGGATGCCGGAAGCGGGGATCGAACCTGGAACCCTCAAGTTGCTGGCACGGCCACTCTACCAACCAAGCTATACCCCCCCTGTGTGAGTTTTCCTTACCCTCATGTGGGCCTACCGGAGCTGTCGTAGTGGTTTGTGTTGTGGTTTGTGCAGCCCTTTGAGACACTAGTGATTTAGGGCTATATAAGTAAACATTGATTGATTGATAGTTTGGCTGGGGGTGCGACTTATACTCAGGAGCGACTTATGTGTGGAATTATTAACACATTACTGTAAAATATCAAATAATAATATTTAGCTCATTCACGTAAGAGACTAGACCAGTGGTTCTTAACCTGGGTTCGATCGAACCCTAGGGGTTCGGTGAGTCGGACTCAGGGGTCAAGACACAGCAGTTAAGACACACCAGACTCATGAATTGATTAACGTGGACCCCGACTTAATTAAACAAGTTGAAAAACTTATCCGGGTGTTACCATTTAGTGGTCAGTTGTACGGAATATGTACTGAACTGTGCAATTTTACTAATAAAAGTGTCATTCAATCAATTAATCAATCAATTGTGTAATCAATCAATCAATGTTTGTTTATTTAGCCCCAAATCACAAATGTCTCAAAGGACTGCACAAATCATTACGACTACAACATCCTCGGAAGAACCCACAAAAGGGCAAGGAAAACTCACACCGAGTGGGCAGGGAGAATTCACATCCAGTGGGACGCCAGTGACAATGCTGACTATGAGAAACCTTGGAGAGGACCTCAGATGTGGGCAACCCCCCCCCACTCTAGGGGACCGAAAGCAATGGATGTCGAGCGGGTCTAACATGATACTGTGAAAGTTCAATCCATAGTGGCTCCAACACAGCCGCGAGAGTTCAGTTCAAGCGGATCCAAGACAGCAGCGAGAGTCCCGTCCACAGGAAACCATCTCAAGCGGAGGCGGATCAGCAGCGTAGAGATGTCCCCAACCGATACAGGCGAGCGGTCCATCCTGGGTCTCGACTCTGGACAGCCAGTACTTCATCCATGGTCATCGGACCGGACCCCCTCCACAAGGGAGGGGGGGACATAGGAGAAAGAAAAGAAGCGGCAGATCAACTGGTCTAAAAAGGAGGTCTATTTAAAGGCTAGAGTATACAGATGAGTTTTAAGGTGAGACTTAAATGCTTCTACTGAGGTAGCATCTCGAACTGTGTAGATAAAAACTTCTCCCTATCGGCGTATCTGTACTGTAAAGTTGAAATTTGAATGACAATAAAAAGGAAGTCTAAGTATTATGGATACCCTCAAACAATGTTACCTCTAATTTTCCATCTGATTTGCAAGTCTGTAATTTGTTGTGAGTTCATGCACTTTGTTGGATTTGTTCTTTGAACAAGGTGATGTTCATCCACGGTTCATGTTGTGCACTAGTAAAAAAAAATAAAAATAAAAATTACTTTGTATTGAATTTGGAAAAAAAAACAAAAAATATAAGCATATTTTTCACTAAAGAAGGGTTCGGTGAATGTGTATATGAAACTGGTGGGGTTCGGTACCTCCAACAAGGTTAAGAACCACTATAAGATTTCATGGGATTTTTCGATTGAGAGTGACGGATTGTTTGGTAAACGTATATCATGTTCTATATGTTATAGTTATTTGAATGACTCTTACCATAATATGTTATGTTAACATACCAGGCACCTTCTCAGTTGGTTATTTATGCCTCATATAACGTACACAAATTCAGCCTGTTGTTCACTATTCTTTATTTATTTTAAATTGCCTTTCAAATTTCTATTCTTGGTGTTGGGTTTTATCACATAAATTTCCCCCAAAAATGCGACTTATACTCCTATATATCTTTTTTTCCCCTTCTTTATTATGCATTTTCGGCAGGTGCGACTTATACTCCGGAGCGACTTATACTCCGAAAACTACGGTAATATAATGTATGAATGGATGTATATAGTGTCATATATTTGGAAGGGTTGCAATCTTGTTATGGATGTAAAGTAGAGGAGACACGGGCATCGGCCACAGTGTCCCTTCCAGTCCTTCAACAATCGCAATTTCTTCAGAATCAAAATATATCAAAACAAAATACCCCAATTATGAGATAAGTCATCATTTTGAGATAAAAAGTCAAAATTATGACATAAAACATCATAATTATGAAATAGTTTGGACTTTATCTCATAGTTCTGCCTTTAATTTTATAACTATGACTTTTTATTGATTAATCGTGACTTTTTATCTCATATTTATGACTTTATCACATAATTTTGAATTGTATCTCCCATTTTCACATTTGTATCGAATTAAAAATATTTTTTTTCCCCAAGGTACACATTTCTAATTATGAACGTAAATTTGACTGTAAAAATACGATATTGAGCTTCATGTAAGCCCGTTTTTGCGACAGAAAAAAGTACCCTAGTTAAGTCGTAATAATGATGAGAAAAAGTCAAAATTGTGAGATAAAATGTCATAATTTGGATAGTTTTGACTTTTTATCCAACAGTTGTAGCTTTTCATCTCATCATTTTAATTTGTTATCGCATATTTTTGACTTTGTATCACGTAATTTAAACTCTTTATCTCTTCATTTCGACTTTTTTATCTCAAATGTTTGACTTCTTATCTAATTCAGTCTCATTTTTATTTCACAAAGTTTAACAACAATATTTTAAATAGAGTTGGCACAAATATCGGCGTGCATCATACTTGCCAACCTCGAGACCTCCGATTTCGGGAGGTGGGGTGTGGGGGGTGTGGTCGGGGGTAGGGCGGAGGCGTGGTTTGGGGCGTGGTTTGGGGGCGTGGTTAAGACGGGAGGACTATATTTACAGCCAATTCACCAACTCGAGTATTTCATGTATATATATATATATTTCATATATATGTATGTATATATATATATATATATATTTTTTTTTTTTTTTTTTTTTTTTTATATACATTATTGTATGAAATACATGACTTTCATTGAATTCTAGCTATATATATTTATTTTATTATACATATAAATAAAAGAAGTAGTTGAATTTCAGACGGCACCTATCAAATACACAGTAATAAAAACACAGTTGTACTACTAACTGTACTGTGCTTGATGGTTAAAAAAAAAACAACAACAACACTTACCTTTTACTATTTAAATAACGTCACTTCCGAGTTTCCAGAAGATGGCGCCAGTACTGTATGTGCTTTGGCCTGGCGTCTCTCGCTGTCAGCTCTGTTCGTTTTTGTTTTGTTTGCGTCTATTTTCGTCTCTGTCGTCCTCTCCCCTGCCACCTGCGGGCTGTGTGTCGGGCCCCACCTCGATTAGCTGCGCCCTTGGAAGTGCTGGCCCCCGCCAGGTCCGGTCTTGTGAACGCAAGATCTTTGACAAACAAAACGTTTATCCTGAAGGATTTCTTCACTTCCCGCGGACTTCCTCTGTATGACGGAAACATGGCTGAGAGCCAGTGAGTCCGCCCCTCTTAATGAACTTCTGCCTCCGGAGTGTTCCTACTTTAATTCTCAGCGGTCGTCCGGTCGAAAAGGGGGAGGATTAGCAGTCGTTTTTAAAAATGACTTTAAACGCCGTCAGATCCGCCTGCAATCCTCCTTTTCAAGCTCCGAACTGTGCATGAGGGGACGTGGCTCCAGCTCGGGCTAAATTTCGGGAGATTTTCGGGAGAAAATTTCTTCTGGGAGGTTTTCGGGAGAGGTGCTGAATTTCGTGAGTCTCCCGGAAAATCCGGGAGGGTTGGCAAGTATGGCGTGCATATACGTGAGCTTTTTATTTTTCAACTCATTTACATAAACACCTAACATGTAAACAAATACGCCACAGCGTCACTTCCGATCTGTGTCTAATCTACTTAACAGTCAGAAAAAGATTACAACCCTCCCAAATATATTCATATAACATTTGTCACAGTTGGGGTTAAAAGCTAATTTTACTTAATTTAACAATTGTATGTGAGTAATAGTGTTTCAAATATAACAATCCAACTGTTTTCCTCTATTTCTTTAATGAATTTGCAAAAATCAAGCGAGGAAAATATGGCTAAAGATTAGTTTGTGAGTATACTAATAAGTCACTCAGAAAGGTCTTCTTTTTCCATGTGAAAGTATACGTGTAGTTGGGATGTAACTATATGAAAATATCAAATCGCTACAAACTTTTCACAATCGTTATTGTGGCGGTATGGTTGAATGTGCTTAAAATGTACACACACTGAAAACTTTTAAACACACTGAAATAAACGGGTGTTTCATCACATTTCGGAAAGGAACACTGCAGAAAACAGGATGTTGTAATGACGTAAGCAGGTTCGTCTTTTATTTATTTATTTTTTTACATCAAATTGTGCTAACCATTTCATTAAGTAAAAATCGGTCAGCAAAATTTGAGTGTTTGAAAATTCAGTTTGTTAAAAAACTGTGTTAAAACAAGTGCTCAAATATTCAAAACTTACCCTTCCGGTCTTTTAAGACTGAAACAATCGATCCTATCACAGAATCATCCAATGAGGTACTTCTGTCTTAACTGAAGTGAATTCTGAACAAATATTTCTACATTGAATTTTTCTGCACTCAGTATTTCTACACTGATTTTTTCTACACTGGATGTTTATACATTGGATTTATATACACTGTTTTTTTCTGTACCAATTTTTTAAACATACATTTTTTCCACTGATTTTTCTTAAACTGAACTTCAACACACTGCATTTTAAAACAGTGAATTTTAGTAGATTTGGAGTGATTCATCAAATTATTCTGACAATTTTAATTGAATAAAAAAGATATTTGCCTACATACAGTGTTTTAGAACTCACTGTAATAAAAATCACTGTCCAAAAAAACAATGTATAAAAAATTAATGTAAAAAAAAAAATCGAAAATGTGAGTCTATTTATGGGAACTGAGTCTTAAGTTTTGAAGGAACAAATATTTCTGGACTAAACATTTTTACACACTGAAATGTTTTATATACAGAATTTTTTCCACTTAATTTTTATAGAAAATATTGTTTTAAATTGCATTTTAAAACGCTGCATTTTAACAAACTAATTTTTACAAAACAAATTGCTCACATATTTGTTTTCAATAACATTGTCAATAATATTGTCAGCATACAGTATGGACCCTAGATGAAACTTGGTGAGAGGAAGAGTTGGAGTTAGTCGTTTTGCAAGGCAGTCTGCTGAAAATGATGGAAAGCGCCACTCTACTCATGCTCTGGTCCAATTGGAATTATCACAAAACAGATTTTAAAATTATAATCACTCTATACTGCTATCTTACGGCTGAAGTGGATACTGCACGCAATGCATTTGTCACGTTTCATGTGGCCATATGAACTCCCTCCTGACTTTGATTTGAGAAATTCAGTCACACAAATAGTGTAAAAAAAATAAAGCTTTCATAATAAAAATATAAATGAATCTCGATGGAAGTGCAGGGTCTTCAGTTTTTGAAGCAACTAATATTTCCGCACTGCATTTTAAAGCACTCAGTTTTTATTTTTTACCTGAAATTTTTGACATTTTTGAACATTTTAAAGGGGAACATTATCACCAGACTTATGTAAGTGTCGATACATGTTGCAGAAAAAAGACCATATGTTTTTTTAACCGATTTCTGAACTCTAAAAGGGTGAATTTGGCGATTTAAACGCCTTTCAATTGTTCGCTGTCGGAGCGATGACCTTTTACCCGTGACGTTACAATGGGAAGCAATCAACCATTTTCTCAAACACATTACACAAACAAGTCAAATCAGCTCTGTTATTTTCCGTTTTTTCGACTGTTTTCCGTACCTTATAGACATCATACCTCGTTGGTGTGTTGTTGGAGGGTCTAACAACACGATCAGGGACGGATTCAAATTGTCTTACGTGGAGTGTGCATCGATTAGCACGGCATGCTAATCGATGCTAACATGGCAAAAATGGCAAGAATGTGTGGATATCCTGCGGCACTCAAAGCAGATGCATTTCCAACCATAAAGTCAACGAAATCACAAAGGTGAGTTTTGTTGATGTTATTGACTTATGTGCTAATCAGACATATTTGGTCACGGCATGACTGCCAGATAATCGATGCTAACATGCTGTTCAGGCTAGCTGTATGTACATTTGTAGCTATATTTGCATCCAGCCTTTCCCTCCACCCACATTTAATGCCAAACAAACACTTACCAATTGACGGATTTAAGTTGTTCCAGTGGTCAAAAGATGCAATCGTTGGTTAGAAGGCGATCGCCGAATAGCTTCAATAGCTATTAGCTCAATAGTTTCAGTTTCTTCTTCAATTTCGTTTTCGCTATCTGCCTCCACACTCCAACCATCTGTTTCAATACATGCGTAATCCGTGTCTGAATCCGAGCTAATGTCGCTATATCTTGCTGTTCTATCCGCCATGTTTGTTTGTATTGACATCCCTATGTGACGTCACAGGAAAATGGACGGGTGGATTTACAGATAGCGAAAATCAGGCACTTTAAAGCCTTTTATCGGGATATTCTGTAACAGTTAGTTGGTGATGAACCCCATGATGCAGAGATGGAGGCAGGCATGGAGTGAGCAAACATGATTTTAATATAAATACTAAGACAAAACCAAATAAAGGGTTCAAACCAAAAGCGCGCACGTGGGCGGATAAAAAACAAAAGGCCTTTAGCATAGAAGCTAACAAGAAACAAAAAGGAACTTTAGCATGGAAGCTTGAGGATAACAAACAGAAAAACTGGAAATAGCTATGGTTAACAAAAACAACTTACCGCTACGATGACCAGGACAAGACGTAGCACAACAGGTAATAGCTGAAATGATGCCAGACACGACAGGTAGCAAAGACACAAGAGTGACATGAGGCACAATGATCCAGCAACTGACACAAGACAAAGGAGGTACAAATAGGAGCCGGCTGATTGGCAACGGGTGTGGCCGGATGCCAATCAGCTGCAGCTGAAGGGGAACACAGCACTCAGGGAACAAGACAGGAAGCTGACAAAATAAGAGCATTAGACAGGAAATACTAAACACACAGAGGAGGAACACAGCACTCAGGGAACAAGACAGGAAGCTGACAAATTAAGAGCACTTGACAGGAACTAAAAGACAGGAAATACTAAACACAGGAAACAGACAAATGCAGAGGAAAAAACTAAAACATAGACAAACTGTCAGGGGCAAGCCTGACATATTCCACGACGGTTAAAATTTTGAAACAAACTTCGAAAAATAAAATAAGCCACTGGGGACTGATTTTTATTGGTTTTAACCCTATTGAAATTGTGATAATGTTCCCCTTTAATATTTTCAAACACTGTGTTGTCATACAATACAATTTTTAAATGTATATTTTTTTTAATGAAAATCTCATTAGTTGTTAAAAATAAAATAAGCTCACAAAATTAAAAGGCAGAAAATCAAGTTAAAAAAAAACAGTGTGTTGAGATCCGCTTTTTGGATCCTCCACATATTATTGTTTATTGTTCCATTTTTATTTTTTACTCTCCATCTGATCCTATTACTTCCTGTTTAAGTCGGTCACCATGGTTACTCATCAGTTCACCTGCTGCTCACGCCCCGCACACCTGCTACAGATAATCACCGTCACTTTATAAGCCGTCCTCTTTTGTTTGTTCAGCCTGGGTTCATAATTTGCTTTCACGCAACAAGTTACGCCTGCACTCTGTCATCGTATGTATATTCTCGCTAGCTTTTTACGCTCAGCCATTTGTTTATTCCAGCTCTCATGCTGTATGTTTTGTTTTACTCTTTAATGTGTCTATGTCCCAGTTTAGTTCTCATTTTTGTATATCATAGCTTTTATACTAGCGTCCTTTGTTTGTTTTATTCCACTAGCTCCAGCATTTTTGTTATATAGCTCTATTTGTTATTTAAATAAATTGTTTATATCTTACCTTTGCTGTGTTCACTTGACGCATCCTCGAGGGAATCGAACCCGGCATCACAATGCCGAACCGGCGTAACACAGTGTCCTATAAACTTTTGTAGTAAAAGACTGAAATAAACCAGTTATCAAATGGGTAAAAAGCCATTGTGGATGTGTTGAACCAATAGTATACTAGGGTTGACAGGAGTTTTTGGGTTCTTCCGTCATATTCGGGGCAACACCCACATGGCCGGTGGCGAGTGGCCAGGTGCGCTGACACAGACTATTATTTCGGGAGCGTGAAACACCATCTCCCAGCTTTTTGTGCCATTTTCAGGTCAGACCTTGAGGTCGTTTTCCGTCTTCTGTCCGGCTGATGGGAGCTAATGACCGCATGTGGCCGCGTTATGCAGGCCCAGCGACAGGGGGCTGCGGTGGTTGGCGTTGGTGCGGCGCCGTCCAGATGGGGTCAGCGCGAGGTGGCCGCCATGCTGACTGACAGGACAACGCGGTTTGTTAGGGAGATTTATCCCCGCCATGGATATCCTGTCCTCCAGTCGGGGGCTCTCGTGTCAATTTGTGAGCCCCTCGCTAGTCGCTCGGCCAGCTGACAGGTGAGCGACGGTATGGCGTTGGCTCTCCCTAATTGTACCCCGCAGTCCTGGCTGGGGAGGTTCGGCCTGTTAGCACTTTTCTGGCCCTGAGCGACCAGGCCTGGAGCTGTGGACAATAATGGACGACACAGCAGCTACAGGAAATGCTGACGTCTCTCAGGGTTCATGACTGACCGTGACTGACATCTCTGTGTATTTATTTTTGATATTTTTATTCGGACAAACCCTCTTCACCCCCCCACTTATGAGCTTTCTGTCCACACATGACGGCAATTTGCAAACAATAAATCAAAGTGCATTTACAGTGGGGCAAAAAAGTATTCAGTCAGCCACCGATTGTGCAAGTTCTCCCACTTAAAATGATGACAGAGGTCTGTAATTTTCCTCATAGGTACACTTCAACTGTGAGAGACAGAATGTGAAAAAAAATCCAGGAATTCACATTGTAGGAATTTTAAAGAATTTATTTGTAAATTATGTTGGAAAATAGGTATTTGGTCAACCATTCAAAGCTCTCACTGATGGAAGGAGGTTTTGGCTCAAAATCTCACGATACATGGCCCCATTCATTCTTTCCTTAACACGGAGCAATCGTCCTGTCCCCTTAGCAGAAAAACAGCCCCAAAGCATGATGTTTCCACCCCCATGCTTCACAGTAGGTGTGGTGTTCTTGGTATGCAACTCAGTATTCTTCTTCCTCCAAACACGACGAGTTGAGTTTATACCAAAATGGATACATGGATGATACAGCAGAGGATTGGGAGAATGTCATGTGGTCAAATTAAACCAAAATAGAACTTTTTGGTATAAACTCAACTCGTCGTGTTTGGAGGAAGAAGAATACTGAGTTGCATCCCAAGTACATAAGACCTACAATAACAATTTTGCTACAGTTTGATTATTATACAGGTTATGAAACGTAAATAAAGTATTGTTGGCGGGTTTTAATGCGTTTTTAAAATACTTTAGAGGCATAATGGATTGCTCCCATTAGCTGCATTACTAGCCACCAAGAACAAGCCATTTTTTACAAACTTGAATGAACAAAAAAAACACTTTTGTGTTCTTGTCTCTCATAATAATAGTGAACAATCGGCAACATTCCCCAAAAAGTGTAGTTTCCCTTCATTTTTTTAAATGATTTAATCATCTTTTCTCGTAATTGTTCGTAAATCATTTTAAATGTACTTGCTTAAGAATTGTGTTCTGAAAGATACCTTTATTGCTTAACCTCTGGGAATCAATCAATCAATCAATGTTTACTTATATAGCCCTAAATCACTAGTGTCTCAAAGGGCTGCACAAACCACTACGACATCCTCGGTAGGCCCACATAAGGGCAAGGAAAACTCACACCCAGTGGGACATCGGTGACAATAATGACCCAGTGGGACGTCGGTGACAATGATGACTATGAGAACCTTGGAGAGGAGGAAAGCAATGGATGTCGAGCGGGTCTAACATGATACTGTGAGAGTTCAATCCATAATGGATCCAACACAGTCGCGAGAGTCCAGTCCAAAGCGGATCCAACACAGCAGCGAGAGTCCCGTTCACAGCGGAGCCAGCAGGAAACCATCACAAGCGGAGGCGGATCAGCAGCGCAGAGATGTCCCCAGCCGATACACAGGCGAGCAGTACATGGCAACCGGATCGGACCGGACCCCCTCCACAAGGGAAAGTGGGACATAGAAGAAAAAGAAAAGAAACGGCAGATCAACTGGTCTAAAAAGGGAGTCTATTTAAAGGCTAGAGTAAACAAATCACTCAAATGCGGGGGATATTATAATTTCTTAGGGTCCCAAAGCGAAGACAATATTAAATGTAAGTCATATATATCTATATCTATCTATCTATATATATATATATATATATATATATATATGTATATATATATATATATATATATATATATATAGATAGATAGATATAGATATATATATATATGGCAGCATGTTGACAGAGGGGTTAGTGCGTCTGCCTCACAATACGGAAGTCCAGAGTGCAATCCCGGGCTCTGGATCTTTCTGTGTGGAGTTTCCATGTTCTCCCCGTGAATGCGTGGGTTCCCTCCGGGTACTCCGACTTCCTCCCACTTCCAAAGACATGCACCTGGGGATAGGTTGATTGGCAACACTAAATTGGCCCTAGTGTGTGAATGTGAGTGTGAATGTTGTCTGTCTATCTGTGTTGGCCCTGTGATGAGGTGGCGACTTGTCCAGGGTGTACACCGCCTTCCGCTCGAATGCAGCTGAGAAAGGCACCAGCGCCCCCCGCGACCCCAAAAGGGAATAAGCGGTAGAAAATGGATGGATGGATATAGATATATATATATATATATATATATATATATATATATATATATATATATATATATATATATTTATATATTTCGCGCTACGCCTTCATTTATCCCTAGCTCTCATGCTCTTAGCTGGCAGTCATGCCGTGACCAAATATGTCTGATTAGCACATAAGTCAATAACATCAACAAAACTCACCTTTGTGATTTTGTTGACTATATTGTTGGAAATGCATCTGCAGGATATCCATACATCTCTGTGCCATGTCTGCCTTATCATCGCCGGTAAAATGTGCAGACCAAACGATCGGGACTTTCGCATCTTGTGACACTGGAGCAACTTAAATCTGTCGATTGGTAAGTATTTGTTTGGCATTAAATGTGGGTGGAGAGAAAGGCTGGATGCAAATATAGCTACAAATGTACATATAGCAAGCCTACATAGCATGTTAGCATCGATTAGCATGCTGTGCTAATCGATGCACACTCCACTTAAGACAACCTGAATCCGTCCCTGATTGTTTTGTTACACCTTCCGACAACACACCGACGAGGCATGATGTCTCCAAGGTACGGAAAACAGTCGAAAAAACGGAAAATAACAGAGCTGATTTGACTTGGTGTTTGTAATGTGTTTGAGAAAATGGCGGACTGACTACCTAGGTGCCGTCACGTTGTGACGTCATCGCTCTGAGAGCAAATAATAGAAAGGCATTTAATTCGCCAAAATTCACCCATTTAGAGTTCGGAAATCGGTTGAAAAGATATATGGTCTTTTTTATCCAACATCAAGGTATATATTGACGCTTACATAGGTCTGGTGGTAATGTTCCCCTTTAATTGCATAATCACACAGTATTCTGGACGTCTGTGTTGCTGAATCTTTTGCGATTTGTCCATTTAATAAAGGAGACTATAAAGAACAATGCTGTTAGTGGAAAGCGGTGGATTGCAGCTGTCTTTAGCACCGAGACACGGCCGGTGTTTCTTTGTTTGTTGTGAAGCGGAGCGGTCAAGCGAACATGTTTACTTTACGTCAACCAGCATGTTTTTGGATGGGAAAATTGTGATATATATCTTACCGGAGACATCATTGGTCGTCGTCCCGCAGCAGCTGTCAAAAAAGGCAGCTTTGAGCTCGGCTCCTTGGCTTCTCTCAGAGACACTGTGTGTTCACCGCAGCCATCCGACCTCGAGGTATGTGTTTACAATCTCACTAAAACACTGTTAAAACAACAAGCAGATAAGAGATCTTCCAGAGTTGTCCTAGTAAATGTGTCTAATTACATCTGAAACGCTCACACTGCCGCCGCCCGGAGCCGCGCTTTTTTTTCTTTTTTTCTAGTCCTTCACTATCAATATCTTAATTTACGAATCTTTCATCGTCGCTCAAATTAATAGGGAAATTGTCGCTTTCTCTTTACGAATTGCTCTTACTGATGGAGGCTCCCATTATAAACAATGTGAGGACGTGAGGAGCCCTCACCCTTGTGACATCATCGTCTGCGACTTCCGGTAAAGGCAAGGCTTTTTTATCAGCACCAAAAGTTGCAAACTTTTTCGTCGATGTTCTCTACTAAATCCTTTCAGCAAAAAATATGGCAATATCGGAAAATGATCAAGTATGACACATAGAATGGACCTGCTATCCCCGTTTAAATAAGAAAATCTCATTTCAGTAGGCCTTTAAATGTGGGCATGTGCGTCTGTGTGCGTGGGTGTGTGTGTGTTTGTGTGTGTGTGTGTGGGTGGGTGGGGGGGTATTTGGCGAGGTGTGCCATTTCCTGGCTCATGAAGGCTTTGGTGCCAGCTGCACGGGGCTGCTTCCTGGGGGCAGATGCCTCCAGTGCTGCCTCCATGATCCCAGCTCTGTTTCTGTACCAGCCCCGCAGTCTGCTTCATGCCTCTGGGTGGTGGGGTGTCACGGGTAGGGAGGGCAGCTGAGGGGGCGGTGGAGGTTTTGGGGGTGGTTGGGTTAATATACTTATGCACAAACACCTCTTCCATGCGTCACACAAAGCACACATTGCTGGGATGCATGTCCGATACATGCGGCGTGCAGTCAGGAGCTCTTTCCAAGACATGACGTTTATTTTCAACATTTTGGTGGAATAATGTTTGACTGCCGGACGCAACAGGAAAGAAAGACGAGTTCCTTGTTTGACTTTTTCACATCAGCTCCTCCTCTTTACAGAGGCAGTGCTCCTCGCTGCCTCTTTGCTGGCGCCACACTGCCACCCAGCGGCGTACTGCGGTACTGCAGAGACAAGGTGTTAGTATAGTCTTTTTATTACCGGAGATTTATGTTTTTGTTTTATGAATTAACATACTTATACAAATGTCTGCAAAAGTTGTTGGGTTGTTGAATAAAAATGTGATTTTTTTCCTAATAAATTATTGTCGGTGAGTTAGCATTTTACCCCATAAGACCCAACGATGACAAAACTTTAAAAGTAATCATTTAAAGCAGTGGTTCTCAAATGGGGGTACGCGTACCCCTGGGTGTACTTGAAGGTATGCCAAGGGGTACGTGAGATTTTTAAAAATTATTCTAAAAATAGCAACAATTCAAAAATCCTTTATAAATATATTTATTGAATAATACTTCAACAAAATATGAATGTAAGTTCATAAACTGTGAAAAGAAATGCAACAATGCAATGTTCAGTGTTGACAGCTAGATTTTTTGTGGACATGTTCCATAAATATTAATGTTAAAGATTTCTTTTTTTGTGAAGAAATGTTTAGAGTGAAGTTGATGAATCCAGATGGATCTATATTACAATCCCCAAAGAGGGCACTTTAAGTTGATGATTACTTCTATGTGTAGAAATCTATATTTATAATTGAATCACTTGTTTGTTTTTCAATAAGATTTTAGTTTTGTTTTGTTTTTTCAAAATAGTTCAAGAAAGACCACTGCAAATGAGCAATATTTTGCACTTTTATACAATTTAATGAATCAGAAACTGATGACATAGTGCTGTATTTTACTTTCTTATCTCTTGTTTTCAACCAAAAATGCTTTGCTCGGATTAGGGGGTACTTGAATTAAAAAAATGTTCACAGGGGGTACATCACTGAAAAAAGGTTGAGAACCACTGGTTTAAAGGCCTACTGAAATGAGATTTTCTTATTTAAACGGGGATAGCAGGTCCATTCTATGTGTCATACTTGATCATTTCGCGATATTGTCATATTTTGCTGAAAGGATTTATTAGAGAACATCCACGATAAAGTTCGCAACTGGAGAAAAGCCCTGCCTCTACCGGAAGTCGCAGAAGATGACGTCACATGTTGATGGCTCTTCATATATTTACATTGATTTTAATGGGAGCCTCCAACAAAAACAGCTATTCTTACCGAGAAAACGACAATTTCCCCATTAATTTGAGTGAGGATGTAAGTTTCGTGTTTGAAGATATTGATAGCGACAGACTAGAAAAAAAAAAACGCAATTACAATCGCGTTGCATTGAGACGGATTCATATGTTTTTAGAGATATTTACTAGGATAATTCTGGGAAATGCCTTATCTTTCTATTGTGTTGCTAGTGTTTTAGTGAGTTTAACAGTACCTGACAGTCGGAACTGTACGTCCACGGCCGGGTGTAGACGCGCAGTGTCTCGGGGAAGTCGACGGCAGCTGTACGGGAGGCGCAAGCTCAACTGATATCCGGTAAGAAGCGACTTTTTAACCACAATTTTCTCACCGAAACCTGCTGGTTGACAAGTGGTCGGGATCCATGTCCGCTCTGATCCATAGTAAAGTTTCAACTCTGTGAATTTTAAACAAGGAATCACCGTGTGTTTGTGTGGCTAAAGGCTAATGCTTCCCAACTCCATCTTTCTACTGTGACTTCTCCAATATTAATTGAACAAATTGCAAATGATTCAGCAACACAGATGTCCAAAATACTGTGTAATTATGCCATTAAAGCAGACGACTTTTAGCTGTGTGTGTGTGCAGCGCTCATATTCATAACAGCCTGTGACGTCACGCGTACACGTCATCATTACTCGACGTTTTCTAGAAAAAAGTCCCAGGAAATTTAAAATTGCAATTTAGTAAACTACAAAGGCCTTATTGGCATGTGCTGCTGTGTTAATATTTCATCATTGATATATAAACTATCAGTGTGTGTGGTCGGTAGTAGTGGGTTTCAGTAGGACTTTAAAAATTATACGAATCCCTCAAAATAGCAGGAATGTAAGCTAGGTCATATCCAAATGCTTATTTTTGACCATTTGTACTCATTTTAAATCAATTTTACAATTGTATGGGAGCTGGTTGTGGACCTGGGAAGGAGGAGTACTCCGGTGACCCCTGTTTCCATCAGGGGGATCGATGTGGACATGGTTGAGGATTACAAATACCTCGGACAACAAGCTGAATGGGTCAAAACACGCTGAGGCCCTCTACAAGAAGGGACAGAGCCGTCTCTACTTCCTCAGGAGGCTAGGATCCTTCAACGTCTGTACAAAGATGTTGAAGATCTTCTACGAGTCGGTGGTGGCGAGCGCTTTCTTGTACGCTGTGGCTTGCTGGGGCAGCGGGCTGAGAGCGAGGGACGCTAACAGACTGGACAAGTTGGTAGAGAAGGCCAGTAACGTGGTGGGAGTGGAGCTAGACTCTCTGGCGGTGGTGTCAGAGAGGAGAAGTCTAGCAAAACTCCTAGCCATTATGGACAACACCTCCCACCCACTACACTCGGACCTTGCGGAGAGAATGAGCATGTTCAGTGGAAGGCTCAGACTCCCAAAATGTAACACGGAACGACACAGGAGGTCTTTTATACCGACTGCCATCAGACTGTATAATGCATACGTTCCTTGACTGCACTTAAATGTAGAATATATGTAGAATATATTTATATTATTCACATATTATATATTATATATATAATATATATTATATATTATATATTATATATATAATATATGTCGTATATTCTTTATAACTATTATTGTTTATTGTGAGGGAACTGTGGTGCTGAATTTCCCCCAGGGATCAATAAAGTACTTTCTATTCTATTGTATTCTATTCTATTCTATTAGGTCGTCAAACGTTACAATTCAACAGTTCTTACAATATTCTTTAAGTGAATTTATAGAAAACCTGTCAGAAAAATGTTGCTGTCCCAAAAACAGCAACTTTTCATGTAAGGATTTTTTTTTTAATTCAAGCTCATTAAAAATTGATTTAACAATTGTAACACATTAGCAGTGCGACAAATTATACAACTCAACAGTTCTTACTATATTCCATCCATCCATCCATCTTCTTCCGTTTATCCGAGGTCGGGTTGCGGGAGCAGCAGCCTAAGCAGAGAAGCCCAGACTTCCCTCTCCCCAGCAACTTCATTCTGCTCTTCCCGGGGCGTTCCCAGGCCAGCCGGGAGACATAGTCTTCTCAACGTGTCCTGGGTCTTACCCGTGGCCTCCTACCGGTTGGACGTGCCCTAAACACTTCCCTCGAGAGGCGTTCGGGTGGCATCCTGACCAGATGCCCGAACCACCTTATCTGGCTCCTCTCCATGTGGAGGAGCAGCGGCTTTACTTTGAGTTCCTCCCGGATGGCAGAGCTTCTCACCCTATCTCTAAGGGAGAGCCCCGCCACCTGGCGGAGGAAACTCATTTCAGCCGCTTGTACCCGTGATCTTATCCTTTCGGTCATGACCCAAAGCTCATGACTATAGGTGAGGATGGGAACATAGATCGACCGGTAAATTGAGAGCTTTGCCTTCCGGCTCAGCTCCTTCTTCACCACAACAGATCGGTACAACGTCCGCATTACTCAAGACAATCCACTCTTCCCCCACTCGTGAACAAGACTCCTAGGTACTTAAACTCCTCCACTTGGGGCAGGGTCTCCTCCCCAAACCGGAGATGGCACGCCACCCTTTTCCGGGAGAGAACCATGGACTCAGACTTGGAGGTGCTGATTCTCATTCCGGTCAAAACCAAAAAGTTCTATTTTGGTTTCATCTGGCCACATGACATTCTCCCAATCCTCTGCTGTATCATCCATGTATCCATTTTGGTATAAACTCAACTCGTCGTGTTTGGAGGAAGAAGAATACTGAGTTGCGTCCCAAGAACACCATAGCTACTGTGAAGCATGGGGGTGGAAACATCATGCTTTGGGGCTGTTTTTCTGCTAAGGAGACAGGACGATTGATCCGTGTTAAGGAAAGAATGAATGGGGCCATGTATCGTGAGATTTTGAGCCAAAACCTCCTTCCTTTGAATGGTTGACCAAATACTTATTTTCCACCATAATTTACAAATAAATTCTTAAAAATTCCTACATTGTGAATTCCTGGATTTTTGTTTCACATTCTGTCTCTCACAGTTGAAGTGTACCTATGATGAAAATTACAGACCTCTGTCATCATTTTAAGTGGGAGAACCTGCACAATCTGTGGCTGACTAAATACTTTTTTGCCCCACTGAATATATACGTAAATGAAACAGACTATGACATACTCAATAAACAGATTAACTGATTGATTGAATCCCCCGCTCCGTCCTTAACAGGTGAGGTTATGTACGACTAGGTCTGTGAAATATCTCTAAAATCTTCACCATTTGACTTCAGAAAACAAATGAATCTAGCTTCTTACAGTTTAGAAATCATGAATAAAACATTGTGTTGGTAAGTAAAGCTGTGCAATTCAAAACGCCCACAGGATGAGTTAACACGTGCGACAGAATGTCAGTACAGTACAATAAATGCGAGCAACGCTGACAGCCTGAGAGCATGGACGAAGCAGAGTTAAGATGTTTGTGGTGAAGGCTACTAAGGACCGTGGTGGCAGTCTGCTTGGCCGACCTGGGGCTGAACTGCTGATCGTGAAGTGATTTCCAATAGGTCTTCACGTCCTGCGCTGTTCTTGGCCCGTAGCCTCTTCCGTGTTCATCTCCTCTCAGCTCGATCAATCGACCCATGCTGCTGACCAACTCCCACAGCACACTGCCATGGGAAACATGGTATTGTGTGCGTGTGTGTGTGTGTGTGTGTGTGTGTGTGTGTGTGTGTGTGTGTGTGTGTGTGTGTACTATAGTCAGAATACCTCCAGTAGGGAAAATAATAAGGGAAGGGTTTTATCACATTATTAACTGCTATCATAAATGTATCCCCCCCTTCTCCCCCTCTGAAAAATATTTGAATGTACCTGACAGTATCCACCTCCCAGGAAGGTCAGGTTCATTTTCTTCAATTCGAAGCAGTACAGTGGTACCTAGGGATTCATTGATTGATTGATTGATTGATTGATACTTTTATTAGTAGATTGCACAGTACAGTACATATTCCGTACAATTGACCACTAAATGGTAACACCCGAATAAGTTTTTCAACTTGTTTAAGTCGGGGTCCACGTTAATCAATTCATGGTACAAATATATACTATCAACATAATACAGTCATCACACAAGTTAATCATCATAGTATGTACATTGAATTATTTACATTATTTACAATCCGGGGGGTGGGATGAGGAGCTTTGGTTGATATCAGAACTTCAGTCATCAACAATTGCATCAACAGAGAAATGTGGACATTGAAACAGTGTAGGTCTTATTTAGTAGGATATGTACAGCCAGCAGAGAACATAGTGAGTTCACATAGCATAAGAACAAGTATATACATTAGAAGTACATTTGAGTTGTTTATAATCCGGGGAGATGGGATGTGAATGGAGGAGGGTATTAGTAAAGTGTTGAAGTTGCCTGGAGGTGTTGTTTTAGAGCGGTTTTGAAGGAATATAGAGATGCACTTACTTTTACACCTGTTGGGAGTGCATTCCACACTGATGTGGCATAGAAAGAGAATGAGTTAAGACCTTTGTTAGATCGAAATCTGGGTTTAACGTGGTTTGTGGAGCTCATTTTCCTGTGATTGGAGGAAAATTGTTCTGGTTTTGGTATACCTTTGCCACCTATCATACCTATCTTACTGACAGGATGCAGTGCATCTCCCATAACAACGTGACCTTGAAGTATGTTAAGGTAACGTGCGGAGTTCCACAGGGTTCAGTTCTTGGCCCTGCACTCTTCAGCATTTACATGCTGCCGCTAGTGTTAGCTTTCACTGTTATGCTGATGACAGCCAACTCTACACGCCCCTAAAACTGAACAACACGCCATATTATAGTCACCTGGAGGTATGTCTTAATGAAATTGAACAATGTGTGTGGCTCCGAAATGACAACACTGGCACAGCTTCTTAAAAACGGGCTCTTTACTTGAGTTTAAGCCGTGAAAACTACAGGACAAGACATGAAATACAATGGTTTTAGAAATAGTTCAGTCAGGCAAATAAGGTGCTAAACAAAAAAGCTACCTTGTGGCCGCCTGCCACTTCGGAGGTTCTTGGGCAGCAAATATTTCAGTCTTGTGCAACTAAATGAGCGTACAAAAATTCAACCAATGCACTCCACAAATATACAGAACAATTCAACACAATATGACAAATACCTTGTCCAGCTAGCCAAATGTTCTTGCTGCTGCTGATGACTCAAAGTATTTTGCATGTCTGCAACCCCAAGTACTACACCAAAATCTCGCGAGAATAGTGGTGTGACAAAGGAAATAAATTGCCCCTTTTTATAGTAAATCAAATGTGTCTTATTTACAAAAAATATAACGTGAATTCACAACCATAATAATTTTCAACAAAAAATGTTAACCCTTAAAACAAAAAATATTAAGTGTAAGTTTCAACAACACTTACACTGGGTGTCCAGCAACTTTTTGCATCTTAACGTTGAGAAAACGGAAATGTGGATTATCGGTCCTGCTAGACACCAGCTCCTATTTAATAAAAACACCTTTTTTATTTAGCCTTTATCTAACCAGGTGATAATCCCATTTAGATCAAATATCTCTTTTCCAAGGGAGACCTGGCCAAGAGGGCAGCAGCAAGGTTACAATAAAAACAGTAAACAACACATAAAACATCACATTTACAACATTAAAACTGCCTCACAGGACACATGTGCATACAGACAAGGTAGACTGCAATCCTTTCACAGAAGCTTTAAACTCATTCGGACTACGTTAAGGTAACGTGTGGAGTTCCACAGGGTTCAGTTCTTGGCCCTGCACTCTTCAGCATCTACATGCTGCCGCTAGGTGACATCATACGCAAATACGGTGTTAGCTTTCACTGTTATGCTGATGACACCCAACTCTACATGCCCCTAAAGCTGACCAACACGCCGGATTGTAGTCAGCTGGAGGCGTATCTTAATGAAATTAAACAATGGATGTCCGCTAACTTTTTGCAACTCAACGCCAAAAAAACGGAAATGCTGATTATCGGTCCTGCTAGACACCGACCTCTATTTAATGATACAACTCTAACATTTGACAACCAAACAATTAAACAAGGCGACACGGTAAAGAATCTGGGTATTATCTTCGACCCAACTCTCTCCTTTGAGGCACACATTAAAAGCGTTACTAAAATGGCCTTCTTTCATCTCCGTAATATCGCTAAAATTCGCTCCATTCTGTCCACTAAAGACGCTGAGATCATTATCCATGCGTTTGTTACGTCTCGCCTCGATTACTGTAACGTATTATTTTCGGGTCTCCCCATGTCTAGCATTAAAAGATTACACTTGGTACAAAATGCGGCTGCTAGACTTTTGACAAGAACAAGAAAGTTTGATCATATTACGCCTGTACTGGCTCACCTGCACTGGCTTCCTGTGCACTTAAGATGTGACTTTAAGGTTTTACTACTTACGCATAAAATACTACACGGTCTAGCTCCATCCTATCTTGCCGATTGTATTGTACCATATGTCCCGGCAAGAAATCTGCGTTCAAAGGACTCCGGCTTATTAGTGATTCCCAAAGCCCAAAAAAAGTCTGCGGGCTATAGAGCGTTTTCCGTTCGGGCTCCAGTACTCCGGAATGCCCTCCCGGTAAAAGTTCGAGATGCCACCTCAGTAGAAGCATTTAAGTCTCATCTTAAAACTCATTTGTATACTCTAGCCTTTAAATAGACTCCCTTTTTAGACCAGTTGATCTGCCGTTTCTTTTCTTTTTCTCCTATGTCCCACTCTCCCTTGTGGAGGGGGTCCGGTCCGATCCGGTGGCCATGTACTGCTCGCCTGTGTATCGGCTGGGGACATCTCTGCGCTGCTGATCCGCCTCCGCTTGGGATGTTTTCCTGCTGGCTCCGCTGTGAACGGGACTCTCGCTGCTGTGTTGGATCCGCTTTGGACTGGACTCTTGCGACTGTGTTGGATCCATTATGGATTGAACTTTCACAGTATCATGTTAGACCCGCTCGACATCCATTGCTTTCCTCCTCTCCAAGGTTCTCATAGTCATCATTGTCACCGACGTCCCACTGGGTGTGAATTTTTCCTTGCCCTTATGTGGGCCTACCGAGGATGTCGTAGTGGTTTGTGCAGCCCTTTGAGACACTAGTGATTTAGGGCTATATAAGTAAACATTGATTGATTGATTCAATGTAACAAGGGTTTGAAGTTGAATATTCGAGTGTAGGTTATTCCAAGCCTACGGTGTTGAAAACCTAAATGCTTTCTTGCCCAGTTCAGTTCTTACTTTGGGGATGACAAATTGAAGAACATTCATTGATCGCAGATTGTGACAACCAAACAATTACACAAAGCAACTCTGTAAAGAATCTGGGTATTATCTTCGACCCAACTCTCTCATTTGAGTCACTCAATGAGAGTGTCACTAAAACAGCCTTTTTCATCTCCGTAATATCGTTAAAAAGTGTCTCATTTTGTCCACCACCGATGCTGAGATCATTATTCATGCGTTCGTTTAATCTCGATTACTGTAACGTATTATTTTCAGGTTTCCCTAAGTCTGGCATTAAATGATTACAGTTGGTACAAAATTCGGCTGCTAGACTTTTGACAAGAACAAGAACAAGAAAGTTTGATCACATTACGCCTATACTTTATACATATACACCCATAGCAAAACAAAATCCATCCATCCATCCATCCATGTATGGATGGATGGATGGATGGATGGATGGATGGCTTATATATATCTCCTAGACATAAAAGAGCACCAATCGAGATCAAAGTAGTTTTCTCATTCTTCTCAAATGTATCTCCTGAGAAATAAGGCTCACAGTGAGCACTAAGGGAGATCTAAAAGTTGCCCAACAGTTATCTCTTTTTCCGATTTGAACTAAGACCGAAATGAGAGCTGAATGAGCCGGTCTCCAATATGTCTCAATTATGACTCCGCAGAAGATACACATGGTTTTGCTTCTCACTGCTCACTGTTTGAGTTCTCAGATGTCTCTTTTCTAAATTGGCAAAAATAAAATTGATGACTATTGGTTTCAATACGGGCTTCACAGTGGCAGAGGGGTTAGTGCGTCTGCCTCACAATACGAAGTTCCTGCAGTCCTGGGTTCAAATCCAGGCTCGAGATCTTTCTGTGTGGAGTTTGCATGTTCTCCCCGTGAATGCGTGGGTTCCCTCCGGGTACTCCGGCTTCCTCCCACTTCCAAAGACATGCACCTGGGGATAGGTTGATTGGCAACACTAAATTGGCCCTAGTGTGTGAATGTGAGTGTGAATGTTGTCTGTCTATCTGTGTTGGCCTTGCGATGAGGTGGCGACTTGTCCAGGGTGTACCCCCGCCTTCCGCCCGATTGTAGCTGAGATAGGCGCCAGCGCCCCCCGCAACCCCAAAAGGGAATAAGCGGTAGAAAATGAATGGATGGATGGATGGATGGTTTCAATACGTCTCAATGATGACTCAGGGAGAGATATACTTAGTTTTGTCTCTCACAGCTCACTATTTGAGTTGTTGTATATGCCTGTTTTCTGTCTTAGAAAAAAGAATTTCAAAAATGCATTTTAATTGGCACAATTTAATTATGCCTCTTTCTTTGCGCTGTCCTTTAATCCAAATATGAATATGATCAGCTGGACTCTTGAGGAAATTGACACAGTCTTTTCGACAAGAAAAAGAGGTTCGGGGGAGCCTGGCGGCCCTGATGGAACCATCGCTGTGGGGTACGTGAGGGACTCCTGGAATACATGGAGGATGATGTGCCTCTCAGCCCTTTCCATCGAGGACGTTGAAGACATCTACCTATTTGGAGCTGTTATCGCGGGGCACTTGCTGATTGGGCTGGGCATTGCTCTGGTGTATCGACAAATTGCACGGACGGGAGCGATTTCTGAGTTGAATCGCAAAATGGATCTTATCTTGGAAAAGTTTGCAGAGAAGGAATAATTGATTGGAATTGAAGAAATACAGCATGGACAAACAGAGGAGATAAGTCACTATTTTTGTCTTCTCGAAGAAAAACAACTTCTTAATCTACGATTTGGGCTCCCTTGAACGGCCTTGACACAGGAACAGGCTGTTCTGAAGTAAATCTCCCGAGGAATCCTCAAAGATAGACGCTTTTGACCTTCCTTTCGACCTGCAGTCGAACTTTGATCGGCCTCAGTCATACAAAAACATTCATCATCTCTCCAAAGTTAATTGGGCATATATGTTCACTTGACCCCCTACCCTTGAAATCAACGCCTTCACCACTGCTTGATTCCTCTGGGGCTGTGGATGGCTGAGCAGCACTATACAGTGGCAGCGAGTCTCCTCAAACTCACCCCCTCCTTCTGTTGCAAGTTGGTGTGATATACGTACCATGTCTAAATGTGTGCCATGCTATGTGAGGTTTTTTCCTTGGACTCAGTCTGGACCCCTCCTGAGGGTCTAGCCTTAAGACTGATATTTTTTTTACTCCCCCCCTCTCTCCCAATGTCACACTTTTCTCCCCTTTTTAAGGGCGCCGTAAGTGGCTGATCCGTTGGCGGTCTCGTCTTGTCCTCCCCTGTAACGTATGTCTGCTCTAAGCGGGACTTGTATCAAAAAATCAATCTCGTTGTACTTGTGCAATGACAAAGTTCTATTTTGGTTTCATCTGACCACATGACATTCTCCCAATCCTCTGCTGTATCATCCATGTATCCATTTTGGTATAAACTCAACTTGTCGTGTTTGGAGGAAGAAGAATACTGAGTTGCATCCCAAGAACACCACACCTACTGTGAAGCATGGGGGTGGAAACATCATGCTTTGGGGCTGTTTTTCTGCTAAGGGGACAGGACGATTGATCCGTGTTAAGGAAAGAATGAATGGGGCCATGTATCGTGAGATTTTGAGCCAAAACCTCCTTCCATCAGTGAGAGCTTTGAATGGTTGACCAAATACTTATTTTCCACCAGAATTTACAAATAAATTCTTTAAAATTCCTACAATGTGAATTCCTGGATTTTTTTCTTCACATTCTGTCTCTCACAGTTGAAGTGTACCTATGATGAAAATTACAGACCTCTGTCATCATTTTAAGGGGAGAACTTGCAGAATCGGTGGATGACTAATTACTTTTTTGCCCCACTGTATGTGTGCCAAGGCGGGAAGCATGCCAAGGCCAGGACTAGGTGAAAATTTGCCAATGATACTTGAACTGGTTTTATAAATAATATATTTATTTAAATAAAGCAGTTTTTCTCCTCTGTTGACAGCAGTGTTGGCGCTAGGAATTTTCAAAATGGGGTCCAATGGACCCCATTAAGTCATAAAAATGGGGTCCCACAGTAAATGTTTGGGGTCCCTCACATTATATACTGTGTTTTAGAACAAGGTCGTCATAAACGGTACTTAATTCATTACAATAAATAATATAAAAAGAAGACAAATTTGTATGCATATGTGAATGTATTCAGTTATAAACATTCATTCACTTTCTTCTTTCCTTCATGGATCTGAACTTTAGCGCTGCTGGTAGTTTTTTCCATGTTTTTATTTATTAAGTTGTAGGTGTATTTATTTCAGTATAATAGTGTAAAACGTGTTTGCTTTGGACATTAAATAATGATAATGGTGTGCCCGGGAATACATACATTTTATATTTAACGCTTGAATCTCTGGAGTCTACATCAACTTTAGATCTATTCCTCATTTAAAATTGTTTTACTTTATATATGTTGTTTTTTTTGTTTGTTTGTTTGTTTTCCGCCCTTTTTTGTTAAACAAAACTATGTTTTTTGTATGGCAAACACACAAAATATGCAAAATCTTTCACCAAAAATATTTTTCAAAGTGGAATATTTCATGTGACGTAATCGGGGTTGAGGTGTGGGGCGTGAGGTGTAGCGGGGGTGTATATTGTAGCATCCCGGAAGAGTTAGTGCTGCAAGGGATTCTGGGTAGTTATTCTGTTGTGTTTATGTTGTGTTACGTTGCGGATGTTCTTCCAAAATGTGTTTGTCATTCTTGTTTTGGTGTGGGTTCACAGTGTGGCGCATATTTGTAACAGTGTTAAAGCCGTTTATATGGCTACCCTCAGTGTGACCTGTATCGCTGTTGATCAAGTATGCCTTGATTGTCAGAAAATACTTGCTCTCTTTCTCTCTCTCCCTCACGAATGTTCCTGCGTGCACACACCTTCACAATTTGTTTTATTTCTAATCCCTCTTAACCCTGTACGTACATTGAAAAAACACGCAAACTATGGTCGGTCTACTACTGATAACTTCCAACATGTCTGGCTTCATTTTAATGAGGGCTTCTTTTGTAACCTCTTCACTTTTCTCTACAGGCTGACACTGGTTGGGTGGTGGTGGTGGTGTGGGTACAAGGCCTGTATGCGCTTAGCCCTTCCCTCTAAAGCCCAAAGTACAACATCTGCTTGTTGCTGTTGACTTAGCCACAGCATGGCTTCCACTTGAACCCTCTGTTCTGTAAATGTATTCTTTTCACAATTGAATTTTGAAATCCAAGACAACTGCAATGAACCATGGCATGACAAATTATGCACTTACTGGTGGATTAATATTACCTTGAGTAGCATTCATTCTCAACAGTGGTGCTGGTATCGTTCTAATAAATGATGTTGGCAAGGCAAGGTTCCCTTTACATTTTTCAGCTATTAAAAGGCAACATTCTGCTTTTAAGAAAAAAATACCATCAGTAATTTAAAATAATTTAATTCTTGTTGAACTATCCACAGCCGGGATTAAATTATTTTAGACAACTGTTGGTGTCTTTTTTCAACAGTGGAACTTTTAATTGCTGGTAGACTTAAAAATAACTTTGCCTTGTCCGACACAAGCTAATGTTTCAATGCTGACGTTGTATGCCAGGTTTTAAGCTTCATTCAACTCCTGTCCAGAGGTTTACAGCACAGATAGTAGGCCCATCAAATTTTCCACAGGTATTTTCAAGGTCGTCCTTAGCTATTGCTACCTCGCGGTCCTAAAGTTCCATCATTATTCTGTGCATCTCGCTGTATTAAAAGTTGCTATTCTGTGGGGCCAGATAATTACTTTGTACTTCTGTATCTAAGTTAGTCAAGCCACTCTTAGTGAGCTAAAGCCATCAAATACTTTAATAATTATACAAACCAGCGTGTCATTGCATCCGGGGGTCTTGCCAACCTTGAGACCTCCGATTTCGGGAGGTGGGGGGTGGGGGTCGTGGTTGGGACGAGGGGCGTGGTTAAGAAGAGAGTATATTTACAGCCAATATTTTTATATTGGCTGTAAATAATATATATATATATATATATATATATATATATATATATATATATATATATATATGTATAAAATACTTAACTTTCAGTGAATTCTAGCTATATATATTTATATTATATATATATATATATATATATATATATATATATATATATATAAATAAAAGAAATAGTTGAATTTCAGACGGCACCTATCAAATACACAGTAATAAAAACACAGTTGTTCTACTAACTGTACTGTGCTTGCTGGTTACTAAAAAAAACAAAAAAACACTTACCTTTCACTATTTGAGTAACGTCACTTCCGAGTTTCCAGAAGATGGCGCCAGTCTGTGCTTTGCCCAGCTGTCTCTCGCTGTCAGCTCAGTGTCGGGCCTGACCTGGATTAGCTGCGCACTTGGACGTGCGTGCTGGCCCCCGCCAGGTCCGGTCTTGTGAACGCAAGATCTTTGACAAACAAAACGTTTATCCTGAAGGATTTCTTCACTTCCCGCGGGCGGCGGACTTGACTTCCTCTGTGTGACGGAAACATGGCTGAGGGCCCATGAGTCCACCTCTCTTAATGAACTTCTGCCTCTGGAGTGTTCCTACTTTAATTCTCCGCGGTCGTCCGGTCGAAAAGGAGGAGGATTAGCAGTCGTTTTTAAAAATGACTTTAAATTCCCTCCTTTTCAAGCTTCGAACTGTGCATGTTTGAGCTGGAGGGGGCGTGGGCTCCAGCTCCAGCTGAATTTCGGGAGATTTTCGGGAGAAAATTTCTTCCGGGAGGTTTTCGGGAGAGGCGCTGAATTTCAGGATTCTCCCGGAAAATCCGGGAGGGTCGGCAAGTATGACCTCCTGCTCGTAGAGCGCGATGTAAAAAGATTACAACCAAAACACCACCACTTATCTCACACAAAAATATCCACATTAAAATGTATTTCCGAAAGAATGTTATAGGTTTATAA